>NC_088982.1:2955045-3255045 GCF_963932015.1 Anas acuta | reverse complement strand
TCAGACTTGTGCAGAGCTAGGGAGAGACAGAATATGGCACAAAAACATGACACTTCCCTTGACCATACCTACTGCCTACTGTTACTTCCAGCTCAGAGGAGTTACTGAATCTGATGCAATTTGCTCATTTAGTAAGCCCCAATAGATCTTCTTCACATATTTGTGCAGATTCCCCACTGGAACCACTTTCTGTGCCACAACATCCTCTGACAAGAAAGCCTGTTACATAAATGGACACTTCCTTGACTTCTTTTAAGCAGACATACATTAGTCTCATTAAAGTTCTTAGTTTGGACGAGACAAGGAACAGTTAGTTGGTCCTTCTTCACCTCCTCCATTCCAACAGATTTTTATCCCCACCTTTAAACACTTCCTTCCCAGACTCAGGACTCCTAACCTACTTGATCAGACTTCACGGAGAAAACGTTCCTAACAGTTGCATGAATTTATTGCTCTGCTCTGCACTTCTCCTATATCAACTTTGAAATAAGCATCCTAAACTTCTACACGGTGTTCAAGACGTGGGAAAATATGAATATTCAAAGATTTATGTCATAATGTTCTACATTTTCTTTTCCACTGTTAACTTCTGTGATACTTCTCGTTTCACCCTATTGAGCCTTGGGCTGATTTATAGCAATCACAGATAGGTATTTATGGAAGTATCTATCAGAACCCCAGGAGTTCATTGCTTTTTGGGTGCCTAGTGTGAACAGAAATAATTTCCTGCAGTCCCTGAAGCTGACACCTGAAGTATTGCTACAGCTGAATGTATTGCATTATTCTCACCACATACAGCTTCGTCTCTTCCCACATGCTGTAAGACCAAAAAAAAAATCAGTTTTACCTCCATGAAGTCAAGGAGACTTTTTTAAAATCTGAATTCAGCTTGTTACTTTTAAAGAGTTAGACAATACACAAGGAAATATTCAATATATATGTATGTATATTAGAGTGTGGAAACAAAGAATAATATTTCACTCTATATCATGTCATCAGCACCTTTATAGGTTTCATATATTTTAAGTTTCATTCTGTCATTTCTATGCAAATTCTGTTGGAAACTCAGGAGACCAGAGGTCTAATCTAAGTGTTACCAGTGTCCTGCTGCCTGGCCCACAGCAAGCTGATGCATCTCTGGTTTCTCTTCAATTATTTCTTAGTTCTATGCAGTTGATCTCCCTATGCAGTTGCCTCATTTATTCCTCCTCTTTGTCCAGTGTAAACATGAAGAGTGGCCTTGTTGGGACAAGAAAAAGGTCTAAAGTCCTTGCCCTGAGAGCAGCCCTGAGAGCAGCCAGCTGCCTAGGAAAGAGTTTAAGAGCAGAGCAAGTAGAACTGCACTTATATGCTCTCCTAGCCTCTAGCAATCAGAGATGTGGTGACATCTCTATGTCTGATACCATTAACAGCTCTTTTTCTTTCATCTAGCTCATTTCTTGGCAACTTGCGCAGTGTTTTACCTTAACAGTTAATCTGCAGCCAAGAGGAGATCCATACTCAGTTCTTGTAATCTGGCAGTTGTGCCACAGCCATCATCATCAAGGGCAGGAAAATCCAGAATTTCTCACTAGCACAGGACTGCACCCAGCTGGATCATAAAACAGGAAGGGATGAGAGGTGGGCCACCATTACACAAAGACATCTTCTTACATTGTTGTTCTGAAAATACGGTTGCGGAAGTCATATTTAATTGTAATCAATTTTCTATTTTTTTATTTTTTTGATCATACATGTTGCTTGGTTGCCCGAAAAATCTTAGGCTTCTTGGAATGGCTGCTATTTCAGACATGCTCTGCTGAAATGGAGCCAGCAACAGTATGGTGGGTAGATCTGGCAGAGATTACAGCCATAGTTTCATAACTTCCTGCTTGTCCTGTTGCATTTGCTGTTTCCCATCACCAAATTCTGCACCTAAAGTCTTTTAAACCAGCTGTGCACGGACACAGACCCAATCCTGTATCAAACCTGAAATGATATTCAGTAATGACTTTTTTCCTTCATTTGTCAGTGACTATCTTGATCTCTCTTTCAGCAGCACTCACTGTGTTGAAGGAAAGTCTGAAATCAACCAGAGTGGATGCTAATAGCACTCCTAGACAAATTATTTTCCTAGCATTCAGCAAAAAATCATGCTAACTTTGCTTATATTCACCCCTTCTCCTGACCCTGCTGTGCTAAGGTGCTCCCATTACATGGAATTATTTGGATTTAGGAGGCACCCTGGATGGTGAGAACCTGATGTCTGGACTTTGTTGTCTCTAGCAATTGGTGGTTATATTTTGCATAAACAAATATAACCTAAGGCAAACATTTGCTTCTCTCACTTTCTCCAGCAAGCATGGTTTTAGACATGGGGGGAAAAACAAACTCTAAAACCGCCTCTCAGCTTTCGATAACTTTTGCATTCATTTTTCATTTTTATTTTCCTTCATCCTGGAAGGAAAGAGGAGCAGTAGAAAGCACTAATCTCTAACCACAGTCATTTCCTGAATACCAGAGAACTGCTGTCAAAACCAAGGATTCACTCACTGCTTAAACATCTGTATTACATTACTGCACTTTCCTTTTTGCTCCTGCATCATGGCATGCAATCAGCCACTGCTCCAAACCAGAAGCTGGAAGCAGCTGCAGACTTGAAAACTGTTCCAGGCTTCCCCCATCTAGCAGTGTTGCAATATATTTTTTTACAGCAAGGACCTCTTTTTTGGATTTTATGGACAAGTCTTTATCCAAACACTGCACGGCAAACAGTAAATCCTATTTCCTTCCTGGAACAGACAGAGCTGAAAAATTCTGCTTTGAGTTCCTACCAGTTTTTAATGTGGCCTTACTAATTTCTCTCTGCCTCACTTTCCAGATTGCTGCCTCTAATCTGTACCATTTTCTCCCGCTGACTGTCAAGCTGCTTATAATACACACTTTTCTGGAAGTGTATTTTTCTTCTTTTCCTCTCTGTATATTTATATTCTAGTCCCTACTAAAAATAATGATGATGGTTTTAATAATGACTGATCTTCCTTGACCTGATTTAGCTCTTTAGCTAGCTGACGCAAGAAGATTATTCATTGTCTTCTCCACAGTAATTTCCATGAGTCTTTGGGAGTCATGTCTTCGGTCTGATTGACTCATTAGATTTCAAGATCCCTAACAGCCAAGATCAGAAAGATTGATTCTGATATTATCTTCTGGGAGACTGTCCTGACTAGCATGTCAGACCTGGAATTCTTATAAGAGGTAGTAACACATGCAGACCCCATGAAAAGAAAGCACAACCCTACCAAGTGCCCTGAGAATTTTGTGTTGACACCTGGCATGTTGCTGGCATGGGATGTGCAAGGTCTGTCTGACTTCCAAGGAAATGCAGAATGAAAACAGCAAGGAGGTACGTGGGCCATGGACCGAAATTTAGCTCCCCCAGCCTTTGCACTCTGCAGCCTCGTGAGGGCAGGTGACTGAGCCTGGCTCGTGTGGGGCTGCAGTGATCCAGAAAATCTAACGGTGGAGACAGAAAATTTGGCTCCTTTCCCAGGAGGATCTTGATTAATACCCTTGTTTCTTTGTCTTTAATGGGGGGGATAATATGTTAAATGCTTTTGAATTTTCTCTTTAACCCCTTCCTCGCAACTAGGAGGCATGATATGAAGGAGATGCTCAGGAAATAGAGATAGTTTTTTGCAGTGGGAAAAGAGATTTGATCACACCTTTGGGGTTTGGATTTCCCACCCTTCACCCTGGGAAATCAGAAAATAGAGAATATGCTACAATTACCAAGTGGTTTCTTGAAAAGTTTCATCATCAGAAATACCAAGGTAAAAAGTCCCCCTGACAGTGTGTCTAAGGCACCTAGTAGCAATGTGGAGGAAGAGGAGACAACTATGTCCCCATCTCAAGAGCAGCCAGGCGTCACAGTTATGGGTAAAGTTGTACCAAGTCCATGTGGTTTCAAAACCTGATGTAAATTCACTTGCAGAAATAAGAATCATAGCCATAGCAAAACCACAAGTGAAGAAGTTTGGGGACTGCAACTCCGTGCCATTTCCCATCTGAAGAGACACCCATACAGTGAACGACAGGGAAACCTGATTCAAGGCATCCCTTAAGTTGTAACACATGTGTTATAATCTTGGATGGGCATTCACCTGGTAATGGATATTGGTTACTATGTAATGGAAATGGTCACTGGCTCCTGAAGCAGTTGCTATTTCAAGCTTTGGAGTATCAGGCATATTTCTATCTAGCACTACCCATTCTTCTCCCCAGCTCTGCCTGGTAGCAGAAAACCCTGTCCTGGGAAGCCAAGATCCCTGACTGCAGCAACAAAGACCACAGAAACACTTGGAAACAACTAATAAGAAACCGATGCTGCCATCCAAATAGCCCAGCCGGGTCACTAAGGTTATTCCTTTAGCAAAACCTCTCTTAATGGGGCTACTCTGACCTAGTTCACCTCCAGACGACAGAGCTATCAGCAGTGTTTTCTCCCTTCTGCTAGCCAAGATAAAGGCGATGTTCCCTTCTGGCCTCTAAATCAGAATGCAGTCATGCAGTAGTTTTAGAGACAGAGGGGAGAGACCAAGCCTATTGTACACGTGCCATGTGAAAAGCAAACATCTGAATAATGCTTTTACATGCCCATTGCTATGCCTGTTGTGAAATTCATTACCACGTTTAACTCTGTAGGTTGCACCAAGTTGTAATATTTTGACCAGCAGCTAGGGATATTATGCTCTTCTTTTAATAACTTTCTGTGTTTGTACAGGTGTGATCTCCTTATTGAAGATGATATTCCCAGGTTTGGAAACTGTTGGGTTGGCATCACTCATGGGAACACTCTTCTTTGGTTTGACTGGGGGATTGGCAGGAGCAAAGATGAGCCACGTAAGCAAAAAGCCCCAGAAATGTGTTTCTTACCTTTCATGTGGGGCCAGGGCAGGTTGAACTGATAAACAGGGTGTTGGCACAGGGATAAGGAGGCATCTTCCTCTTGCTGCCATAGGTTTCCACTTCATGATGGGTTACATTTTAACAAAAGGAAAAAAAAAGAAGCATACAGGAGAGATGTAACTCTCTCTGACTCCATTTACCCATGCTACAAACTCAAATATTTTGAGATTTTGAAGCACAGATGTGGCGAGGCTCAGCCCAGCCTTTTCACACCCCCAAATAGCTCCAAAGTTCCCAAAACAGCTATGACAGGAGGAGAGGCACTCCACGAGCAAGCAGAGCCTGGGCTGGCTGGTGTTGCGTGTCACCAGAACTGGCAAGACAAACCTCTGCCATGAGGGGTTTTGTTTGTGCTGGATGAAGGAGAAAGCCAGCTGGACAGCACATTGGCACGTTGGGCCAGATTTCTCCGAAGATGTAAAACAGGATGGTGCCTTTATTTTGGTGGGAGGAAAGATGTCAGAATTTGTTCCCAGATTGCTAGTGAATGCCCTTACTCGTGCTGAGAGAGGCCATGGGAACAAGTCTCCATTAGACATTGCCACTTGTTTTGGTATTAAAAACTGGGAAAGGAATGATGCATTGATTTCTTTTCCTCCACCCCCTTTGCTTTGCAATCATTTCATGGAGACGAGACTCCCATGTGCTTTTATCTAAGTACAAGCTCAACTTTCACTGTTTAAATATTGACTTCTGTCATAGGTATGGAGTTTAAATATAAAGAAAACCAAAGAAAAAAAAGCCCACGAAATGGGACCTAAATGGCAATAAACAAGCAAAGCTGGTGACTGAAGATATCAATGCAAGAGAACTTATTTTCCAGGAGCAGGCTGTGAACCTGATTAATACCACAGAAATAAATGAGCCCAATGTTTATTCCTCATCCTCTAATATTTTAGGTGACATTCAAAAATAATAATAAACACACACATATTGAACCCAGAGATTTTTATGTGTTTTTTTTTTTCTTCTGTCACAAATTAGCTGCCAAAGCAATTCGGGTTATTCTTTCCTGAAGGCAAAGCTGAGGAGCAGAACCCAGTTTGTGGTGTTTAATTTTAGCCTGAGCCTCTGCCAGTCATTTTCATGCCATGTATTTGTATTTGTTTGTATTTACTTGTGCTAAATTAAGGGGTAGAAGCCTGATAGGTCTTTGTGTTCACTTAATAAAGCAAAAAAGCTACTGGGAAAATGGAAATGTAACTTGAATTTATAGATAAAATATGTTTTTATTATTTTATATTTATTATTTTTTATTATATTTATTATTTATACTAATATACATTCATCATGCAAACTTATTTGCTGAGAGGTTTGGGGCTTTAATAAAATCAAGATTACTATCTTCTTTCCAAAGCATAGCCCTGCTCTGGACTAGCACACAAAGGTCAGCTCAGCCATCTGCTGACAGAGCAACACCACAACCATCCCATGCCACCCTCTGCCCCAGCTTCTTCTCTCTTTCACACTTTCTTCCCCCTTCCCCATCCCTGCTGTCCCCTTGGCCACATCCTTTCTGTGCCCTCGTGCCCAGGTGGATGCATGGACAGGTCTGTGGCAGGATGAGGCTCCAAGGTGCCTTCACATGTTAGGCACCGTGTGCTTTTCATGCCCAGAAGGACCCACACACAAGTGTTCCCTGCTCCTGATTGCCACAGGGAAGTCCTCAAGCCAACACCTGGGATCCTCTTTGCTAACACTCCTCTCCTCCTAGTCCTCCCCAAATCCCCATTCCTCCATACATCTCCTATATTCCTCATTTACTTTAAGAGCAGCTGCTGGGACAAGGACTTTCTTAATTCTTATAGTTATCTAGTGTTTGCTGGGATGGAATAACATCAAGAAAATTTCTACATGTGGGCCAAGTCCTATTTTGGCATCCTTTTTAAAAAGCTTCTTCTCAGGACTTTTATTTATAAGCAAAAGTCAGCTATGGGAGGCAGACTTCTGCAAACCAGGGGGGCTTAGGTTTGGGTTTTTTACCATCCCTGCCATGTGAGGCAGCTGAAGGTCTGAAATTCTCACTGCTTGGAAAAAAAAAAACTATAGCAATGGCAAGCAAATGCCAACATTTGGGGGAAGGGAAATATCTCAAAGAGAAACAAACTGCCAACAAAAATATTTTTCTGTCATAACAGAGAAACCTTTCATTGCAATTTTGACCTTTTGAAGCATTTTTATTTATATATTTAGTTCTTCTTTGATTTATCTTTATGTTATTTTTTATTTTTTTCCTATACATCAACAACTGTTCTTTTAAAACTGGTCATTAGCAATTGTTCTGTTAATTTTAACTTCTGTGGGCAATCTCTGAAGTAATTGGCCTTACATTTTGTTCATTTCTAACCTCCCCCCCCCTAAAAAATGTTTTGAAATGTAAATCTGAAATGTTCTTCTCGGTATTAAAGAGTTTTATTATATGTCTCTTAAAAGAGCAAGAGACAAAAGAGAACATCCCTGAGGAATGCTTCATTTTGAACACATCAACATTTCCACTGAAATAACAAACATTTCTGACCAGCCTTTTAAACCACACTTATCTGCTTGTCCTATCTACCCATCCTACCTGCCTTAGCATGGCATTCAGAGCTTTTCTCCTGACACTGAGCAGCCTGGCGTCTTCCCTTGGCTTCTGTCCACTGTATTAGGCTGTGTCTGAGATTTGGGGTGAAGGATTGCGCTTGCACTCAAGAAGCCAAAGTCATTTCTGCCTCTGAGGGTCTTCACCATCCACTACAGCCAGGCTCAGTGCAAACATCCTCATTGCACTAAGTGGGTGACCGGAAAAAAAGGAGTTAATGTGCTTGGTTAGCCTTTTCCTTTCCTTTTTTTTTTTTTCCATTTTTCCCTTTATTTTACCTTTTTCTATTCAGTTGCCCAAAAGTTAAATTAGAACCCAGAAGAGGAAGATAATAAATCACTCTCCGTGTCAGCTGGCAGCAAGACTCGAAATAGCAGCAAAGAAAGTTTAGGGAAGACTGGGGGAGGCTCTAATGAAGAGGATAGGGAGGCATTAAGGGGCACTGCAGTAGGAGAAAGCCACAGTGAGGGGTGGATTTGGAAGAAGGAAATCCATCTGCAGTATGGGGGCATGAGCCATTGTCCCTCCCACCTGTGGTCTGGGGACCACTGATGGCCACCAGAACTGCAGAAGAAAAGTAAAAGTGTAAAAATAAACCACACAAACACACACACAAAGCAAACAAGCAACAAAAACAAACCAGAGGCATTCACAGAGACACAGAAGAACACCAGCAAATGCAGTAAATATGGGAATGGTGTTGATGTGACCCTGGTCAGGACGGTTCAGGGAACCGGGAAGGCAAGAGGAATGGGACAGCATGATACACGTCTGGGCAATTTCAGGTAGGTGTCACAAAGGGTTGTCTGATTTTCTCTTCTCTACCTTTATCAGACAGCTAATAAAAGCTATTTCCTCTCCTTATCCTCCTCGCCTCATTAATTAAGACATAAACATTCAAGGTGTAGCCTGATTTTTACCGTGCTTAAATAAAATTGCAGCAATGCCACGAGAGACGAGCTGTGAATTTTAGGATTATTTTTTTTCCTTTTAAACAAGACAGCAGTACAAGTTTGAATCATTGCTCACAATCACTTCTAGCCCATTTTTTATTACGTTTGCAGAGCTGGGGTCAGATGGACAGAGAAGCCGGCAGAGCTAACCAGCCTCCAGCTGGACACAGACTCAGAGGGGCACACAACAAAGACCAGTCCCCATTTCCCAAAGGAACATTGAATTGCCAGCCATGGCAAGGAAAACTCATCTTCACAATCACCTGAATACCATCACTTCAGCACAATGTGAACAGGATCCCTCTCTCCCAGCTCTGAACCCAGGAGATGCTGCAGGCAGCTGCACGGCAGCTGACCTCCCTTTGCAGAGAAAAGGTTCACCAAGGGCATGGCTCTGCCTGTGTAAATCTGGACTACACACAAATGTGGACCAAATGCTTTAAGCTACGGTCTCTAGCACTGACAAATCACCTTTCCTTTTCAAGACTCAGGCATAAGGGGTACTGTGATGAACACTACCTCGGGTTCATGGGGTTGGGATGTCTGTCTTTTACATAAAAAGCCCTGCACACACCACTACACGGAGCTATACATGCCTGAAATTTAAGTCCTAGGCTAACCTTGGCCCCATCTGGAGGTCAAAAAGAGGGAGGAAAGAGCTGCACCTCCTTCAGCTCCAACCCATCTGATCGTCCTGGCCCTATGGTCTTGAAGGTCGGTGCCTGTTCACTTTGGGCACTTCAGTTCCTCCGAGCAGCCCTAAACCCCTGATTTGGGTTTGAGTGCGTCAGCATAAACCTGTTCCTCATTAGCGTAAGTTAACTCTAATAGCCCCATCTTAGGCTGAAACGAGACAGATGGAAAGGAATGAGGTAACTGGATCTTAATGAGTTGATGCTCGTTAGCTGAGCTGCAGTGATGGCGCACAACGTGCTCTCCCTTCCTGGGAGAGAAAGAAATCAGCATCCCCAGAGTTTTGGGCATGGCTGGGGCTCACCCCCAAACAGCACACGAGCTAGCTCCACATATCCTGACCAAAAAGCTCTGCTTCATCTCAGCCTTCCCCTCCCTGCATCCCCTTCAAACCCTGTGGTCCTGGCCAGCTCCAGGCTCTCAGCAACGTGGGCAAGTTGTCTTTGGCTGCCTGAAAGCAGCAGAAGCAGGAGAGGAGCACAACTCACCCAAGAGGGCAAGATGCAGGGCAGATGAAATCATCATCCTAATGGCATTTTCTGTCCGGTCATCCGGGAAAAAACTTTCTTTTTTAACAAAATAGGTAGTTTAAGTCCTGCTTTACATGAGAAGTCCAATCTTAACTTCAGAGAAATGCACATTTTCTTTATCTCTGTATGCCACAGAGATTAGAGGAGATATATTTATCTAGACATCAATCTGTGTAGCCACAGAGATACGGCATCAAAATTCCATGGGTTGAGATCATCCCATGCTGAGTTTAGCACCCCAGTAAGAAACAATACTTCATTTTGCTGTTTGACATGTTTTCATCAAAACATAAGGAAAATGAGTAATTTGACCTCAAGTGCTGGGTATTTGGGCTCTTCTTTTTTTAATTTTAATTTTTTTTTTATCTTTTTTTTTTTTTTTTCTTTTTAAAGCAAACACCAAAACCACCCTTCTGAACATTCTCCTTGTACAGTAATTGTTCCCAATTGCTTGTACTTTCCAGTTCTTTTACTTTGCATGTTCCCAGCAGGGTCAAAAACCCAGCTCTAGGAAGAAGGGTGAAATCTTAAGGGACACAAAAGTGCATGGAAGAAATGAGGAAGATCAAAAATGTGTCATTTCCTGCAATGATTGTCAAAGAAAATAAGAGAATATATGCAGTATTATTTTTATTTTATTTTATTTTTGTTCACTCTCATACCCAGTGAATTAATACCTCCCTTGCTCTGTTAGAGCAATAGTTAAATCATCTCAGCGTGTACTTGGACTGCCCTTTAAAGCCTTTTTTTTCTTTTTGTTAAGAAAGTAAAGTTGAAAAATCATGGATAAACACACTCCAAGGAAATATTTCCTGTGTACAGTAGAAAGCAGCTGATCCCCTATTCAGCCCTGGGGTCAGTCCCCATCGCAACGTATGGAGGCAGAAGAGCAGGGTCACGGGGAGGAAATCAGTGTAAACAGGATCTGTCTTTATCAGTGGGAAAAAGAAAAAAAATAATAATAAAATAAAGGTTTAAATTACCCAGAAATATGTGGCTATATGTTTTAATCACACGCTGCCGTTCCGAAGTCTTGCAAGAGGGTTAAGTTGCAGCCAGGGAGCTGCCGATCACACGTTGTTGCTGAACACCAGGCACTGATCATCCCTTCTGCTTTTCCAAGGGACTGACAAGGGGCACCCCGTGCTCACAAAGCGGGCAGGGTGCTGGGATGAGGGATGGGAAGCCCGGGGTTGGCACGGCAAGGATGCTCGCTGGAAGCCCTGCAAGGCTGGTGGGCACGAAAGGGGCTCTCCAGTCTTGCAGGGCAGCCTTTTGGTGGGATGCTGAAGCTGAAGGGGGGGCTGAAAACCCTGCAGGATATCCTCTCGGTGGGATGCTGGGTTTGGGGAGATCTACCAGCCCTGCAGGGCAGCCTCCTGGTGGGATGCTGGGGATGGGGAGGCAGGGGGGGACACCCTCCAGCCCTGCAGGGCAGCCTCCTGGTGAGGCGTAGAAGCCGCGGGCTGCGGCTGCGGTTCTCCAGCGAGAAGGTTCAGACCTTCCTTTCCCCCAAACCCCCCAAACTTCCCCCCCTCCAAAAAAAAAAGGACCCCCGGGGGGGCACCCACCGCTCCGCCGGGCAAACCCTGCGTTCTGCTGCTCCCTGGCGGCGGCGGGCGGCGGGACGGGGACCCCCGGGTGCCTGCCCCCCTTCCTGGGGTGCCTGCCCCCCAAGTGCTGCCTGCACCCCCCAGGGGGTGCCCGATACTCCCGAGTTTGTCCCTGCCCCCCCCAAAAAAAAAAACAACCTCTCTCCTCCCCCCTCCGTCCTCTGCAAGCTCCCGGCTCTGCAGCCGGCTTCGCCCTGCCCCAGGGCTCGCTTCGTCCCGTCCCCTCCTCCTCCTCTTCCTCCTCCTCCTCCTCTTCCTCCTCCTCCTCCTCCTCCTCCACCTGACACCCCCGGGCCGGCCCACCCCTTACCCCTCCATCCCTCCCCTCGCCCCTCCCGGAGCCCTCCCGGGGAGGCGAACGGAGCCGCCGAGCGCTGCCGCCCGCTCGCCCAGCGCAGCCCCGGAGCATGCGAGGGCAGCGGGGGGGCCCCGTCCTCGCTGCCCCCCCCGGAGGGCTCCGCCGGGGAGGGGGGCAGCGCTGCCACCCGGCTTGAAGAGGGCTGGGGGCTCGGAGCTGAGCCTCCATCCCTCCAGCATCCCGCCTTGGAGGGGAGGCTGAGCTTTGCCCCAAAATTTGTTTGTTTGTTGCTTTTTTGGTGTTTCTTTTTTTTTTTTTTTTTTTTTTGGGGCGGGGGTTGAGCGAGTCTTGGAGGGGGTCTCGGGGACCATGCCGGGGGGGCTGCGCCTCGGCATCGCTTTCTCCTCGCCCTCCATGGAGCCCGGACCTTTTCTACAATGACTTTCGCTGAGCTGAGCAATGGCAGCTTGAGTGGGAACAGGACGGGGCAGGGCAGCCAGAGCGGTGCCAACCGGTCCTGGGGGCTGCAAGGCGAGGACCCCCCCCAGGGCAACGGCACCACGCTGCCTTTCGCCTTGGACGTGCAGGCGGTGGGCGTCGGGGTCTTCCTGGCCGCCTTCATCCTCTCGGCCATCGTGGGGAACATCCTGGTCATCCTCTCGGTGGCTTGCAACCGGCACCTGCAGACGGTCACCAACTACTTCATCGTCAACCTGGCCATCGCCGACCTGCTGCTCAGCACCACCGTGCTGCCCTTCTCGGCCACCCTGGAGGTGCTGGGCTTCTGGGTTTTCGGCCGCATCTTCTGCAACATCTGGGCAGCGGTGGACGTGCTGTGCTGCTCCGCCTCCATCATGAGCCTCTGCATCATCTCCGTGGACAGGTACATCGGGGTCAAGTACTCGCTCAAGTACCCCACCATCATGACGGAGAGGAAGGCGGGGGTCATCCTCGTGGTGGTGTGGCTCTCCTCCATGGTCATCTCCATCGGGCCGCTGCTGGGCTGGAAGGAGCCGCCACCACCGGACGAGAGCATCTGTAGCATCACAGAAGAGCCAGGCTATGCCCTCTTCTCCTCCCTTTTCTCCTTCTACCTGCCCCTCATGGTCATCCTGGTGATGTACTTCAGGATCTACGTGGTGGCCAGGCGGACAACCCGGAGCTTGGAGGCGGGGGTCAAGAAGGAGAGGAATAAATCCATGGAGGTGGTGCTGCGCATCCACTGCCGCAGCGTGCTGGAGGAGCCTCTCTCCAGCACCCGGAGCAAGGGGCACAACTTCAGGAGCTCCCTCTCCGTGCGGCTCCTCAAGTTCTCCCGTGAGAAAAAAGCGGCCAAGACTCTCGCCATCGTCGTGGGCGTTTTCATCCTCTGCTGGTTCCCCTTCTTCTTCGTCCTGCCTTTTGGTAAGTGATCCTGTCCCCAGCCCAGCCCCATGGCACCGAGGACCTGATCCTTGGGACACCTTTCAGGACATAACTCACACATGGAGGTGAGGGATAGGTAATGGATAGGTGGAGAAACCAGCAATGAATTAATTCAATTAATTAACGCTCGTTCAATATTTATTAATCAGAGTCACATAATCAATCAAAGCAAGCAGCCAATGAATAAAATAGCAACAAAAAAAAATCGGTTTAATGAATTTATTCTGCATTCAGCACTTTAATTAATGAAGTTCGGGCTGGGGAGGCAGGAAGCAGCTCTGTTTCAAACGGGCTGTAATTACAGCACGGAGGTCTCCAAACAGCCTTGCAGTCCCTGACCCTGGCCTCTCATCCTCACAGTTTTGGGGAAGGCACCTGGGTCTGCTTTCATATGCCCAGGGCTCCCACCCCTGCTGTGATTATGCTGTGGATGAGGGAGGTTAAACCCCTCTAAAAACTATGTCAGAGACTGAAAGATAAGTCCTGCCGACTTTCCAGGATGCTGATGTTGTGTTGGGACCTCTACCAGGACCAGGTCTTATCTAAAAGGGTCCTGGTGATGTCCCAGGGCAGTTCTTCCTCCTGTGGGAGTCGTGCCCTCAGCTCCTGACCCTGCCAAGGTGCCCATGCCATGGGTGCTCATTTGGGGCTGTCTGCCAGGTTGTGCTCTAAAGTTTTAGCAAGCTCTGCCCCAGTGCTCCGGTTTGCCTGAGTGAGAAGGATGAAGCCCTCAGTGTGCAGAGAAAGCTGAGCAGACACCGAGGAAGGGACGTGATGCACAAGGCAATGCTCCCCTCCAGCACCAGAGCTACTTGGGACCAAAAAAGTGCAGGGAACCTGGAGCTCTTCATCACTGCCTCTTATAAAGACAGTCATCAAATTAACCCTCTGGAGTGATGTAGCTAAAGCAGGGGAGAAGGGAAAAAGTGTGAAAATAACTTTATAATGTAGGTGATGGTCTTTGCACAAAGCAGGGAGGTCTGTGACACCATCTGCAGGGTGGGACCTGCACATCCCACAGCCCACCACACTACTAGGACCACGTACACCAGCCAGCAGGGAGGCACTGCAGCTAGTTCTGCACTTTTTTCTCAGATATTTCAAACCCTCTTGCTCGAGTTGAGTCAATAGCAACAGAGCATGGGGACCAAAAGACTAATTTTGACCCACCAAGCTTTGGGTCTCCCTCCAGCCCTGCACCTTTGTCCCTAGGGTGCAGCTAGAGCCCAGGGCTGTTAGACACCTCACTGAGCCTGCTCAGCACCATCCTGCCCTCTGGAGGGATAATTCACCAGCACCAGAGCTGCCTCGGATGCTGAGGTGTCCGTGGGGTGGTGGTCAGGTGTCTGGTCTCCCCATGCTGATGCACGTTCTTGCATCTCTTTCCTTCGGGCTCTCTCTGGCTGAGCGTGGTGCCTGGGGAGTTCATCTCAGCTGTCTTAAGGGTTTTTGTCCTGTGCGAGCAAGGAGGTTGTGGTTTAACTCGGGCAGGGAGCTGCAGGGCTGTGGTGAGCTTCTCTCATTACAAGACCCAAGGTTACAAACCCCAGCTGACCGTGCCTCAGTTTCCCTTTCATCATTCATGTGAATTGGGAGGTTTTCATAGCCTGCAGAGACCTTTGGAAGTGGGGGTTTGGAGAGATGCCAGGCTGAAGGCTGAGCTCTCGGGGCAGCCCCAGGCACTTGCCTCCTTGGCTGAGCAATTTTGCAGGAACCAGCTCCAAACCTCATTCCCAACTTATACCTTGCAGCTAGTGAAGCTGGGAATCAGGCGACCCTATTCCTCTGAATTATTTCTACTACTTGTAAATGGAGACACCAGGCAAATACTTTTCCATATGAAAAAAAAAAAATATATATATATATATATATTTAACCTCATTTGTCCCCCCTTGAAGCCATTGAACTAGCTCCTGCACTGATGTAAATCACTACTGTTGCTCTTATGTCAAAGGAAAATGATGATTTACACCAGCGAAAAATCCAAACTTCATTCTTTAAGTACCTCCTGTGAACCCATTTGCTTCCTCCAAGTGTGCAACTTGCCAAGTTCTCTATAAACATGGCTTTGATCTTTACTTCCTGCTGTATTATACGTATAATATAAACACAGCAAAAGTTCATTTATTTTATGACTGAAAAATATGCTGCCTCTGATTTCACCTCCCTTTTATTAATTGCAATTTCCTATTCCAACCCGAGAATCATTTATTGCTATCTAGGAGGAGAACAGAAACTTCTGTAAGGTCTAATCTCTGATTTTACAGCTCGTGAGATGGGTCTGAAGCAGTAAAACCAGTAAAGTTCACTGTAAATCCATAAACTGAAATATGCTGGGGCCAATTCTCTTTTGAAAGAAGATTGCAAACGGTTATGTAGAACTGCATTTTTATTTGCTTGTTAGACTAACTTGAAAGAAAGTATTTAGAGTCTACTGGAAATAGTATTGATAAATATTTTTAATGGAAATGAAACCCTGGTTGGAAACAAAAATCACTTTCAATTGAAGTGAAACATATTGTTTCAATTTAAGAAAAGGGTGAATAAGTGTTTATTAAAAATGAGCACTCTCAGCTATATTTCAAAATGAGCTGTCACATTAAAATGAAACAAATGTGATCTATTTTATTCTGAAAATATCAAAATGAAATATTTTGACTTTCTTGTTCCTTCTATTTCTCACGAATTTGCATGAAGTTATCACTGACTGACTTATCCTGCTGACTCCTTGTTGCCTGAATATGCTTTTTGGGGATAAGTGAATTTGTCAACTGAAAAGTAAAAGGCTTCCTGCTCTGCTTAGCGTGGACTTAGCAATCAGAGCACCAGCTCTGTCACCCGGTGTCGGCATCAGCCCGCACACATCTGTGCCTCTTTCTGCAGAATAGCTTCCACTTTGGCTACACAAAAAGAATACTTACCACATCTGCATTGAGAAGCTGAAATAACTAAAAAAAATGTAAATAACAGGACCACAGGACCTATGGGTGCACTGACTGTTGTCAGTCTTTTCTCTGTGCTGGAATAATCTGCAAGCATGCTTCTTTAAATCAGATGGAATTAACAAATACTTCCACAGGCTGTTTATCAGCTGCATAATTCAGCTCGCTTTTGGGTCTGGGATATGTGTCTCCAAGCATAAGATGCCATCTCCAGGAGTTTTAGTACAATTAACAGTTTGCGTAGCTAATGAGACTCTTTAAGCAGCTCGTTGTTCAACAAAAGATGGAATCCTAATTACAGGACAGCCCTAATGGGCTGTGCCTTCTGCAGGGTGTGCAGTAGAGTTCTGCTAAGCTGCTTCATCTGGGAGGCTGCTTGGTGAATGTGTGTTTTTCTGCCAAGGTTCCTCTTTGCTTAGCAAAGACCCATCAAGAGAACATCACGAGGCTTTCTAGAGATGTTGGCAAGGTCTTTAAGGGTATTTTTTATGAAAAAAAATCATCTCAATCTGGGTGTTTTAGGCATAAGTACCTTCATCTGAGGTAGCCATAGCATCATGAAGGTGCTGGTTGGAAGGGTCCTCTGAAGGTCCAGCTGCCTTTTGGAGTAATGTTAACACCAATAAAAGGTCAATCAGGCTTATTCATCCAAAGCCCCCTTTATCTTTCCTATGGAGGTGCCCGAAAGTGTGACCCACCTGATCTATTTTGGACATCCTCCACAGGACAAGATGAATTATAGTGTTAATTTGCCTCTTCAGAGGAAGAGGATACAAAAGTACCCTCTAGGGACAACTAACTGGCTGACAGTGTCTACACTGTAGGTATATGTAAAGATGTAAGAGGTAGCCTAGACTCAATTTTTTTTAAGTCCAATGGAAGCATGACAGCCAGGTGAGGAGAAGCTCAACCGTACATCAGGTCAATCTTTTATTAGGCACTGGGGGATTACACATGACTTCTCCGTTAAGAAGCACAGCCACAGGAGCTTCACTGGCTCTTCTGCTAATAGAAAACCCTGCTAGAAGTCAGGGGCTAAATTTGTCCTTTCAGCAGACATTTATGCAATGGGCCAAGAAACCAGAACCCCTTATACAACACCTCTTAATAGTTATCTCCTTTCTCCAAGATGAGGCAATAGGAGGTAAGAACAGGAGGAGGGATGGAGCCCTGCTCCCCATCCAATCTTCAGCTCCCAGGGAGCACGCAGAGAGGGTGTGGGGCCCCAGATGGGACCACCTGAAGAGTGGAGGCAAAGCCCCTCTTCATCACTACCCTAGGAGAATCCAAAAGGAAAATCTATCCCTTGGGGTGTAGTAGCCAGTACCCAGAATGGTGATTTACATCCCTCCATGGCTTTTGGTTGTTAACAGATGTAGTCCGGTCTAGGTGGTGGGCTCCCATGTTTGTTATCCTTCAGATTTGGTCAGAAACCCAGGCTGGTATGAGAGAGGCACAGAAGCACCCACAGCTGGTGCCACACAAGGGTGAAGTCCACAAGCCAAGGATCCCTCCATCCTGTCCCCCCACAAGCAGCAGTTACCCAGACAAGGAAGGGCTCGAGAGATCCCTCACTACAAGCAAAACCCTGTTCTTATATTTGCATTGAGGCAGGGACTTGCCTGTGTCTGCAGTGGAGGCTGGTGCTTATTTCCAGTTATGATTTAAAAAAATAGTGTCCTGGCTTTTTTTCCCTGCATCCTGAAGGAAAGGCAGCTGCTACACAAACCAGGTTAAGAAAGGTCTTTTTCAAGCCAAAACAAAATTATTTGTTGTAGATACTATTTTTCACAGGTCAGAAGAAGTCCTTTCACAAAACTTTTTGCAGAAGATGGGCTCGCAGAGACATAGCATGGCTCAGACTTTGGAAACTGTCATTTGTAAAATGGATGATGGGGAGGGCAGTGGAGGTAGAGGCACATTTCAGATGAGACCAAGTCTATTGTGGTAGGAGAATCTACTTCTATTCTGGTAGAAGTACATTTGCCATGTTTTCCTAAGGGAACAAGGGCTTATGTCACTGCTCTTTGCCTGTGTGCATGCAGGCCCTTTCCCACCATCTGTTAAACTCTTTCATCAATCTCAATTGCTTTCAAGAAAGTGTTAAAGGTCTCCAATATATCGAATTCCTACGAGTTTCATAAAAATGGGCAGATAGGCAAATGAGTAGGAACTTACATACTCTTCCCCACTGAAGGAAGATTGCAGAGTGAGCTCTGCCCTTTGTCAGACCCCAGAAAATACTCCCTAAAAACCCACCACAAGACACAATTCCCCTTAACACCAAGCTTCTTTAATTTTGTTGTGCACGGGAGGACCCGGTCAAAAGTGGGATTTAAGAGGAGGATGAAAGATACACCATTCAAATACTTTGCTGGGCAGGGTAGTCTCTTGTATCTCCTGAAATTTTCTGAGTCATGGTGAAAGTGGCAGAATTGGCATGGAAAAAACAATGTTGAACTGCTTTGGGATAATTATCTATGGCCTGGAGAAGGATTTTTGACTGAATATTGGGTTGAACTGGAATTAAAGCCTGAGTTCAAACTGGAAGCAGAGCAATGGCAATGAATTCTTCCATCTGTCAAGTGTTCCCTGTTGATCCTGATCCACAGGAACCATATATTCCTTAAAAATGCCAGCAAAGGCACAGACCCAGAGTCTCAAAGCTCTTTGGTGGAAGGCACCAATTTGATTTACTGGATATTACCAAACCAAGAGGCAAAATCCTTCTCATCTGCTTTCCACTGCAGGACGTTTCCATCAAATGGCTTCATACCGAATTAGAATAGATAAGTCATGGGGGATGGATGGATCTTCCAGCCCATCTCCCTTTCTCCAAGAAAGATCACTTGGCCCCAAACCATTCTTGTCCTGCTCTTAAAGCATTGTAATGAGGGCAAATCCATTGTTTTCCCTGAAAAATTATACTGGTGTTTAATCAGTAAAAAAAATGTGATTTCTGCCTTTTTTTCTCCTCCAGTTCAGAGAGTCTGCAATAACTTTAGGGCTTTGTTACAGCCTACTAGAGTGTCATTTGTAGGGCACAATAGCTGGGATGCATGGGGTTGGCTAGGCTCAGGGACACGTGGGAGAGTCGGGGTGGGTGCAGCCCGCTGGGAGAGCACTGGAGGAATAGCCCAGGCACAGGGGACCTGGTTATGAGTGATCCACTTTGATTGCATCTATCTAAAGATAATACCATGGAAAAGCAGCCTGTGAGCTGGGTTCCCCACCAGGGAGAACGTGTTGGGGTCCTGCAGAAGGGCCTAGGAGGGAATTACAAGCTGGCACATGGACAACAATCAGAGGCTACACTGGGGAGCCAAAGCATTTGATGGTGTTAATTCACTCCTTGTGCCCTAGTGCAGAACAACAGGGAAATAGTCTACGCATGTTTGGAAATAAATGGCAAAAAATGATTATTTGGAGCCCAGCTGAGTGCATGGTTCCTTTCCTACCCATTGCCCGACGTCAAAGGCCAGAGACAGATGGAAGGTTGTAATACATCTTCTGTTGTCTGCCTTGTAACAAGAGATGCAGTGATCAGGACCTGAAATAGCAATTTGGGCACCCAAGTTCGAACATACGCTCTTCCTCTGCTTGGCCAAAGTAGTGTGGTGACTCAGTGAAGGGACTGGGAACAGGACCCAGATCTCCCATGACCTATATACGGGATAACTCTGCTTCCATTCCACCCACTGCTCCACCAAATAAAACTATTTAAAGCCAAGCGTCTGTTTTTATATCGTTGAGTCTTGACGCATCTGGAGGCAGTTGCTATAATAGATGTACCACAAACAGGAAAAAAAAAAAAAAGAAAAAAAAAAAAAAAGGATCTTGAAAATTTTAAAACTACTGTGATTCAATGAGCAAGATGTTATAAAATCTCTCAACAGGAATTTTGGAACTAATACAAAAATATGCAATATAATATTAAATGCATCTATATTAAGCTGCATCTGAAGGTTTTATTATGTTTGCACACAAAAAAGCTTTGTCTGGGATATTACAGGAAGAAGCTCTTAATTACCCTGATCTATCTGCATTAATTCATATTTGGATAAATATTTACTCATTAATTCCGGTAATCTGGTTAATGGGATGTAACGAAGATTGAATGGAAGGGTGGGGAAGCTCTTTGGTATGATCATGCAAGGTGGTTGCTTAAGCTCCTACAATCAGCTTGTTTTTAATTGGCTTTGCCACAGCAAACAGCATTAACTAAGTACTAGCAGCTGTGTCATGTGAGGAAGTAGCACTGTAAAAGCTTTGTGCTACCTGTAGGTTTTCATTAGAGGTGTGCTCACTTTAGTGAATATCTACATCACTTTTGCTCAAGGCTCTTCAGAAAATGAAAGTATTTCCTTGAGAAGTAACCCAAATTACCTTCTAATCAATCAGTTGGGATTTTCACCTGATAGGATTATTGTGCTATATTCTAGGCAGGGCTGATAGTACCTCCTAAGATTACTGGACCATTTTGGAATAAAGTCCCACTTTCTGGTGCCAAATATTATTTATTAGGTAAAGATTTCATTCCATATCTTTGTAACAGGCTGAATTTGTTCTGCCAAATCTGATGCAAAATGAGATAACCATATCTGAGAAAGATGAGAGGGAAAAACACAGTGTTCAGTTCCTGTAAGAAGTGTTACAAGGACAGCCTGGAGTTTAAAAAGCTCTAATGGTACCAGTTGTCACAACAGAAACTTGATATTTTACTCTGTTGGGGTCGGGGGGTGCTTAATGTCATGACAGGACAGGAATCAGGCAAAGCTGCCCCAATATATCCAGTTTCTATGAAGCTACACAGCTAGAAGAAAGCATGTTCCTGAGATGTTGGCAGGGAAGAGCATTTTGGCAAGACTGGAACTTTCTGGGTAGGGACTTTTAAGAGCAAGGACCCGATGGGGTCTGGTGGGGAATTCAGCTCCTCTGCAGTCTCCTGCACTGCCCATTCCCAATGTCAGGTCAATCCCTGGCTTTGGATGCCAACAGTGCAAGGTCCTCAGCCAAGCTCTTTGGTTTTCCACATAACCAAAAATGAAAAAGAAGGATTTTGAGGCTGCAGTTCATCTCATCCTAATGCTGCCATCTAAACCAGTTACACCCCGAAAACACCAGTATCTCCTCAAGGTGACCAAAGATCACCAGCTCTGAGGTGCACACATCTGAACTAGCCAAGGTGAATCTCACTGTGAAGACAAATACGGGGCCAGATTTGCCAAAGTCTGACACTTTCAGCTGGAGCTGAATCTGACGGGTATTCTGCTTTAACGGTATGATGGGCCCTGTAATGCCAAGGGCTCAGGACTCCACACCCAAAATGCAGGCATGTTTTGGTATTGCTTTGTAGGTAGGATGGTTAAATAGTTCTAAAGCAGCCTTCTGTTCTCAGAGAGATGGGAAAATAAAGATATTTATGTTAATAAAAATACATGTTTGCAAAATATTTGTTCCCTCAGTGAGATAAGTACTTTCAGATATCGATGAGGAAACAATTCTGTCCTCAGAGCAGGGCTGAGCAGGGTGATTTTGCCAAACCTAGAGCCACGTAATGACCCATGAGGAGATGGTGAACAGCTCTGTTCAGCTGTCACTACATGTAAATCGAGCACCCACTTTTCCTTGCACTTGTCTTGGCAGGGACACTGCAGAGACAATCGAGCATGATCCTGATATTAAGCTCTTTAAGGGTAAGAAGTTTTTCATATGTAATTTTCACTTTGACTTTGTCTATCTTTTGAGTCTTTGCAACCTCAGTAGTATTCTTTTAGAAGTTTTATTATCTAGGATATACTAGAAATTGTTTGGAAGATATTCATTCATGTATTCGGTGGAAACCAGAGTTCACTAGAAAAGCGGAGTTAAATAAGACAATTTTTTATCACAGGACATAATTGGAAATTGTGACAATCTAATAAAATACTTGCTCTCTGTATGAGAAAAAAAAAACATCTTTAAGACAGCTGAAGCCCAGAATTGGTCATCACAAAGGCTGTGGTCTACACACTGCATTTTCAGCAATCATCTTTCCATGCGAACTAGTGGGATTTTGAGTGGTGTCTGCAGCATCTTCTACCCTTTAAGATAAACCCACAAAGACAGGTGGCATAGAGCTTCTGGCATGATATGTACTTGTTCTCTGAGCAGATCTTTTCCAAGGGAAGCAAGGTACCAGCTACACTTTGTAAAAGTTTTTTTCTGCTCAGTTGGTGGATTGACTGCCTCCTTTCCTTGTCATGCGATAACCAGGCAAAACTATTTGGTCTAATTATCCAAAGATTGTCTTTCCCCCCCCCTTGAGTTGTATTTAAAAACTACTAGTTTTTAAAGTCCAAATATTTTAAGACATAACTACCTTTTTGGACCTAGCCATGGGGCTAGCGAGGTTCTGGAAAGGACTGGGAGCCCTTCTTGTCTCCAGCAGCTCCAAGGTGCGGGGTTTTGAGGTTCCCTGAGGTGTCCCCATGTCAGAGGGCTGGCAGAGCCCCCAGACAGAACTGTCTCCTCTCCTTCCTAATGCTCAAACCCACAGGAGTGCTTCCAAATGCCCTTTATGATCTTGTTTTTGTTCACCCACCTGTTCTAAATTTGGTTGTGGCTGAGCGGGTTTGAGGCTGTGCAAGTAAGGGTAGTTCACAAGGAACTGCTTCAGTATTAAAGTTCATCAGCTGGCTGCTTTCACAGGAGAGATGCTTTCCAATTTGGCCGCTAATTGCCATTGTTACATGCTGTAAATATTTCCTTTAAAATGCCATTAGGGACACTGAGCCATGAGCCCTTCCTTCTGAGGTCTTTATCTTTACAAGCTCCTTCCATCCAGAGATCTCTGAGCCCTTTGCACCTGCCGCTGAGCACGCATCCCCAAATTCCCTCTTCCTCCTGCTTCCTCCAACGCCACTCACAGCCACCGCAATGCAAAAGTAATGTCTCCAGTGGGTATTGATTAGTTGCATCGACCATCTGCTCTCCAGGCTGGTGAGGAAACCTGCCTGAGTGGCAGAGGTAAAATTGACATCTTCCCACACAAGGTATGCTGGGGACAAACTTGTCCCAGTGGTGACAGCTCTAAAGTTCAAAGGATTAAATAGGAAGAAGGGGAACATGCACAGATGGCCTTAGGGAAGGAGACAGCACTGTTCATTATCATTTTGGGCTGGGGGTATTGAGGCACTGCTTACATACCTACAGTCATTTGGTAGCTCTCCAGTATTGCTAACACACCAGGCAGCTACTTCTGCCCATCCTGCTTTCTCTGTTCCAGCGCTGCATAAAAATTGTCACGCTAAAACAGAAGACTGTACTTCTCCCTGTGCCATAATTTATGGGCACGATTAGCCCAAGGATGGATTTACTGGAGTGGCTGGAACAGGATCCGGCTTTTTAGCTGCTCCTAATGAATAGCCTTTCTCTAAGAGGGCTCCTTAGCTAATGCATTTGGAGCCGAGCCAGAGAACCACCAGGTCTGGTGGCAGAAAACCAACTGCCAACTTGCTAAAGAGAGGGCATTTCCTCCTCCCAGGAAGTTTCCGATGTGAAGCAATTCACCATTCTGTCATTAAGGCCCCTGAAATGCAACTTTTATTTTTTCCCCAGCTGGAAAAAAAATAAATTTGCGAGGGGTTCCTACAGTGAGAAATCTCTGCCCCAAACAAGTCCAAGCCACGTTTCCCATTGCTAACTAGCGGGTGCATTTATGATACTCAAAGAAAGAGGATCAGGAGCAGAGACAAAATACTCAGCTGACCCCAGGCAGGTTCTCCAGCACAAACCTGCCCTAGAAGCCAGATTTCAGCAGTGTGGACATGAGCAGCTCAGTGCCTTTTGGGTTCAGGGCCTGCAATCAGCCCTGCCCCTCTTCTGTTCAGCAGTTTGTTTGTATATTTATCATAGCTAATGGGGCTTGCACTTCCCCCTGTGAGATAATGGCCAGAGCAGATCACACGGGTTAAATTCCATGATCTCCTGGATAAAAGAGGCCCAAATATTCCTGCAAAACTTGCAATGCAAGGTCTCAAGTGATGAGAGAGCACCAACAAGAGCTGTGCAGCAAGTCCACCAGTAGATGTCTATGAAGGGGAAAAAAATACATGAGGAAGCTCTGCAAGAGTTTTCCCATGCAAGGATTAATCACACAAAAACTGTTTGAGCAGTGGGCAGCCCACCCTACAAAAGAAGGCGACATCAGCCTGTGCTAGAGAGGATGCACTGGAGTTGGGTCCAGCACAGACAAACTCTACAACTTTTGTAAAATAATTTAGATGGGGGAAATCTAACAGAAAAAGAAACTTTCAAGGGAAAATAACAACTTAAGTCACAAAAGGATGATCGGTGATATAGAGACAGTGAGGAATGGGGACACCTTCATGGCATGGTGATATTTCCCTATGGCAATGAACCCAGAGGGCAACATGTAGGGAAACATGGCCAGGAAAGGGATGAGGGATGAGCACCCTCCCTGCAGCAGGAGGATGGTCTGGGGCTGGGCACTGGGAGGGAAGGAGGTCACCACCACAGGGTGATAACACATCTCCTCTCTGGCTGCTTTCCAGCTTCAAATCTCCTAGGATCTGCCTCACAGATCACTGAGAAACAGCCAGTGGGTAACAACAGGGATCACAGAGGGCACTGACCACAAAACCAAGGACTCAGAGCCAGTGTCAAACCCCTGGGCCACCTGGTGAAGATAGCAATGATGTTATGTCTTGCCCTAGGTGAGAACTGCCTCACCTGAGTCCCAGGTGGAGGACCTGGGACGAGAGTGGAGACCCCATCAGCTGCTTGCTGACCCAGCTTGAGCACAGACAGCAGAGGGCCTGGATTCAGAGGCAGTGCCAGCTCCTGAACCTCTGCCTTTAAAGCCTAATTCTCTAGGAGAGACTTGTCAAAAAGCACCAGGAAAGTTTTCCAGCCATGGGCTATTTCTGTTCCCAGGGTGCCTTCCACAGGAATTATCTGGAAAGCGGCGAGGATGTGTTGTGAAGGCGATCTGGCAGCCTGCCACAGGCTTGTCTGCCTCCCTCGATATTGCACTTGGGCTGGGGATTTGGGGAAAGAAAACAGAACAACTGCACGTCACAGAATTTGGGTTCAATGTAGTCCTTGCTAAAAGCTGAGTGTGCAAAGGCATGGGAGGATGGAGCAAAGCGTGGGGAGTTTTCCAAATATTGCACCTCTTGCTCTCTTCTGCGCTGGTGAAGCAGAGTTGTTTAGGAGGAATCACATTGTGCCTCTTTTTCAGTGACTGCACATGGTTACAGCACCCTGGGGTTCTCTGAAGGCTGATCTATCTGAGATCCTTAGCAGTGCACAGGGGCTTTAGTCACGGTCCAGCCCCTTTTGTGTCAGGTGCTGTATAAATCTGACATTATTTCTAGCCCAGAGGAGCTCTCAGTGGTGGATCCACAGGGATGGTGCAGGCAGGAGAGCATGCAGTGCTGCAGGCAGACTGATGTTTACTGGCACCCAGACAAAAGGATATGAAATAGCCGTGTAGATGTTGAGAGATACCTTCTGACATTGCATCTGATCACATCGCAGCCCACCCTGTTCCCTCCAAGTCCTCTTCCCCAAATGCATCCTTGTAGTGTTGCCCTTCTCATCCATGCCTCCTCATCCCAGAATGTATTTATTGCTGGTCTGTAAATAATCAAAGGGATTAGGGTTAGGGCCAGACTAACAGGTGAAGCCTTCATGTATCTATGGGTAGGTGCCTGCATGTGAGCTGGATGTCTCAGTGCCCTTTATTGCCTGTGGGACATTTCCCAAGAAATTCAAGAGAAACCCTCATGGAAAGCACCTCTGGTAACCTGCCTATGCAAATATTTCTTGCTATTTCCCTGCAGAAGTGCAGGTTGTGCCCTATCTTGGTGTGCCAACATGTTCACCTCAAATGGACCCTCCCATAGACTAACTCTGAAGCCATGTCCTTAAAATAAAAATGAACGGGAGATTGCTGTTTCCCTCTAAGAGTGGCCTATGAGGAGTCAGGCTGCCTTCCTTTCCATTGTTGTCATGCATTAAAAAACACACCTAATGTTTCAGTGCAGGAATAGTAGAAAATATATAGAAAAGTCTTTGGCAGAGGGGCTTAATCTTTGCTGACTGGCAGAGATAGAGAAAAAAAATGTCTAAGTGACTTTAATGAGCTGTAAGCCATCACTTGGGCATGTATCTGGGCAAGCAGGATGCAGCTGGCCAACTTAAATAGAGATTGTGGGGTTACCTGGCAGTGGTGGGTTTAGTGTCTCCATTTAGGACATGTAGCCATAGTAAGGCTGTGGTATTCTCTGGTGCACACAGAACTTGTCCCATCACAGCTTTTAGTCATTGCCCACCTGCTAATGCTGAGACGTGAGAACTGAAGCACACAAAAGAGCACACACAACGTGCAGGCTCCTCCTGGGTTTCATTAGTGTCCCCCTGACGGCCCCAGCGGGCAGCGTGGCCACTGCTCTCCTACAGGATGGATCCGTGAACTTCCCCTGAAAGGCCAGGGGAATTGGGACGTGGGCGGTTTCATTATCCTGCTGTAAAGACAGGACAAGGGAAATCATTTACATGGAAAACAGAATTTTCCCAGTGTCTGAGGCTGAATTAAAGGAAACTATGGTAGGGGGTTCACTGGAGAGTGTTTACACTGAATGTGACCATCAGCATGTCAGGTCTGATTCCATGTGTTCAGCTGGAAAAGGTCTGTTTCTTCACTCTCTGCACTCTTGCTGAACAGCCATCAGTGTGTACTTAGAGAAACCACGGGTGATTAAATTAACGACCTAATGTACAGAACAAAAAATCATTTGCTCCAAAAATAGTCATTTACCACTCAACGCAGAAGTAGTTGACTCACAGCAGAGTTCAGACAAGCCTTTGGAGAGCCACGTGGCCAGAAATGTGATCAGGCCCACCAACCCCTCGAGTGCAATGCTCCTTCAGGTATCTCCTCCCTTCATAGCTCTTCGTCTTCTTCTGCTCACTGATTCTCCTCGTCTGCACCTCTATGGCTCTGATGTGTACATACGGCAGGCAGCTGTTTCCGTCTTGTGAAAGCAAAGACTTTGAATGCAGATAACTGTATTGCACAATCCTCTTCAAAATCAAATATTGATCTTCATGTGCGTCCCAGTCCCTGGCCTCTGTTACCTATGCCATTCTGGGGAGGCCGTCTATAAGATAATTTACTTTTTGCAGCACAAACATATTCATGCCTCATTGTAATCATTTTTTGTTTATTTTTTTTTTGCTTAATTATTTATACTCTTTATACTATTTATACTCTTACTACTCTTTGCTTAATTATTTATATTCTCTCTTTGGATTTCACCTTTCTTGCACATAGATGGTCAAATGTCTTCTTCCCTTATAGCCTCTGCTTTGCTGCATTGAACAAGATAAAATTCATCTCTCCTAATGGGCTTCCTTTTGCCTTTATCATCCATGTTCTTCCTCCGATTCAGCTGGATTTCCTCTTCTTTAGAAGATCACTGGTGCTTTAGGAGACCAACCCTGTGCTCACGATCAGCTTCCAATTCAATCTTTTGAAGTTGCATCAGCCAAACGTGTCAGGGCAAGCAGTACTTTGTGGTAATGCTGAAATTACTTTTAGCAATGGTAGTGGCAGATCACACTTCCCACCTGCAGAAAAGATGCAGAAGGCAGCTATCTGCCACCCATGGGTGGCTGTCCTCTGCAGTTGCCACCGTGAACCTATGGAGCTTGATGCTCTGGCTGTTAAGGCAATATTGGGGTTGGATTTGTCTGAGTCATGCCACAGAGATCTCCAAGGAAGAGAGCTTAAACAAATACATAGATGTCACCTTCCACCTCCATGTGCTCAGGATTGTACCAGATGGTTCATTTCATGAGTTGGTCTCGTTCACTGCCATTTCAAGGTGTGAGGGGCTCTCCTTACACCAAGGACCCTGCCACCAAACTGAGCTGGAAACAGTTCCCCAGGTCACTGGAGGAGGCACCCCTGAAACCACAAGGTCCCGTCAGCCAGTGCTGAAATGTGGATTAAGAAATTCTGCTCCACTGCCAGATGTGAGTCATCCTGCCTCTTGAACACTCACTTATGGTCACCATGGTGACTGGGTCAAAAATGATCTGGGAAAGTCAATTTTTCTTCCCCCTCTATTTATTTATTGTCACTTCCAAATCCCTGCCTCTCACCCTTCTCCCTCTCCAGGAGTGACCTGCACTCCAAGGATACAGCAGCTCACAGAGGATAAAGTGTGTTTATTTTGTCCCAAACTGCAATCACCAAGAAGGAATTTCCACTGCACACATTTGAAAAAAAAAAAGTATGACAGTCCAGGAGAAATCACTTTTGAAGTGAGAGAGGGACTGGGCCAGCCACACATAGTGTCAGGACCTGATTTTTCCCTCTTTTCCCAACAAATGTTCCATCAGTAAAGTTCCCAGGTGAACTGGTATTGGGATTTAGTCTGGGCTGCACTAAAGCAGGCTCTCTGTGATACAGGTGGTTGGTAGTGCTTCATACCTCCATCAGCAGCCAGCACCCAGGAAAAAGGGAACACTGTTGCTCATAATTGTGAACAAAGGATCTTGGGGTTAAAAGCTCCCCTTGGATGAAAAATTTAGGAATCTCCATCCTGGTAATGCCCTGTTCTTATGCTTGGCCATGGTGTCCCATGCTCTGATGCCTACTCTGCCCAAAAAGTGCTCAGGGATCAAAAATGGGAAAAAAAAAAAAAAGAAAAAAGAAAAAAAAATCCCATTTAGAGGTCTGTTAGGCACCCAGGCAAAGGTGTGAGCATTTTTAATGGCCCTGCAGAGCAAGACACTGAATGTAGGTGTCCACTCTAGGGTCAGTTTTCTCTGCCCCCAACAGAAAGTTGAGGTAGATCTAATTGACACTGGCGATACAAAGCTGCCCTTCCAGAGTCCTCTTCAGCAAGCAGGAGTCACCACTGATGTCTCCCTGGGACCTGTGTTGATCCTTTTACCAAGAGCTCATTTTCTTCCTTCACCAGATAGAATGCTTCCTCATTTAGTGGCTGTTGGTCTCCATCCCATTTTGAACGACTTTGAACGACATCCAATTTTGCTCATGCTGGTCTTGCCACTCAGAAAAGTTTCAGCACTAAGTTTTTCCTTGGTTTCATCCTTTCCTTGGTTATCTTTATCTCCATTTATTCTCTTTGATTCCCTACACAAAACAGAAACACCTTTGCAGATTTGAATTGGTAAACTGCAGTTTGGGTTCTGCAGACTTTGGCAGAAACCACCCAGGCTGACAGCAGTGCTAAGCAGTAGCTGCGCCTCTACCACCCCAGGCACTGGTAAGGAGCAAAAAGCATCCCACTAGGCAGATGTTTCCACTAAATTTGGGAATGCCTTCAAAACCACTCAGAAAAGCCTACAAATGAAAAGCAAACCAAGCTGTTTGTTGTCATTAACAAACAGCAAAAACAAGAACAAACAAACAAACAAACAAAAGAGAGAACACAAGAATGTGATCATTTGGGAACAATTCATTTGTTATTCCTACTAATAAAAGCCTATTTGTACTGTGGTTACGTCCCTGAACATGCGCATAAGAGCTGGGATTTGTGTAGAAAAAGGATAATTCCTCACTCCAGAGAATTTATTGCCTTGGCTTTGGGAGCTTAAGAGTGCAACATATTGACCCCTGCCCACCATTAGGTTGTGGGACTATCACAAATGATTCACAGCAGATGCACAGAAGTGTATTATGCATGAAAAAAAAAAAAAAAAAAAAAAAGTGCATGTTTTCAGTGAAAAGTTTGATAATGAGGTTGTTGAATCACCCAAGGGAGAACCTGAAGTTTGATAATGGTCTTTCATCAGCAGGTATAGGGTCTAGGGAAAAAAGAGAGAGAATTGTTAGGTCAACAAAAGAAAATTAAACAATTAAACTTTGTTTTTCAGATTGATCCATAATGCAGTATTTCATTTTGCGTTTTGATTATTTTTGATCTGGTTTCTAAAAATAAATGCAAGTAAATTCCAATACGAAGTACTTTGGCATCCCTGTCCCCTGACCCTAGAAGAAAAGTTTGGTTTAGAAAAGTTTCAAGACTGAAATTTTGCATTTGTTTTTCAGATTACTCTCTCTGTCTCTTATCTGCTTTGGCCAAAACAATTTGACGAGTTTGCCCTACATGAAAATTTGCATTTGTCTCCTGTAATTTGCACGCTTCTCAGGGAATGAAACGGCCTAGCAATATATTTTTGTCCTGCTATTATCAGATGTCTTTCTTTCTGTCGGGCTGCATGACTGTGGTGTCAGGAGAGATATCCTGGAACAGCTTGGAAAGCTCTTGGGAATCTCTGTGTATAAAGGGATTAAGGTTGGAGAACAAACTGGGCATATGGTATTGTTGTGAACAACCATGATATTTCCTGATTGTGCCCAATTTTCAATTTCCCTTTTGAGGACAAGTCACAGGCTGAAACAGACCTCAGTTGATCTGTTTATTCTAAGGGGACCAAGTGGCTTCTTTCAAACAGCCCCATGGACCGTTAGAGGCAGAGAGCGAGAAAGGCTGTCACCCAGCCACCCATGCAGCCACCCATGAGCTCTCCCAAAATCCAGGCAGGAGGGGTCCATCTGCCATTCTTGGCTTGCACATTGCACAAGCAAGCTGCTGGGAGGAAGCAAAAGTTTCCCACTGACAAACATCTGGAGGCCTTGGTGGAGGAAAGGTTTGGGGCACAGATGCTCTGCAGTATGGAGCACGTCCCCTTCCATGCCTTGGGACAATGCCCAGTGTCACACCCCAAGAAATTTGCTCAAACCTTATATTCTGTCTACAGAACACTCTGTGTTTTAGAAATTACCCGGTTCCAATGCTCTTGTGGACAGGAAAACTCAAGGGGGGTTGGGAGTGCACCCCCAAAGAAATCCCATGCAAAGAGGGAATGGATTTTCAGATCCTAAACTCGTCTGCCCTCATTGAACCACGCCTTCACACCATAGCTGGTTGTTGGTGAATGGCCAAAGAGCCATTGCAGCCAAATTCTTCCTGGTGTTTTCTCAAACTTTTTTTTGGGCTCTGGGCATTGACAGCTCCCCCCACACCTCCTTATGTGACCCACAGCAGGGACACCTACACCATGAGAGGTGAGGAACAAGGGCAGGTTCATGACCCTGGAGGTTCTGGGATCCCTGACTCAGTCTGCAGCTCCAGGCCACAGATTGCACCATTTCCTCACTCTCAAAGTGAACATCGAGGGATTTCTCCATGCCAAGGCATCAGAGAGGAGATTATAGCCATCTGTCTTGCACAGCTAATTGATACCAGGCCTCTGTTCCTCAGGGGAATCTCTGAGGGAGCCAAGCCAAGGAAGGTCAAAAGAAATGACCAAAGGACATGGATGACATGGATGTCCCAGAAAACGAGGAGGGCAGAGACCACCGTCACCCTGGGGTCTCCTCAGGGGGGAAATCTTCCAGCCAGTCCAGTGACCACCTCCTCCTTGAAGACAGAGTTCATCATCATCATGGAATTCGGACTGATTTGTCACCCAGCTCCCAGGGGAACATCTCGTGTCACCCAAGTCCTTCCCCTTCTTGTTTAAATAGCCAAGTGCAAGGGCCGTGCAGGATGTCACCCCAGTAACCGGGAGTCATCTGGAGAATGTGGCTTAGAGAGACAGTCATGCTTCTCTCCCTGCCCCCTCCCCAGGGTCCCCGTAGGATGTTCTGCAACTCAGCAGAATATCTCTGTGTTGTAATTTTGTAGGGATGCAAAAGTTACCTTAACAGAGATTCCAAGTGGGGAGACATCCCCTGGGACAATCTGAATGACAACATCCATTTGTCAATGCATGCTTTGATCTTCTCCAACAACCAGAAAGACTTTCTTCAAACAGAAAATAACTTTGCCTCAACAGAAGCATTCTGCCCTCCCTTCTCATCAGAGATCAAGAGTGAGAGACCTCCGTTCCTCACTGCTTGCGTCATTTCTTTTCTTCCAAATCAACGGCTTCATTCTGTGTCCAACCCAGCATGGCTGGGGGTGGAAGTATTGGCTTTTAGAGCAGCCGGGGGTGCAGGGCTGAAATGTCTGATGGCATCCACGCTGCTGTAAAGCACAAGCATGTTGTGCAGATCGGTATGTATTTGCATTTGTAAACCTGAAAATGGCTATTCCAGGTACAAAATTGGCAGTTTTACTGCCTGCGGGTGATTGATTGGCATCTTTTGCATTAAATTGCTGGGAAGTGATGTGGCACATAAGTGAGGAAGGAGGAGTCAGAAACAAGAAAAGAAAACCAGTAGGCAGAGGTTAAAATGAAGATGGAGAAAAGATCCATCTGTGCAGCCTCTCCTCTTCCCCTTCATTTATGTATCTATGACAGAAGACAGGCCAGAGCCAGCAGCAAAAGCAAACCAGCCTCATTTGACCTTCTTGTTGTAATATCTGGGTGTGGATTCAGCCTCCTGCATACCTGCAAAGAACACATCATTCTCCTGGGTGCAATGGCCCAAAGTAAGAGAAATGTTTAAGCAGACGCCGAACTCACGAGATTCCCCAATAGCGCATCTGGACGCTGGCCAGAGAAGGAGGATTTCATTGGGAAATGCCAGTTGGAAAACAGAGCGGAAATGTCCCAGGTTTAACAACCTCTACTTCAATCACTACTCACAGCTCCGGGGCAGCCCCGTCGTGCCAAGTTTCCATGGCTTTCTTACCATGCAACCTGCGGGCTGAAAACCTTGGCAGTTCTGGGCTCACCCAGGGAAGACTCCTGGATCCAACACAAGGAACCTGGAAGCCCCGAGTGCCCTGGCTCTAGAGAGGGTTTTCTAGTGCTTGGAGACTTCCTGCTGCAAATGTGTTAGTTTTGGAGACTCTGAGACACTCCACATTCCCACATTCAAAAATTCCAAAGATTTGCATGATTTCCACTCCCTGATCTCCTGTATTACTCAAACCAGGGAAAACCTAGGGAAAGTAGCTGGGAAAGGGCTTCATATCTTCTCTGCCCTGTGGCTGGGGATGCTTGAAAAGAGGGAAGCTGCCCAGTGGTGCAGATCTATCTAGTGGTGGCTGGCTCTTGGCATAGCTGTCTACATGTAACAACCATTTCTGCCTCAGCTGGGAGGTTCTCAGGGTTCCATGGATACATCGCATTTAAGCAACAGTGTACATCGGAGGTTCTTGGAATTTTATTTTATTTTTTTTTAATTTATAGTTCCTCAGAAATTTTCATTAAATTTTATTGCATTCTGTTTTGGAAAGAAAGCAAATATCGAAGTGAAATTTCCCACAAACCAGACATCTGGATTTCTACCCCTGAGCCTGTATTGACATACTCTGCAAAAACTGTTAAATTTTTAACAACTCCACCTCTTCACATTAAAATCATTGGGGTTCATGATTCATTCTGGCTTCACAGAAATATAGATGGCCAGGGCTGGAAATGATCTTAAGAGATGACCTAGTCCCATCCTTGACCTCAGGTCAGAGAAACTGGATCTGGCCTATATAATGAGTTTGAAATAGAGTAGCTCTAAATTCAAATCCTACTTAATATTTTCAATCTTTGCAAAGTTTTTGCCCTCTTTCCCAGTAGCTCCATTGCCCCAGTCTTTGTAACTGGTTCCTTTTACCCTAGGATGCCCCTACACATGACATACACATGAGCACCGGTTCCGTGAGGCTGGGTAATTGTCTCATGGTGTGAGTTAGCTGTAAGGATGCTCTATCAGCAGTCATTCCCAAGCAGCAGAATTTTCAGAGGAGTACAAATTATCTCAGGTATGGGTTAAATGCATGAAAACATTATATACATCGTTCAGAAATAATTATTTGTCTTTAAAATAAATTAAATACAAAAGCTTATTTGATAGTACTTTTAGTACACCTGGAGAATATTGTTATTTGTTAAAAATGCAATACCATCCTCTTGATGCTAAAAATTTGTCACCTTCAACCATGGCATGCTCTGCAATGCCTTGCTTGATTCAGTGACAGAAAAATCTCCAAATTCCTGACTAGACAGTTGGAACCCAGTGGGAAAGACAGGCATTAGCACTGCTCTCTTTGCTGTCTGCACTGAAAAATTCTGTTGGTGATGTTGTAAGTAGAGATTGGACCAGAGACCTTCAGAGACCCCTTCCAAACTCACTTAATCCGCGTATCTAGAATCAGATCCACTTGGAAAGCCATATAAGTCAATCAGGTTCTGACCAACTCAACTTGTTATACTTCAATTATTCCACTCCTCGCTTTTTGTTCCATAATCTTAAGCCACTTACCACTGGATAGTTGATGACCACTTGTGTGTCAGCATTTCGGACCAGTGAAAAATATGCTGGAGATGAGAGGTGCAGATTGTGATCTTTGGCTCCTTCTGGGACAAAAGGGACGAAACTCAGTTGAACTCTGGAGGAGTACACTCAGTCATCCTTCCCTGTTAGCAGTCAGCTGGGGAACGACGTGCCCTGGGTGCCCTAAGGGGACAGCCCTCCCTCTGCCAGGTGAGGCTGCAAGGAAACATCTTGAGCTGCTGGTTGGGTCCATGAGAGAAATTCATGAGAAAGGAAGTCTGGGGAAGGTTTGGGGACTGCTCTTTCCAGAAACAAGCTGACTTACATAACCACTTGAAGCAACTGCAATCTGACCTTTTCTCTTCTGGGCAAACTTCAGAGTTACGGAGGCACACAGGAATCTATAACTCTCTGCGATCCGACTGACTAATTGCCTTTGCTGTTGCTGTTGTCTCTTCTCCTGTGACTCACCTCAGCCCAGTCCCACTTATCTTTTCCTGCACCAGTACAGCCAAATACCCTCTGCCTATCCATCACCATGTGCTTCGTGCAGAGATCTGCCAGCAGGTCTGAAATGGGTTTGCCTGGATCCAAGATCTCGGGCAAGAGCCCAGGCTCAGCTCTAGGAAGCTCTGCATTTTCTGCTCAGGGTAGGACTCGGTGGTGTTAGCAATGGTAGTGTATTAATGTTTTGAAGTTGTTTTTAGGAGGTGTTAAAGAGGTTATCACACTAGGGACAGTGCAGCTGAGCTTTTCTGACTTTTAAGTCTTGGAGTATATTAGAAAAAGGAAAAAAAAAAAAAAAAAAAAACACCTGAAAAGGCTCAAACCTAGAAGTTAGCCCTTGGGTAGCCACATGGTTATGTGCAGCGTATGGAACCAAATAAGCCCTACTTTCATGGAAAATTCATTTGTGGGTTGGAGGAATTTGAGCCTTCCGAGTGTAAAGAACATACCTAAAATCCTCTGAGGTGCTATGGAAGACTTCACCTACAGATACCTGAGGCTGAAGCACCAGGCCTCCTTTTGGGACCCCCATACAAGCATAACAGCCTTAACACTTTTTTCTTCATCCCCCTCCCAACACACTCACACTGAGACTATTTGGTTTTAAGAGCACGGCTCACTTAGAAAAACATTTTTTTTTAATTGTCAAAGAATTTATCTGGCTGCAAGCAGTAATTACTGCCCTGCTGCCTGCTATCTTGGGTCACGTACTCCAGAATTCAAACGCACATGCTGAAAGGACCAGGCTATTCGTGTGATGCTCCATGGCCTGATGCATAATTGGGAGATAGCAGCCACCGGCACAGAGCTGGGATCAGGGGATTTATCTGCGTTCCTCTTGAGACAAATGCCAGGAGGTCACTCCATGTGTCATCATTCAGCATCCAAGGTACACTTGGAGTAAAGGGTGTTTATTAAGGCACTCCTCAGCAGTGATTGCTTGGCAGGCAGGAGAGAAGTGAGACCAAGCCAGACTCTGGCGTAGCTCTGCAAAGCCTCTTGGAGCTGCAGCTGGCTCCTCAGCATAGCTGCCTGCTGCTCCCCAAAAAAAAAGTCACAGTGGTGAGAGAGAGGTGCTGCATGCCAGGGGGACATACAGGTCGGGCTCCTAGCAAGGAAGAGTGTTGAGAAATGGGTGACTGTCATGGGATTTGAGATCTTTTTTACGAGAAAAACTTATAAAGCTTCCGACACCTGGGGTCAAAGGACTCAACTAAAGAGAAAAATCCACAGCACACCTCCTTTTGTATGGATCTCCATGGACAGGCACACAAGGGACAGATGCTTTTACCCTGAGGACATCTTCCCCTATTTCTGACATGCCTACATGGGGTTGAAAAAGCCTCCTGAAGGAAAACTAGTATATTCCTGGGAAAATATGAAAACAGCTGTGGTGGCATCCCACCACTTGCTTCGGGACCTTGAAGTCTCAGGCTGGTTTCCAGTGCAGTTTATTCCATTTCTGAGACTCTCAGCAGATTTTACCTCTCCCTTATGGGTGACAGCAGCATGGCAAAGGAAAAGGCAGACAGCAGGCTCTGAACAGGGTATAAAAGGCCAAAAAAAATAAGGTTGGAAAAGAAGCAATCAGGTAGAGAGAATGGGGAAAGAAGGGAGTTACATGCCCAGCACCACCACCAAGAGAAGCTTTGCAGGGTGCTGGGGGTGCTGGGACACAAAACCTCCCGAGCCCTGGTGGTGCTGCTGTGCAGGACTGCAGCACCACCGAGCAATCCTCAGAGTCTGCCAAGTGTTTGAACAAGGCAGGGCTGCCCTGGGGTTGATTTCCCTCATTTGGGCATGGTCAGGAACAAGCGTGTGTCCTTTGGCACCTGTCCCTGCAAAAGTGAGGTGCAACCACAGAGAGGAGGGGAGAGAGCAACAGGCTTGCACTGACAAGGAGCAGGGGATATTTCGGTGGGGGTGTTAGCACAGTCTGCACAGAGAAAACTCTAGGTATGGGAAGGGGAAGGGCTTTTTTTTTTTTGCCTTTTTTTTTTTTAACATGCCATTCTGGTGGTTTGAGGGTTGTTTTTTTTTTAATCTCTTGATCTGGGTTGCAGGTTTTCTGCTGGACTGAGTGTAGAGAGTACATAGGTGAAGAGAAAAGGACATTATTAGATAAACTCTTTCCACTGAGTGTTACATCAACACATCTGCTCCTTCATCTCCTCTGGGGTCTTAAGCAGGTGGGCCCCAAAAACAGGGCATGAGGTTAGGCACCAAACAACAAATCACAAGGACACCCCAGGATGCTCCCTCTAGCTCTGTCGTGTATCCAAAGTTGCACAGCAGCATTAGCAGGTCATGCAATGATTTCTTCAGCAGCACAAGAAATGCAGCTTTAATGCTGCTGGGACCTGAATGCCTGTTCAAAGCTGGCTCTGTTCTCTGCTCATGGCATCCACAGGGCCAAGCAGACATTGCCAGCAAGTGGCAGCAGCTTGCTTTGAGAGGAAGGTCCCAGAGAGAGCTCTGTGGTGCTCGGTTCTTCCCAGCTTTGTTTGCTGCGGGCAACTGCCAGCATACCAAAGGATATTACCTCTGGATGTGAGAGTGCAGAGAGTCTAACTGGTTTCAAACATCAACATTGCAGCTCTCTGTAATTAATTTAATGTTGACATGATCCCCAAGAAGCAAAACCTTCATTATATTCAATTAAACCTCCTGACACAGATGCTTGACTCGTTGTCAGCCCCTCTAATTTAGAGCAAATGCATGGAAATGCAGACATCACAGCATACGTGTGTCAAACCCAGGGAAGAATCTTGCAGTGGGGAATAAAGTCCAACACTATTTCCAATTAAAGCAGTTTTTGGAGCAGATCAACTGTTTCTCAAACGGTTCTTGCACTTATGATACCTGGAGACTCTCTGTGACATGGCAATTTTTACACCTCTTCTATATTCAGGTCCCACCTCATTTTGGAATTGAGTTTGCTACTCGTAGTCACAGTTTCAAAGCTGGAAAGCTCTGACTATCTGCTGTGATTTACTGATGACTGCAACCCCAAGTGCCTTGTTCAATAATTTCTTCAACTCAGCCCATTACTCAAAAACAGCTTTTTTTTTTTCTTAGAAAGACACTCAGCATTAACTCAGAACTGCAAATAATGGAGAACCCACGTCTCTAGTCATGTTTTTGCCAGTAGCTTTATATCTTTGCTATTATAAATGACTGCTTTCTTTCCAGTGTAAATTTATCTAGCCATAACTTCAAGCCATTAAGTTTTTTTCTACCATTTTTGGCTGGATTAAAGAGTCTTTTGCTATCAGAAAAGGCTTCCCCACTACGTCACCGCAACACATGAGCAAGTTGCTTCAGTTTCTCTTGGATAAAGCCAATAGATCAAGCTGCTCTAACATCATGTTCTAAGTCAAGTTTTCCAGACCTTTTCATCATCTTGTAGAGCTCCTCAGAACGTTTTTCATCTCCTTGGCTTCTCTTCTGTGTTGTGGGCAATGACCTGGGACATGGCTTTCCACAAGAGCTACCTCCATTTTTCACTCTTGGTCCAGTTCATCTGTTCCTTTTCTTGGCTTGTTTATTATCTGAGCTTTCATTATTATTACCAACACTTTATGAATCACTGCTCCTAGGTGGATCACACGTCTTTTTGCCAGCAGCCTTGACAGCCTTTCTGTGAGGGAGGCAGCTGAAATATCAAGTCATCAACTGTTACTGGAAAGAAATGTGTTTCTCCGAAGAACCATTTCACCAAAATGTTCTCATGTGCTGCTATTTGGGGAGGGGACACACTCATCCAGAACTGACAATATTACTAATGTACATAATACTGGGATTGATACTAGGAGGAAAAAAATCCTCCTGTTCAGGAACAATTTTCATGTTAAATGCATGTGGGTTTAATGAGAGTTCAACGTGCAAATATTCTTCAAATGTGTGCCATAACACTTATGTTAGGACCATCAGATGGCTTATCCTCACCCACTATTACAAGCTATTTGTCTCTGGGTACAAACAAGTTGATAGTCTTGAAATCACTGGTGTTGTCTGAGACAGATGGTTTCAGCTGCCAGAGAAACTGCTCTTTTCAGCATTTTGAGTATCTGGAGGAAGTTTGTAAGGGCAAAATAAGAATCTGGAGCTACAGAAAGCTTCTGTCTACACCTCTGCTCAGGGTCTGATGAGCAGAGGGCTTGAGGGCTTACACCCTGAGGGCTTATGTCCTAAGGGTTTGAGGAGCTGGGGCAATGTTGTGTTTCTGCTTGTATTATGGCAATTTGACATGTTGGATGCAGGAAAACAGTGGGTCAGCACTGTAGGGAAGCGGTGTCCTGTCTCAGAGCAAATGTAGAGTCTCTACACAAGGACAGATTCATTGCACAAGACACACAGCCCAAGAGACCTTGGGGTCCTACTGGGAGCTCCCCCCGGATCTGCAGGTTACCTGCCTTTAGACATCACTGATAATGGAATTGCACAAGCAAAGCAAGGTATATATGGCATGGTTTTTATTCCCCTAGCATGAGGAACCACCAAAGTCTCCTCAGAAGGAGGTGGCGAGTGAAAAATAAGTTTGTGATGGTGGAAGAAGAGGAGGTAATAATCACCAGGGAGGACACTAGTCTTGACAGGGGTTGTCCACAAGAGCAGCACGTTCCTAAGAAGGGGTGGAAAGTCCTCTTAGGGTCATTTCCCTGGAACAAGAAGTGAATGTGCAAAATTGGCATATCCAAGAAACAATTAAGAATCAAGGACACATCAAGGCAGGGAGCACACCCCAGATCCCACAGCTATTACTTCTGAGCAGTGAGTGAAGAGCAGAGGAGGCAAAAAGGCTTGTTTACCCAGTGAAAAGGCGAGAGAGAGGCAGGCAGATATCTCATGGGATGTACGCAAATTGCCACGAAGATTGAATGCAAATTTCCATCCTTTCCCTTCAGAATCAGAGATTAAAAAAGAAGTAGAGATAAGGCAGAGATGGAGCAGGAAGCATGTCAGTGGAGAACGAGCCTCATCACTGTAATGAGGCTTTCTGAGACACTCATCTCTTCTCAGCAGAGATCCTGTTGCCCTGTGCAGGCATTTAAACCAGGCAGTGCAGCAAGGTTCTTGCATTCTCTCTCCCTAGATTTCTCCATAACACTCCAGGTGTCTGTAAAGGTTGAACAAAGCCACCATGGTGGTGGTGGGGCTGCTGCCAGTTTTCTTCCAAGCATCTCTGTGCTTGTCCCGGGTTCATCTCTGATGCTAGCACAACCAGGCAGCCAGTTCTTTGCATCTTGTGTCTTTTTACTTTTTATTCAGCCATGACATCCAGGTGGATGTCTCAGATAAGAAAAAAAAAAAAAAAAAAAGATGGCTTGGGTTTTCTGGGTTTATCACCTCTTCCCACTGACAGGTTGTGACACCGTTGTGCATGGTTATCTCCTGGAGACTGCTCTGGTCTGGGCATGGCCAGCTCTCCCCTCCCGTGATGCGGTGTGACCCAGACAGTCACTCCCATCCACGTATTGCTGTAGACCATGAGTCCTGGCATCCTACAAACCTTGTGTGGGTGGTGGGTGTGCAGGAATCCCCACTCATCACTGGGTAGCAAACACCCCTCTGGGGACATTTTTTCCCACAAAGCACAAAGTGATATCCCTTGGCCACATCAACGGTACCAAAGAGATTAGGGGTCAATATTAAGGATCAATTCGTTAGCCATGCTCTTGGCACTGCCACAGCCAAACCCTCCCAAACAGGGATCTGCACGTGCACACATCCCTTGGCTCTGCTGCCCACTAAAAACCTTTGCCAAAAATTTGGCCAGGGTCCCTGCTAGCAGCCAGGGTGCCCCTCAGTCAGAACCGGATCCCTTACCCTGTCCCTGCTCACTTTACCTACAGAGATACAGTTTAAGTGTACAGCTGCTGAACAACCAGATAAGGGACGTGCCATGCCATGTCACGAGATATGACATCAAGACAGCTGACATGAGCCGCACCATGGAGATGGGGGCAACGGCTGAGCTGGAGGATCAGGAGGGGTGTCCTTTGCCGGCGACCGATGCAGCACTAAGCCTGAGATTTTATCTCTTCGATTTAAGGGCTTCAGAAACTGTTGGGAGTGATGAGGATGTTGTTATCTCAGCATTCCACTTGTATTTTTGGAGCCTTGTTACAGTGACCTATTGTCTTCTGGGGGGTGAAAAAAAAAAAGCCTCATTAGGGAGTGTAATGTTTTTAGAGCTTGGTATCAGCTGATAGCCAGCTTTAGGGTTGGGGGAGATACAAAGCAGCTCTCAGCTGTCTCATCTGAATAACTTCAGGCTGGAGAGAAGGAAGTACAAAGTTTTTTTTAAAAGTTTTGCTTCTTGTCAGAAAGGCAAGCGATGAGAAACTGCAGATTTTGCCATGCAAGCCAACCCTAGAAGGGCTGTGCCTTGCAGCTTGGTGCGGAAACAGGGCTTGTGTCGGAGGATTTTCCGCACCAGGCTTGACAAGAAACACGCAATTGCCTGGCTGGTCTTGAATAACCACTCCCAAGCCTGCACAGCCAATCCTAATTTTTGACGAAGGCTGAAAATACCAACCTCCCCCAGCCTTTCTTCCCCACCCTTTCCTCCGTGGCGTCATAGTGCGTTGCTCTCCCAAGGATGGTATTCAGCATCCTTCACAGCCCCGGGAAGGGGCACGGGCTGCGAGCGGTGCGGTGCCAGGCTCCGTGGCCGGTGACGTGCTGTCTGCTTGATTCTGATATAAACACAATGTCCTTGGGACCGGCATGGTGGAAAGGCACTGAGGAAGCTCCCACACCTCCTCTGATAGCGTGTTTGCTGAGCGCTGGCATCCCGCCACCAGCGAGTTCTCCACAAACCTTGCCAGCAATCAGCTGAGAACAGGTTTCCACCTTTTAGGTCAATAGTCCCGTCTCTATTTGTGGCCGGGTGATGTTCGCCCACCCAAGGTGAGATCTTCTCGTTCCACAATGTAAGTTAAAATCAGGGCTCGTGAATTTTGCTCTGGGGGAGAATTTTTCCTGTGTTGGGTTGGGCCCAGTGAAAAATTGCCTTTTTCCTTTGTGCGGTTCAGATCTGGCCTCAGTGTACATAAAATGCCATGTGTTCCCAGCAGGATTCAGCCCTTCCAAAGCCTACCCCACAGCCAAATCTGATCCACATATTTACGAGCTTGTAAACAGGACGGGGCGGGTGAGTTCACATTCTTAGAAAACCAAGTGCAGAGAAAAGAACTTCTGAGTTGGAAAAACAAAGAGTAGTCTTGGGACCGACCCAGCACACACAGTGGTTTTTCCAAGACTCGGATGACTTGCTTGGGAATCATTCCCCTCCATTCCTTTTCTCCAGGATTTCCCAAGCTTGCCATTTAGTTGGAAAAAAAAATAATACATGTTCTCAATATTTCTTACAATAGTGGAGGTGACAGGTTGATAGAAAAGGGACATTTCATCTTGGATATGTGTTGAAGCCAGGCTTTTCATGGTAGGCACAGTGGATTGGCAGTTATTTGCAGAGGAAAGTTTCTGAAGATGCTTAGGGCTATTGAAAGGAGTTGCACCAAGGAAGCCACTTGCAGTGCTCAGCACAAAGTGCCATTGCACTTGCCAACAAATGCAAGAACAAGTGGTCTAGAACAGTGGTTCCCAAATTGTGGCCTCCAGACCTTGATGGTTCATGAAGGCTCAGTAAATGGTTCATGGAAAACAGATTATTAAGGGAGCCATGCAGTCTGCAAAAACTGATGAGGATTAACAGTCTTTGGTTCCGAAAAGCTGGAGAACAACTGGTCTAAAGCCCTGTGCTATGTTCATTCACTATTTATAGATAGCAAAGCACAGAGGTCTTTGTGGCAAGGGCTGAAGAAACATTTCTTCAATCTATTTGCAAAAGAGCTTTAATGACATTCCATGAAATATATGTGTCAAACAATTTATCAGAGGCATAAATCATAGCAGCGACTCTACTAACTTACCCACCTTGCTGGGAAGTTTGTCATCACAATACCGCAGGTTTTCTCAAGTTCTGTCTTGTGATGAATCTTCAACAGATCCCTCCCGAATCCTTTTTGCTGTCTCTCTCCTTTGATTATGGGGGACTTTTCTTGGTATTCAGCCAAATTCTCTGCTCTCTCTACACTATGCTTTCATCTCTCTAAATTACAGCACTGAAGATCATAAAGTTCCTGTTGATTTCTTCAAAATAGTGCATGAAGGAAACGTTTTAATTGAAAAAGTCATGCAATATTTCCTAACATTGATTAGATGTCACACTAGTGTGAGGTCCATTGGGAACCTCTTCCAGCAAAGACTAAAAAACAGATTCATTGGATTATTCCTGTTTGACTGTGGTCCACTGGGAGGAAACAGAAACCCTCAGCGGGTGCTGATGACAGTGATGTTCTGTGTGGATGGGTTGCTCCTACTTGTACTGCTTGAAAAAGGGGCATTCAAGTCAAATTTTGTGTCACGGGGTGAGGAACAGCAGAGAGGGGAAGGGAGGAGGGTGTCTGGTGAGGTGGTGGTGACCTCCTGTGCTCATAAACAAGCTGCCATGAGGCTACAAAGCATGGAATTATTGGTAGCCACTGGCAGTAGGCCGATAAAGATACACTGGGATGTCCAAAATGTCTCTGAGCTCTGATGTTTAAGAAGTCACATCTGTGGGGGAACAACACAAGCATCAGGAAGCTACGGACACAGCTGGTGGGCTGTTAGCCCTGTGCTCCTAGGAGTTACGGCCAACCAAAAGGGAGTTTGATGCCAGCCAGTAGTTAAGGACAAGGTTGTCCATGCCTGAGAAGTCTGAGGGACTGGCATCATGTTTGTGTCACCGGTGAGCCCACACAGGACTCCCATGGCAAGACCTTCCTGCTGAGGACACCCGTCCTTTGCACAAAGGAGCCACGGAAATGCTCCTCGCTGAATGACACTCCGATTTTTGACTTCCCCAGAGGGAACCTAGCAACATTGAGCGGCCGTTCTGTTCATTCAGATCCCGAGCCAGATGGAAATTTTCTTTTCAGAGTCGGCTCCAAGCTTGTTTCCTCTCTTTAGCCATGCGGGCAAGAATCTCACTGCGGTCTCTGTTGTGCTCACTGTAACATCAGCAAGCAAATTCCAGTTGTCTTCCAGCTCAGACAGAAAGGCAAGAGCTCTTGACATGCAGCTCGGTTACCCTGACTTTTTCCTTCTCTCTGGAGACCTATTATTGCTATTTTTCCTCATTTGTATCAGGCAAATAAGAACCTTCCTGATATCTCCCTTTGGATTTGCCAAATTGGCCAGTCTTCCAGACGTGGGTTTGTTGCTTTTTTTATTGTTATTATTTTCCTAATTTTATTTATGTCCTTTTGCTGAGTCTCATGATTTTAAGGTTTGTTTTAAAGTCCCCTTTGGGGTTGGAGCCAGGCTATTATCTGTGAATTGTTAAGGAACAGGCAGTTGGATATACATCTTTCCCAGGCGTAAGACATAGTGCAAAAATACTACCTTTAAGGGAGTCTGTGCGAGGTGACAGATGAAAAAAAAAAAAAAAAAAAAAAAAAAAAAAAAAAAAAAAACCTTTCTCTTCTTATTCTTGTGACTCATTTTTAAAGCCCATCCTGCTACTGACTCTGTTGAGTTGAGCATTATCTGTGGCCCTGATTCTGCTGCCCAGCCTCTCTCCTTCTCAGCAGATGGACCAAGCAGTCCATCTTGACACTAAATTTTAGACACATTTTAGACACTGAATTGTCCGTGTTTTCCACCACATTGTGAGCAAAGCCCTTGTGATGACAGGTTCATCAGGTGGCCCGGGATTAATGGTCAGCAGCAGTCTTAAGGCTTCATTGCAGGCATGGGGGAGCTAACTGCCTTCATTAATGTGTAAGGCAAGTATTCACTCCTGCTCTTCATTTCCTTCCAAAATTTTCACCTAAGTAATTTCAAAAGCTTTGTTATATGGAGAAGTGAGCTTGGTTTGCAGTATTCAAGGCCAGTTCTTGTTTCAAAGTGTCTCTCCCTTTGCTCTACCCAGCCCTGCCTGATTCAGAGCTCATGCTGAACATCAGAAAGCAGGGAAAAATTCTCAGTCCTCATCCTGCTGACAGATATGGTTTAAAATGATGGCTTTATGATCATGCCACAGGGCTACAGATTTGGAAATCATGGGAATCCGTTCTTGGCTCTTCTACAGACCCAGGGCTCTGTGTGTCAACTACTGTTCAGTGGCAGGCTACAGTCCCTAACAGTAAATGAATTATTCTTTCATTATTATGAGCAAGACATTCTTCTTTATAGATCCCTAATAAAAGATGGAAGGCAGGATATTCAGTTCAGGGTAACAAAGCTTTGTGCATTATGTTTGCCCAATGGTTCCCAGCAAATTACTACAACTTTCTCAGGAACAAAGCTAAGTATCAGACACTGCTAAAAAAGGTTTACAAATCCCAGACGATGGTCCCCCAGAGCATGGGCTGCAGCGTAGACTAGAGCAGACTGTGTACTTTACAGTCCCTGGCACAAAGCCTCTCTTGGCCCTGTGCAATGCCCCAGTGGTCCTACAAAAAAAAATTACTCTCTTGCAGGAGTTGTGAGTCTCCAGTAGAGTGGATCTTCAGTCTTAAATAGATTCTTTACATTGCATGCCCCGTGATGTGGCATGAAGGCATTTCGATGTAATTAAGGACCCCAGAAGCTGCTGGGGAAATGTTGTGAGACTGCATAGTCAAGTCCTGGTGGACTTTTGAGAGCAGTCCCTGGAGTGAATTTGCTCCTTGGACACAATTTATCCAGAGAGATCTAGCTGGAACATGCTGAACAAATTAGCACTTTGCACAATCTAAGACTTGAAAGCCCTTGTTAGGTTTCTATGAGATAGCAGTGTCAATGTACCTGTGTGACTCTCTGTGCCACCCTTCACCACCATGGGAGGTTTGCTGATGAAGCAGTCCCTATCCTGCACAGGAGGGATGCATGAAAACATTTCGATTCCTCCTAAAACAGGAGGAGGCCACCAGATTCCAATGGCATTAAGGGTGAAATTCATCTACAGTAATGTTATTTGCCCATAACATGGTGTCTCCCCAAGAACAAGACATCTGGGTCCAGACAGCAGAGACTGAGCGTGATTCACCTGGCCAGTAGGGATTTATGCTTCAGGATGAGGTGGATTGCTCCATCCTTTCCATTGGCAGTACTGACCAAGTCACTGAGTGTAAAAACAGCCCAGGGACCTGCTTAGATAACTAAACTATCTGCTTAGATAACTAAACTTAGTCAGATGAATCAATCTTCAGGTAATTTGATGCCTTGGAAACGTCCTCATGGCGGTGATGGCCCTTAGTGGTCCCGATTCACAGCATTGTTTTGAGAAAAGCCCCGGTGCAAGCTTTGAGGGGAATGAGGCACATTTCAGTCAAGTTGCTACCAATGTGGCGTAATTTAGAGGAAAGCCATGCAGATATCACCAGGACCATACTGCCTAGAGGTTAGGGAAAATGTTTGGGGATTAGTGAAATAGAACAGTAAATATCAGAACAGGGCTCTGCCACATTATGATTCTCTTGCTGATGGGCAAACTGCAGTCAGTACTTGAATTTGAGATGCTATTGAAAATACCAATGTTTTCCAGATCCCTCATCCCCTACAAAGCTGGCATCTTCTGTCTTTGCAACTTTCTGGCTGCCCTTAGCCCTAACGCCATTCTTCCCTGGGCCCCAGCACATTGACCCTGGGTACCAGATACATTCACCCTATCATGGGTTTTGGCATTGCTGGAGCTCTCCAAGAGGAGCCAACCATCATCATGGGAAAAAATAATGTAGCAATGGGCAGGGAAGGGGTGGCTTCTCCATGCTTTTCTTCCCAGCAGGGTCAGGGTGCAGAAGTTCAAACGAGCAGGCATGCCTACACGCAAAGATGCACACAAGCAGCTTGAGAGGGTTTTCGTTGGCGTGACGGAAGCTGGGGCTTATCTGCAGCTTGTTTATGGGGTCGGGCCACAGCTGGAAGGCTCGCAGGCCTGAGGAATTCCACCCGATATCCCAACGCCATCGTCCTCCAGGGAAAATGCCGGAGTCACTGCGAACACGCTGTCCTCCTCCCAACGCCAAGCAGCTCTTGGATCCGTCCTAGGAGGGCAGTGAACTCCCCCATCACTCCAAGACATGCCACCAGCTGCAGGGAGGCATTAACCCTCTAGAAACCCTGATATGCCTATGGATGCCCAAAGGAAGTTGTCAGTTGTAGATGGAGGAGAAGGTCACGAAAGTCTGGCCAGATGTTGAGACTCCCAGTCCCACACGTAGGCAGAAATCCTTGCTGATATCCAGCCCTTTCTCCCATCACTTGGCAGCCACATCAGGAATAACATCCTTCATGGAGGTCCCACAAGGAGATAGCAAGGTGGGGTGCAAGCCCCACTACTTCCCACCCTGTTTTTTTCTATACCAGCTGCAATTCTCTTGCCTTGCTGCTCTGACACATCCTGAGGGAGTTTCAATTCCCTCCTGACCTTGGAGGTTACATTCAGGAGAAGCTCAGCTGTCCCAGGGGCCTAATGCTATGTATGAATTTCTGGAACTTCCTAACTCATGAATAGTTGGGTTGGCACCATGGTAGATTTTTTTTTTCTTTACCATGAGTTTGTCCAATCATTTTTGAATGCTTTTAGCATCCACAGCCTCCTGCTGAGGAACATGCTCTGAGATGAACCACCCCCTTTTCTTCATTTTCATCGTACCACCCACTACCCTTCATCCTCCTTGGTGCCCCTTGTAGTGGAAAAGGTAGTGAATAATTGTTCTCTATTAACACGTGCAAGGTCTAACTCTCCATGAGCTATTTGTATCCAGAGCCATTCCTCATACAAAGTTCACACCAAGCAACAGCAAGGCAGTTTCTCAGTCTAAGTGATCCTGCTGGTCCTTGAATTTCCATTCGTGATGTCAGAGCACTGGGGCATCACTTTGGCTCTTTGGCTCACCCACCTTCTCTCACGTCTGCAGCATTTTTGTGCCCTGGACTATTCAGGACATGCTGTAAAAGCAGGGACCTTTTAAAACAAAGATGCTCCTGCCAACTGCAGCAGAAAGCAAGCCTGCTCACAGATTCTGGCTGCATACTGGGAGCCAGGGCCAGAATTTAGATTGGACTGGATCCACTTTCACTTGTGCATTTGTCTTTTTTCCTTGTTTTGCTTTATTTTTTTGTGTGCTGAACACTGGGACCAGCAACTCTCCAAACAATCCAGTGATATCACCTTCGGCTGAGTCATGGAGAGGGCAGGGTGGAGAAGTGCAGACAGGGAAAGATCACGAGATTGTGCTAGCTTAAACAGCGTAAAAAAAAAAAATAATAACAACAACAAAAAAAAAAAAGCTAAGTGTTTGGGTGCATGGAGGGGAGATTGCACCCACTTGCATCCACTTGCGTGTTACAGCTTTGGGGACTTTAGCCCTGGGTTCAGAAGTTTGTAGTTGGATGTTTTTTTTTCTCAGATATGAGCAGGGTGACAGGAAAAAAATGTGTAGGTATATACATGGCATACAGGCACACATCCACTGTAAGAAAACCAAATAAATTGATTTTTTGCCTTCAGAGTGCATATTTTATTGGCTCAAATTTTGCACCGTCAAAAAAAAAAAAAAAAAAAAAAAAAAAATTTGATCTTCTGATCACATTTAGACTGTGACTCTGGTCTCTTTACATGGTGGGGACAAGCTTTCCCTGAGAATTCACCTGCAGCTTTCTTAATTTCTTAATCCTGCTGAAGATAATTATCAAGGGCTCCAGCAGGACCTGCAGTCCTTGTTCAGATCTCCAACATGAGTATGAAGGCTCAGCAAGATTTGAAATGACCTTTTAGAAAATTCCCTATGGACTAAAACTCAAAAGGAATTTTAAACCCCCCAGCAGTAATGTTATAAAAAATTTATATATTAGGAGAATGAAAAGTTCTCAGCAGGACGTCCAGAGCCTTTCTTGACCAGGCAGTGGCAAATAAGAAAGATGAGCCTCATCCTGGAGCATCCTAGACCAAGATACAACTGGGATTTAAAAAAACATGACATGGCACAAGTTCTACGATATTTGGGCTCCATGTTCTGCCTTTGATAATGCCCTGTTCTGTCTTTGACATTTTTTGGGCCACATCATCAAAATGTGCTCATACACTGACTGATCAGGCTAAAGTGTGATGTATCACTCCCCATTTCTATACCTGAAGTTTTATTCCCATTTTCTGTTTCTGAACCTTGGAAGTATCTGTTTCCTGAGCTCTTCAGGTGCCCATTACTTTGTGCTTTCTTCCAGGCATCCCAACATCATCCATGTTCCTATAGAATCACCACTACATAGCCCAGTTCATAAACCCTCTATCAAAATGTCATTGTGTGCTTGTGTGTATGAAAGTGAGGGCCAATTCCCTTCATACTTTATTCATTCACTACATAAGAGCCACAAGCTCTCCCCTAAGATCTGCTTCCCATTGCCTACCAAGGCAGTCAGATGCTCCAGCATGCACAAAGTCACCAGCCAGAGACCCATTCTGGGGACTCCCTGCCCACTTTTTTCATCCCAGTGTGATTGAATGAGGAAGCTATGGATGCACTCCGTACACGTCTCTTCCAAGGGGCACGCTTATTTGCATGGTAATGAGGATGGCAATGAGCCCTTTGTCTTCAGATGCACACGAGGTTCTAGAGAGTGAAAAGTAGCCAAAAGTTGAAATTCAAGGAAGTCGTAGCTGTGCTTTTTTCCCAGTTTGTCTTTTTTATCTGGATGCTAAAACAAAGAATGTTGTACGGAAACTGCCTTGTGCAATGAAGCACTAAACACTAGATATAAATTATTATTTTAACAGCCAACAGGCTAAACAAGCACCAATCTCTTAAGTAGCCTGGCTCAAGCAGTAATCACTAGCTTCATTTCTAAAGAGTTTCTTCTTTTATTTGCTTTGTTACCATAGCTTTTTTTTTTTTTTTCCTCTCTCTCAAGTTAAAATAAAAGCTACATAAAGCCACAGCTCCTCTAGGAACTGAGAGCACTGCAAACAGGGTCCCCAACAGCACCGTACAGAGATGATGGTAATGAACCCCATTCTACAGTGGGTAAACTGAGGCACGGAACCTCTCCCCTAACAAAGATATGGGTGGGAATCCATGCTTGATGGGCTCCTTCACCTATCTTGGCCCCATATGCTCACACTGAGGCCAACACAAGGTCTCCCTGCAGAGCTGAGAGCCAGGGAGCCCCTTGCAGGTAACACATGGCCTCAGAGTCTGGTTTGCACCAGGATGGAGCATGGAGGAGCCCAGGCAGGAAAACACACACAGGTGTTATTGCTGAGAGCTGAGATTGAGGAGAGGAATTGGTGCTGATCATATAAACCCACCACTAGGCCTAGGAACACACCACTGGTTCAAGGAACCGATTGCTGGTCCTAGGAACCCACTGATGATCCACATTGCATCAGGATGGTGTGTGGAGGTCCTGGGGGTGGGCTGCAGGCTGCTCAAGGAAAGGAAAAGGCTTAAAACCTTGGCTGGATGGAGAACGGAGACATTAAGGAAATGGAGATTGCCCCCAGCACCCCTAGGGTCTTTAGCTCCTGGCTAACCAAACACTCAGGGCAGTGTTTCTGCTGTGGTTAGAATTCAACGTGGTGATTCAAGCAGCCGAGCGCCAACCTATAAATCTCAGCCCTGTCCCAGAAGGAATAAATCCCTTTAAGCAAACACAGCCACAGCAGGGGCACTACAACCCCGGCACTACTTCTCTGTTCAAAACCGTGGGCTCCAACACCAGGGGCTGCTCATTACTCCGCAAACGCCATCCATCTCCGTGCTGGCCCCAGGTCTTTTCATCACAGAGCCATCAGCCCTGCTGGCTGTCCTTATTCACTGCCTCCTGCAGCACATATTGACACCAGCATGTGCTCCAGCCCTTTGACTTGAGTTGGCCTTCGGCAGATATTTAAGGCACACGTCTGCGTATGTGTTTTCCCTGCCTAAGCGTCAGAAAATGCTGAGATCTGTCTGTGATGGGGTAGCCCACGTACCTGGCACACTGAGTCTGGCTGCAGACTCTGGGCTGATTAGGAATGGGTGGAGGAAAGCTTTGCTGAAATAAGAGCTTTGGGTTTCCTGGATGATGGATTTTCTCAAAAAAAAAAAAAAAAAAAAAAGTAAAAAATAAAACAAAAAAGGAAAAAAAAAAAAACACTGGGGGGCTTTAATGCAGTCTGTGGAAGTTCAGAGCCTCGGTCCTGAATTTCTGGCTCCTGGCACCTGTTTTACTGTTTTGACACCAGGCTTTTGAGCATGGGGAAAATAATAATGATATCCAGAGCTAATGTTATTTACTAAAATACAAATTAACGCTCAGTCACATGGTGGCATGATTTGTCATCCAGAGCTAAAATTAAGAGAAATTAAGGCTGAGTCAGAAAGTTATTTCAGATCTGAGTAAGGAATACTAAGTGATGGGGCCATGTGGGAGCAACACTGACATCTTCTGGCTGCAAAACAACTCCCCAGCTTTTACATCAAGACAGCCAGTGGGATCCTCCAGCACAGAAGTAGAAATAGGGGTGTGGGTGGACAAAGAGCTTTTCCAAGTAGCAGGAATTAGTATAATTAACATTCATAACATAGTTTACTTCCATAATGTAATTAACAGCCTGTCTCCAAGCTCTATGGGCTTGACCTGACGGCTCACAGCTGTGCTGGGTCCATTGCTCTGACCCCTTTTGCAATGGGGGCTAGAAGGCTCCTGCCATGGATATGGTGTTTTCTATTTTTTTGCTCCGTGCCCTCCAGTCCTGCAGATCTTCACTCTGGTCACAATGGCATTGCAAGCCAAGGACCTAATAAAATCATGCCTTCAGCCTTCTCTGCAAAGCTTGCCTTCCAGACAGGGCTCTCCACCACCTGTGCTACCCTGTGCTGCCACGTCCTCCCCCTTCTAACCTTTTTTCTTTTAATCTCTTCTTAGGTTCTTTCTTCCCATCTCTGAAGCCCTCGGAAATGGTCTTCAAGGTCATCTTCTGGCTGGGATACTTCAACAGCTGCGTAAACCCCATCATCTACCCCTGCTCCAGCAAGGAGTTCAAGCGAGCCTTCATCAGGCTGCTCAAGTGCCAATGCCACCGGCGACGACGTCCCATCTGGCGCGTCTACGACCACCACTGGCGAGGGGCCTCCATGAACAGCTCCGTGCGAGGCTCCGAGACGGACCTGAGGCCCAGGATCAGCACCCTGCACAGCTCATTCCTATTTAACTCCTCCTTGCAGGAGAGGGCCGGTAAGAGGCGAACGCTCAGCTTCAAGGGCTGGAAAATGCTCACTCCGTTCCAGAAGCCAGCGTCCACCCAGCTGAAGGAAAAGATGAACAGCCTTTCTAACAAAATCCGGGGCGGCTCCAGCAAAGGGGGGGTGACAGCCTCTTACAAAACCGAGGTGGAGTCTGTCTCTATCGGGATCCCTCATGACTTTACGGAAACCATTGACTATCAAACCTATGACTTAACAGACTGCTGTGGGCTGAGAGAGACAGATATCTGAAGGCACCGGGACAGCTCTCGATGGTTTCTTTAGCTGTATCTAGCAGAAACATGAAGGGATGCCACCCGTGGGTCTGTCAGGCAGACTGGAAGCAGCAATCAGGTATAAAATGCAGCTGCCCAAAGGTTGTACAAGCTTCCCCCACGGGGAGGTCAGCCCCTTCTACGGGGTTATGGGTTCCTCAAATACGAGCCAATGGCACATCCCATTTTAACGAGCTGTGGCAAGAGGGGAAGGTGTGGGGTGGATCTGGCCTTAGGAAAAGAGCTGTTTCCTCCCATGGGATGGTTCTCTTTGACTTTGGAAGAAGCTGTGCAATTAAGGGAAACCAGAACATCTCCTTTGCCTTAAAAACACCACCACAAAAGCTACTGGAAGGATTGAACCCCAACAGGTGCCAACTCTGCCTTAGCACACGTGATAACATTTCCATCCAGAGGCAGCATCCCGAACGGATGCTGTGAGCAGTAGCTGGCAGCTGACCCTTTAGACAGTGGGCTGGGGGCTTGTAGGGCTACAGGGCTGGACAGAACCTGTATCCCAAGCCTTTTCTTTCGAGGGTGAGCAGACTGCGGTATTCCCGAGCAGAGCTGGGGGATCCTGGCTCTCAGCCATCGTGTTTGCGGTGCCCACAGCTTTGCCACTTCCTCGCAGCCTGGTTTTAGCCCAGAGGAGCAGTCCAGATGCATACACTGATGCCAGCAGGTGTGCAGGCCTCTCTTCTCTAACTCCAACCTGCGACGTGTTTCTCATTTCACTTTCCAGTGGGAAATTTGCAACCCATCTTGTTCCGGCCTGCATCCCTCTGTGACGTGGAGACTCCTTTTGATGTTGGTCATCCCCAGTCTTTTTCTCTCCCCTTCTTATCCCCACTTGCTCTTTCTCTCAAACAACATGGAATAAAGACGTATTCCTAGCTGTGGCTGAGCAAGGTGGGGTGGGTGAGGCTGGGCCTGTTCCCACTACTCACAGAGCCACAGCTTAAAGGGAGCTGAAGTGCAGTGGGAGCTCCCTCTTGTGGATCCATCTTTTCCCCAGTCGGGACCATACCAGAGCACAAGGAAACAGTCTCAGATTGAACCAGGGGACGTTTAGGTTGGAGATCAGGAGGAATTTCTTCATGGTGGGGGTGATCAAGCACTGGAATGGGCTGCCCAAAGAAGTGGTGGGGTCCCCATCTCTGGGGGCACTCAAGAGACGTGGATGTGGCACTCAGGGACCTGGGTTAGTGATGGCACTCAGTAGGTCAGGATGATGGTTGGCCTGGAGGGTCTTGAAGCTCCTTCCCAACCTAAAGGATTCTGTGATTCTAGACTCAGAACTCTTTTCCCAAGTGGCTTCCCCCCTTCCTGACACATCAAAGCCTTTGTTGGTTAGCAGCAATTACTCTTGGTTATCGTGGCCAAAAGCAGTGTTGATAGAGTTTGTTTGTTTGTTTTCCCTGCTCACAGCCCCCGAGTGTGAGGTCCTGGTCTAAGGGTAAATAAAGAAGAGGAACATGAAGCCCAAGGGTGGGGACACAATGCTGAGTATGTCCTGGATGGAAACTCATCCACACCAGCACTGTCCCCCAGACCCATTAGGCATATTCATACCTACTGCACGTCCAGACAATCCTCTTAAGGGTGGCTGTCAAAGGAGATGAAAGTGTCCTAGCACAGCATGGAGAACGCGACTTTCTTTCTGCTGGTTTTTAGTTTTAAAGGAAATTAAAATCAAGGAAAATGTAGATTTCTTTTATTTTTTACTTTCTTTCATGCTGAGACATTCAGAGTGGGCCCTACCTCAGCACCCATAACACCCTCCTGCCTTTTACTCAGTGCAATGGACTCTGAACTGGATGCACAAAGACCTACAGATTTTGTCCAAATATTTTCCTCCTAGCAGTTAACCCCAACAAGACATATGGACTGCACTGCACTGGGCACTGAGGAAAGGGCAGATCAATTTAGCAATTGCTGGCAAGCTGTTCATTCCCAAGAATGAGCTGAAATTACCTCTTACACTTCTCCCTGATCTTTTAAATCTCCTCCTTTCTTTTGTTCCAATTCTGAAATATTTACATTTACAACCTCCTGTCCCTTGAAAGCACGAGGAAGGGAAAGAAAGACTAGTCTGGGGTTTTTCTGCTTCTTCATCCCAATCCTTTACAGGAGAGAAAATGAGGATAAAGTCTGTTTAAGCACACACATCCATATTATATATCTATTTCTCACCCAAGCCAGGTCCCTTCTTTCATTCAGCACCTTGCATCTGAAGAGTCCGTGCCAGGACTGGAATCTGTACATGCAGAGATTCGTTTAGGGGAGATTGGGGCTGCGTTTGCTGACAGGGGAAGGACAGTGTTGTACGAAATACACCCTGAGTATCTAAGCTTGTGCTTTTCCCTTTGAATCCCTTAATTTCTGAGCTCTCCCAGCTTTGGAAAAATGGGCTCAGACCTTCAGGAAGCGAATTCGGTCTGACCCCGTTGACTTCTCTGGATCGCCAAGTGTGTGACCCACAGAGGGTATGGCCCCATTTCTCCAAATTCACCAAGCAGGCCATTTCCCAAAGCCCCCATCCCTTGGTCACCCAGCAGCTCTCACCTCATCGCGCCGGCTTTGTGTCCCTATCGCATCGCCAGACCTTGCTGCTTCGACGAGCCGAGTGTTGAGGATGGTGAAGAGCAGCTTCGATGCCAGGAGACTCTCACGAGTCCCATCCAAGGAGGAAAGAAGGTCCCCGTCAGCCTGAGCTGGACTGCAGTTGGGTTGCATTACTATTGTTTACAGTGTGTATATAAGTGTACATTTCCTTTAGCAGACATTGGAATTTTTTATGTATAGATTTTTATTTTTCATCCACAGACGTATTTATTAGCTGGAGTATTTCTGTTTTGTGATTCAAGTAATGTCAGATTGATGTAAGCTCTATGAAACAGAATGCACATATTTTTGTTTATTTGTACCAAATACATGTACAAACCCGTCTAAAACGTTGCCGTGAACTGTGTCTGATTTTTTGAATAGAGGTTGTAGGGGATAAGGGAGGGAGGAAGCAAAACCTGCATATTATCAGCCCTTGTGTTTTTCTCAATGATTTTTTTTTTTTTTTTTTTTTTTTTGTAATTCCACAAGGATTATTCCCATGTGCAAGAATATATGACCAAAAAAAAAAAAAAAAATCAGAAAATTATATTCTCTGCCTCATGCCACACAGAGGTGAAGGGGTTGCACCAGCTGTGTCTTCTCCCAAATACAACCTGCTTCAGGAGGGATATGGATGCAGCCATAAGCCATGGGAGTAGAGGAGGGGAGGTTATCATATGAGTTATGGTCAGGAGCAAGGTCTGGTGAAAGAATTTCCATCAGAGTAGGATTTTTAAATGAAATCTGAAATTTTAACTCGTCAAAGATTTCTTTGGAAAAAAAAATATATACATATATATATATACATCATTTTTATTCTAAAGTCAAAATTCCATCATCACAAAAACACTACCTGTGGTGAAATGGAAATAATATTCCTTATGCTCACTCCAGGTACTCAGTTTCCCAAAATGCAGCCTGACAGCACGTCCAGATACCGGGCAGAGGTGCCTCAGGGCTGGGGATCATGGCAAGAACTCAGAGCTGGAAAAGCCCAAAGGGGACAATAGGAAAAGAAGGCAAGACACCCATCCCACAGGGCCCTAGGGAAACATCATATAGCAGAGATTGAAATGCAATGAGGGGAGAAGCAGAGCTCTGAAAGCATTTTACAGTATCCCAGAAATATTTCTTTACAGTGCAAATGACTGAGCATGGCCCAAGGCTGTCTGTTCTTTGGGGACAGCTCTGGGCAGGGGCGAAGTGAGCTGTCACTGACTGCAGCTCTACAGCTCCAGGAGAAGATTGTCCTGACCTCCCCACGTGTTTTTTGTGCGTGTGTGGTTGAGTCAGACTGATGGTGATGAAGTGGGAGGGATGCTGTGTCCTCTTGTGAGCCCACAGCAAAGGATGCTCTTGACTGATGTCACTTAAATTGTTCTAAAGGGACTAACAAGTCATGCTGCTGCCCTGCTTGGATGGCAGGAGGGAAATTAAGTGATTCTCTGTTGGTTTTCTCTAGGGCATCATAAGCAAGGCCCATGCCATGGTCACAGGGACTGAATGAGCCTTTGGAACAACAGTGCTAGCCTGGGCAGGTGGCTGTAGACATCCTTCCTCACCCCCAGTTTAACCCATTGAGAACATTGTATGGCCTGCATAGAGAAAAGAGGGTCAGGGGCCAGGCTGATGCTGGTCCAGCTTCCCTCACAGTCTGACTCAGCAATCTCATCTCTTTGGGTCAAAATTTGATAACAGTAACAGGGAAAACTGACTGTTAAGGTTTTCTGGGAAAGAGATGACAAATAACCTGGAAAACATCTTTGCACCTCTGAATAAATCTATCATATACCTTTAATTTGACTACCACCTATTGTTCTGATTAGCCCAGCTGAAAAAGAATAAAATGGATTTAGAAAGGGTTCAGAAAAGGCTGACAAAGATGACCAAAGATATGGGGTAGTTTCTGTCTGAAGAACAATTAAATCAAAGCGCGTTTTCCTGGAAAATAGAGATGACTGAGGAGTAACACGATAGAGGTCGATAAAATCAGGAGTGTCAGAGAGAAGACAAATAGTGGATGATTGTTCACTGTTTCTCATAATACAAGAACTAAATGGCATCAAATCCAATTATAAAAATGAACAAAGCGAGGTAATTCTTCACATGGCACATACTTAAATCATAGAATTCATCACCACGAGATACTGCATCTGCCAAAAGTTTATAGGGGTTAGAACAGCAATTAGGTGCCTCCATGACAGAAAAGTCCATCAAGGGCTGTTGGAAACATTTATACAATCTCTGAGCTGAAAAGTCCCTGAGGCAGTGATTGCTGTCAGCTGGGAGAATATTTCAAGGGTAGGCTTGAAAGGTAGGCTATCACTGTAGGCTTTTCCTTCCCCTCTGTCCCTCCTGAAGTTCCTACTGTCAGAGAGCAGCTACTCAGGTAGAAGGACCCAGACTCTGAACTGGTACAGGAATTTGTAAATATTCTTTATTTGGATATTGGGTAGCCTATCCCATCGTTAAATTGTCCATTTCTCCACCAATAGGCTAAGCTGGGAATATATACCAAAAACTCAAGGTTGGTCTTCAATGTACATTAGGTCAACAAGGCCATACTATTTTGCCATCCCTGTGTTCAGTTTCCCACTGGGAAATTTCCATTACTGAATACCACTCAGAAATGAAAAAGCAGCCCCTGAACAGACAGACTTTGAAGGTCTTCCCACAGAAGGCAGGCTTGCAGTTTAGGCCAGGAGTTGTCCAGATATCTCCAAAGTAACTTCATCCATTTGGTGCAATGGTTTCCATTTCTTTTTCATTTTTGGACATCTAAACATCCCTCCATGGAGGTGCAGACCACTTGTAGTGACACTAAAACCATGGAAAAGGATATATTTTGTTCTTAGCTAGCTAACTTCAGTGAGAATCAGCTCATGGATTAACACATCTCCATTAAAAAAAGGCATCTATGTATGCGCCAGATGATTAAATCCCATTATGGAGAACTAGGGCAAAAAAAAAATGCTGTCTGAAGATAAGTGTTTCGTACCATTTGAACCATCCAAGGCTTTCCAAGACATCTGCACATGGCTAGGATATAGGACACAAAACCTGCTGTGCAAAACTGATGGAGGGACATAGCAAAAGTCAATGATCTCTAGTCCGGGTAGATGTTGGGCAAAGAGCAGGCAGAAAGTGAGGTTTTGATCCCTTTTCCCTGGGGAAAGAGGACAAAGATATTTATTGTGTCTCAGGGTATTATCAAAACTTGGACAATCTTCTGACTTGCAGGATGAACCAACCACACAGCCCAGTCCCTTGGGCATCCTGGGAGGCAGAATTATGAGGGGGTAGGAAGAAGTCAGAGATAGTAACCTATCTAAGAGTCCCATGAGGCAAGAAAAAGAGGGCTTAGAGCAAAATGTTCAGTTCCATTCAGTTCAATAAACCAAATTTAACTAAATTTAAAGATTTCCTTTGTGTAATCCCAGTGGATAGTAAATGCCTTGGGGTTTGGAGGGTGGGGTCTAGGCATCAAAAATAGTTTTTTGTGCTTTTCCTGGAAACATTATATCCCTTTTATTATGCCCAGCTCTACCATTTAATTTTCATAATCCAGTCACAAGCAGGACATTTCACACAGTCTGAAAATTGCTGGATTTGTATCCCTTACCTTCAAAAAATCTGAAACAAGGTGTGGACTCTGGCCTTGATAGGTTCAGATGACCATTGTTAACATCTTACTAAGACCTTACAGAAAGTATCTGGATATTTAAAAAAAAAAAAATCCAGCTTTTGTGATTCAATATTTACACTTCCTCCACAGCTGCTATCTTCTGGATCGCATCAAAAATAAATAAATAAAAATAAATAAATTAATTAAAAGGCATTATAATCAATTCTGGAATTTTACTGAAATCTAACCGTAATTAAGTAGCAGCACCACTGCTCAGAGATACAGCATCACCTGTTCAAACCCCATTGCTGTCTCCTAGCAGATCTGTGGTTGCCACGCAGTAAAGCCTAATAGCACATGGACCAGAAATTTGAGTTGTTTTGTGGCAGAAGGGTATTTTTGGAAAAGGAAGGTTGCTAGTCCTGTCCAGGGCCAGAAGGCTTCAGGTGGCATGGTAATACAAAGAATACCATTACAAGAGAGTTTCTCCATGTGAAATGGAGAGATCCCATTTCCAGAATTCCAAAGAAGTTGTTTCAAAAATCTAAAACTAATGAAATAGTAATAATAATAAAAAATAAAAAATAAAATCCCCCAAAACCCCCCCAAAAAACAGCATTACACTGACTCGAGCATGCACAGGTAAACTACATTTACATTGTTATCCAAAGAGCTCTTTGTCATTTATGAGTTGCCTTGGCACAGATCGGAATTTTAAACTATTTATTGGAAAAAGGGAATGCCCTTGGGTAACCCTGTGTTTTATCACAGCAAGGTAGTTTTATGAGTTTAAAAGGCTTGCTACCTTGGCAGCGCTAATGTTAATCTGTGAGTAAATTGCCATTGTTTTATGCATGTTTATTACTACAGCTTTCAACAAATGATTCACAGCACAAATCCAATTTAACTTTGACTGCTGGTGCGGTTTCATTTCCAACCTGTTTTAGGCTTGCAAGTGTAAATGTTGTTTCTCAAAGCTTTAGGGTATGGGGGTTTTGACAACATATATGTGTTTAAACAGATATGTCTGCATAGATATACATAGATACACATATGAACATGTATATATTTTATACTTCAAATACTTGTTCATGTTCTCATGACAAAAACACTCCTCTGTCTATGACTAGCTTCAAGCCCAGGCTGTCACAGGACAAAAGGTACTACCCAAAAGATGGTACTTAAAGAGCAGCTCTTGAACCACCATTTTGGTGATGCAAAAACCAGTAAAGAGTTTTTCAATAATCCATTACTAAAATTAGTTGCCCAGAAAAGATGTGGAGTTTGCATCACTGGATTCTAGACAAATATTTGTCTTAGGTAGTGTTTTAGGATGATCCATCCTATCTAAATGTTTTAGGTGGTGAGGTGATCTAAGCCTTCTGAGGTCCCTTTGAGGCATATCGTTCTATGCTGGATGCTGTCCCATATGTTTTCTTCCCTATATAAGGAATTAGAAAAACATATTTTCTAGTTTTGTGAATTAGTTGTTCATTGCAGAATGCACTACAGGTATTAACCCCACCTCTAGTTTTTAAAATCTGGGTTGTATAGGTTGCATAGGGAAGTCACAGATGACATAGAACAGACTGTGTTTATGAAAACTAAATAAAATATAAAGTAGAAGAAATGTCAAGGCTCATGGTGGACAGCATTAGTTCCAAATTCAAGACCCAAATAATCCTGGAAAAAATTAAGGAATGGTTTCAAATAAATACAATTCCTTTCACCTGGTACAGTAAGTGTAAGGTTCAACACTTTGGTGGGAAGAATAAAATTCCTTCCTTCAACTTTCCTTGCCCTGAAACTGCACTTACAAAAAGCTGAAGACCCGAGGTCTTTCTTTGTAAAGGCTTTTGCTGAGAGTTGCCAAATTCAGTGGACTTTGAGGCCTAAAACATTAATCCATATAAGAAAAATAAATAAATAAATAAATAAATAAATAAATAAATAAATAAATAAATAAATAAATAATGGGGAAGTGTGTCTGGCCCAAATAGTCCCCAGAAATCCCCTGCAAGTGTGCCAAAACTGAGCAAAGGACTGCACTAATAAGTTGCCTGTAAAAGGAATAAACATTCTCCTGGTGATTAATTTACTCGAATTACTGTTTTCCCTTTCCCTTCCAGTCTGCACTTTCTCCTGCTAGCCTCTAAACAATCATCCTTCCTCTAGCACAACACTATTCCTGCGAAACATATGTGCTTTTAACTGAGCTCCTCTCTTTTCAGACCACATCTACAGCAGTGGTCTGGGATCTGGGAAAGCAAGACTCTTCCTTTCAACAGGTAACAGACTAATAAAGCTGCTGGCAGGAACCTGGGGTTGGGCAAATTCAACTGAAAAACCAAGTGAACTCAGGGAGTAATTAACAACCGGAGCAAATTCTCTCAAAGATATGAGAGGTTTTTGAAATGCAAGGCGCTGGAGAGAGGAAAAAAAGAAAATCATTTTAGAATGCATGCTTTAGCTAGGGAAGAAGTAATGGGCTTGACATAAAAATTTGCTTTCCTGCCCTTCCTATACAGGAGGTCAGGCTAAATTGTCTTAATATGCTGTCTGGCTTTAAAAATAAATGTTTTGTGGTTTTTTGTTTTGCTTTGTTTTGTTTTTTTTTCTGCCTGACTTGTCTAGCCGTGCTGAGTTTAAAATATTGCCAAAAGATTGCATCTGTTTTGGTGAAAGGAGAAAACAGATTGTGCTGAGCCTCCTGCTGCTTCCCTTCCCTTCCCTTCCCTTCCCTTCCCTTCCCTTCCCTTCCCTTCCCTTCCCTTCCCTTCCCTTCCCTTCCCTTCCCTTCCCTTCCCTTCCCTTCCCTTCCCTTCCCTTCCCTTCCCTTCCCTTCCCTTCCCTTCCCTTCCCTTCCCTTCCCTTCCCTTCCCTTCCCTTCCGAGGCTCAGGCATTTGTTTATTTCTTACTTTATTTTTGGTGATCATTTTCTTTGCATTTCATTTTTCTATCCAGGGCCCCTGCAGCTATATTTAGCTGGTGGAAATTGGCCAGACGGTTAGACAAGTTCTTTTTTATTATTATGATTATTTTCATTTAGGTATTTATTTTGGAGGGCTTTATTAGAAGAGAAAGGAAAGTGACCGACAACCTGAGAGGTGCATCTCTCGGTCCTCTCTTTACACCCCTTTATGAACTCTGACACAAGATGAATATTTGTTCCCTTTCTGCTCTGTGTGGTTGGGTGCACTTCACTTGTGGTTTATAGACCATCCAGTTCATCCTCACCATCTGTTTTCCAGCGGAGTCCTCTGCTATTTACCCTATCTGAACTTTTCCCAAACACTCGTCATTAATTCTCTCCCCTTGAACTTTTCTGGGTCTTTTTTTCAGAACCTGTGGCCAGAGTTAACATGCCTATTTCAGCCGTAGTTCCACCAGGGATGTCATTAAGTGCATAACATCATTATGCACATGGCACGATGATACTTTTCCTTTATTCTCAGCTCTCTTCCTAATAATTCCTAATGTTGTATTGGCCCTTTTGACCTTTGCTGGGCACAGAGCTGAGCTATTCACAAAGTTTCAGCATCTTTCCTGAATGCTAACGACTACTTTTGGGTGCATGACCATCTATGCATAGTTTTTTCCTCATCTACATTATTTTGCATTCATTAGTACCAAATTCATCACTCAGCAATCCAATGTCATGAAATCTCTCCCACAAGTGTTGAAAATTAACTTTGACTACCCTGAATAATGAAGGATTGTCAGCAAACTGTTACCAACCTATTTATATCTTTCCCCAGATCTTTTCAGAATACAGTGACTGGTATGGGTCCCAGCACTACCTTAAGGAAATTTCTAATAAAATTCCTCCACTGTGAAAGATGCCTATTTAATCATAATTTTTTTCTTCTTCTCTGTTTATTCCACAATTTATTAAAGCAGAAGACCTTTTATCTTACCCTATGACAGCCTAGAAAAGTTAGGTAGACCGCTGAATATTATGCCCAGGACCTTAAACACAACAAAACCTTCATGAAAGAAGACAATATTGACTTATGGGAAAGAAAAGGGGAGGAGTGGTGGATGATATCACTTCAGAGGAATTTGCAAAGGCCAGTAGTGCATGGACACTGTGTGCAGTGTGCATCTCATGCCAGCTTCACAAGATCAAACACTTTTTTCCATGGGAGCAATGGACAGCCTTAGAGCAAAGCCAATGTGACAGGCAACTGCGAAGTAAGAAGGTCATGTATTTATTTTAAACCAGAAAATGGTACTTATGCCAATGTATTCCTAAAAATACTGTTAGCAACACAGAAATAAAAGTCACGGGCAGTGAACAGATGAAACTCAGGCTTTGCATAAATAAGTTTATTCCCATTAATGGTTTAGGTAAATATAAAAATTTAAAAATAAAAATAAAAATAAAAATAAAAATCCATAACTTCACTAGGTAATAAGTACCTAATGTATCTTAAAAATATTCCAGTCCCTAGGTCTCTTGAAAAGGTAATAACTAATGGAGGGATCAGGAACCAAAAGAACCGAGGAAGGATTTGGAAATATCTTCAAATGAATTAGGAATCTCTCAGCTGAGTGCAGAACAAAGGAGGAAAAGGCTTCGCGCACTGCAGCTCACTGTGAGGGAGGTTGAAAGAGGACCTGGATGAACCTCCTGCTTTGAGAGCCTCAGATCAAACAGAGCAGTGAGAATACCATCACTAGCTGTATGAAGAGGAAAAAAAAATGTATAAAAAATAATACATAAAAAAAAAAAAAAAGATTTAGCCTTCACATTTGCATAGACCATAAATAATTAATCAAGGAAAAGAAAAGAAAAGTTCACTAAGTATTCTCTTTCCCCACACAGGGAGGAAATCTGTGGGGAGGTGTCTGGTGTTGATCAAGATGCATCAGCAGAGCTGCAGGCGATGCCCCTGGGACCCAACATTTTGGGGATAGGGTGGATTTGCTGGGACACCCAGCTGCTGTGCACAGAGACCTTCATGAGTGGGGCCCGAGGAGGTCACAGCAGTGGTCAGGAGCTTGGTGCATGCACACAGGGAGAGGCTGAGGGAGCTGGGTACTTCCAGGCTGGAGAAAAGAGGGTCTGAACAAGACCCCGAGCAACCTGAGCTGGCCTTGAGGCTGTCCCATGGTTAAACAGGGTCTGAAATAGAGACCCACAACCTCGTTTACACCTCAAGCCCACAATTCTTTGGAAAATGGAGTGCAGGCATCTATCTCTTCCCTTTAGGAGAGCCTTTTTCTGTAGGCTGCCATCTGTGTTGAGCTGAACTCCTCTGAGGCTCCAGTGCAAAAAGCCATTTTTTGCACGAACGCCGAGTGCAGAGCTTTGCAGCAGTCATTTTGTTCCAGAGAGAAGCAACAGGAGGGCGTGCTTAGAGGCTCCAAAAAGCTTTGGAAGAATCAGCTCCTGTCAAGCTACAGAGTGGCCATATCACACTCCTCCGGCGGCCTCAGAGTTGGCTGGGCACATTTCTGGAAGATACTGCACCGAGAAATGCTGGCTGCTGTCCAGAATATTCAAAATGTCCATAATAAAATGTAAATATGCTCTCCTTCCCTGCTGTTTTTGATTTGTGTCTATCAAGGGAAATCAGCGTCCCTGTTGTTTCAGTTCAGATGTACTCCTAAGGTCGGCACACCCCGAGCCCTGACGGCGACGCTAAATCATTAATGACCTAGGTTTTCATCACCCGACTTTGTGCTGACCGGTCATAGCTCTTCATTACATCTCTGCTGTCATCAGGAGGGCTGGTGACAACAAGGGCAGCGAGGTCACGCAATACATGTCCAAGGGAAGGGCCTTCCTGCCCTAACACCCTGATATTTGCTAGCCGAGTCTCACAAAATTGAGAATTTCAGGGCGAAAGAGGGGAACCATCAGCTCACAAAAGGAGCTGGCTGTTACCTATTTTGCCAGGGGACCCCACATGTTTGGGGTCAACAGCATCTCCCCCAGCATCCTTCCGAGCTCATCAGGGTCCAGGAGCCAGGACCCGCAGTCCTTTAGGGGCCACAAACAGAATTTGCCCAGAAAATGGAGAAAGTTAAACCCAAAAATTCCAGCCTCATTTGGCTTTCTCTAAACCCAAAACAAAAGGCGTGTAAATATCATCAGCTGGAAAAAAGATGGTGTGCTAACATTGCTGATGACTGGATGTTGTTTGTCATTAAAAGCAGAAAACAAATGGAGTGCAATCAAAAGAACCTAGACTTAGAGAGATTGAGTCACTTTTATGCTAATACATCTTCATCAGGCCTCCCCGGTGGATCTGTAAAATGGTCTATTTATTGTAACTGAAGTTTATGATAAAAGTGCTATCATATTCTCCAGCTCTCATAAAGGTACGCACGCAGCTATTTAGAAAAACTTATTTTTCTCTCCTTTTCAGTCCTCCATAAATTCTCCCTGCTTTTTTTTCTTTGCAAAGTGCTGCTTTCAAGCAAGGTGAACACAAATCATCTGCTCAGCTGTGCGAGGGCAGGGGTCAGCTCACCTGGGTACCACCTTCATCTTCCTTGTCCCTGCTCAAGCCCAGCCCTGAGAAACAATATCATTAGTGATATTAACTCGTTAACAACAGTCTGCACTTCTGCAATGCTGTGAGCTGGCTCCAGACCCAAGGGCTGCTCCTGGCTCACAAATATTGCTCCTTCCATCAGTTGTCTCATTTTTGTGGGCTCCGGCGTCACAGCCACCTTGGCTCTTCCCTCCTCACCTGGGATTTGGGGTGCCAGAGTTTAGTTTCCCATTATTTGCCTCTCCCTGGAGTGACAATCTGACACCGAGGTGCTCAGCATCATTCCCCCTGTTCTTCTCCTTCTCTTTATCCTCCTCCTTAATGACACTGAGCTAAGAAGAAGAAAATCGTTGCAATTACTGAAAGGCTGTTGCTCTGATCTCAAAGAGTTGTACTTCAATAAAGGCCCCAAATGTGGCTTTTAACCACAAAATGCCCTGATCTAGGGTGGTAAAATCAATTCTAAAGGAAATAAATATAAATCTTTGAGTTACCCTGATCTGCTGGGAGGGTTGCCAACAAGCAGTCCCCTATTAAAGCCCGCTGATCCTGCAGCTGATCCCTCCTTACGCCGTGCACCTCACGGTCCTTCTGAACAAGGAGTGCTACAAATCACAGCAGCACCTCTCTTTCTCTATCCCCTCTAAAAATCTTGACTGTGGTCAGAATACCCTAAAAATAAAAATAAATAAAAATCTAAAACCTCCTCCCTCCCAAACCCCCTTCACCTGCACACAGTTTAACCCTCACCTCCACCACAAGGACACCTGCTCCAGCCCACCGTATGCCCAACAAACCCACACTAATTACCCGGAAAGCATCATTACCTACAAGAATAACACTCAGAGCCCTCTTTTCACTGTATCCCATACAACCCATGTTGTCCTACAGGGCAGATGTGGCACCAAAGGCCCTGCTGGATACCTGATGTGGCACAGGCAACACAAAAACCCACCAGGTTGAGCCAAACTCACCCAGTGGGTTGAGTTTCCTCCCAATTACATTAGAGAGCACACTTGATTACATCAAAAATTAACATTTTGGTCACACACGAGGCCAAACTCACAGGTGAGGAAAGGTAAATAATCATAAATGGACAAAACTGAGACGGGAGCAGACCTACCAGTAAGTGCCTGCGTAAAAAAAAAGAGCCTGCAAAGTGTCTGTTTGCCCCTCTCCAAATGGCTCAAAATGTGCAGGGAAGCTGTCAAATTTGTCATATGGTTGCTGCTACCGGGGCTTTGACTTTCTGGAAAAGGGCCAGCATTTATGACGAAGTGTCTAAAAAAACTCATTTTGTCAAAGCAAACCCGGAGAGCCGGGGAGGTGCCGCCACCAACGTGCACCCGGTGTTTTGGGGTGGCAGGCACAGAATTTGTATTTTCAACCTGCAGAAAAGCAAGTCCCAAAACATCCTTGGTCTTCTGCCTCACGTGGCATGAAACAGCCTGTATTATTTCACGTTTTTGCAAAATTGCCCCAAATTTGTGCTGTAAATGATACAAATGTTGTTCAGTCTCTCCCTGTGACTCAAGTTTCTCTAGGTCCTGGATCCCAGTCACGACCGCCTGCATGACTTTGGCATTAATTTTTTGAAGACTACACATTGATTTTTATATGAAGGCGCTATCAGTATTAGTCAGCATCCCACTATTTATAAATCTTGGTGTTTTGTTTGCTTTCCTGACTGCAATTATAGAGTGAAAAGAGGTTTGTATTGAACCGCCTGTCCTGGTACAGAGGTGTCACTCTCAGGCGGGCACAGATTATCTGAGAATCCTGTCCAGAGCAGGATTTGCTCAATTTTTTCTCTTCTCTTCTGCATTATCTTGCATTTTATCAGTGCTTAATTTCCTCTGCTATGTTGTTGCTAATTCCCTTGGCTTGTTTCAGCATCTCTGAAGCTCTTCCTTGCTTTTGATTGCCTAAATTAGTTCTGTGCCATCAGTGGATTCATCTGCCTCTATTTCCAAGCCATGTAGCAGCCCATTAACCAGCACAGCACGGCTGGGACTAAGCACCAGACTGTGACCTCTGGCCATAACTGACCATGTAATCCCTTTGCTTTCTCCTAGGACAGCTGTAGGACCACAACAAGAGTTCCCCACTTATCCCGTGGCCCCATAGCTCCTTCAGGAGGGTTTTTCTTCTCCATGAGCTGTTGGGTCCGTGCTCTCCCGTTGTAAGCTATCTCCTTTACATGTCATTATCCTGCTTATAAACATCATTTCAAACTAATTTCCCCAGGACAATTGTAAAGAAGGGGGACCTGTAATTCCCCTAGCCACATCTTAAGGCTTTTTGGATATAAATGAAGCCTTCCCTATATCCCAATCCTTCTGTCTTTTCCTTAGTGAGTCTTTCACCTCATACCTAAACTGCTTCCAAATGGCCAGATGCTCTGGACCCCCCAGGGAAGGCCTCCTGAGACAAGGCAAGGGACATTCAAGGTTCATGGCAGGGATTTTTCCAGCAATCTACAGGCAAGTCTATAGGGACAGGGGGCTGTCATGCCTGCCCCATCTACATTTTACCCCAAAATCAAAACTGCAAGGTCTACCAGGGAGGGAGATCCTAGTGGGAGGCAGCTCGTGTCTGAAAACCATGCTGAAATATTAGCATGGGGCAGCACTTGAGCTGATATTGCCTCAGGGGGAGGTTAGATGAAGGACTGCAAGCACCATTTTGAGAGTTGTTTTCCTTCTCATCCCACTCACACACCAACACATAAACATTTTTAAGGCGTTCATGCTCTCCAATTGCTCTTCTCAGTTGCCTCAAAGGGACCCCCAGCATGGGGGGAACCTCTCAGTTTATATACGTCTTTGATGTGCTTATATTCTTATTTTATATGTTCCACCTTCCATACCGAAACAGGATCAAGAGCTTTACTGTGAGCTTCTGTAATGAAACCATTTCTGTATCTGGGGCTCAGCTTTAAATACTCCCTATAAATAATTCATCTTCTACGTCCTTGTGTCAATAGGGTCTTTGCCCAGCAAATATGAAGGGCTAGGTGAAGCAGTAGGAACATTTTATATGAAGCTGTATGGAACATATGTAAAAAATCAGAATCTTCTGGACTGAGATGGAAATAGTGCCTTATTACAGGAGGCAGATAATCACTAAATTAGCTCCTACGTGTCTACATGATGCAGAGCAATTGGCAACCAGCTACCTCCAATAACCTGACGTCATCATGAGTCTTCTTTTCTCATTAATGGGCTTTGGATGAAGTCCCAGACTCTTCGCTTTGTGTCCCAGTGCAAAACATCAACATTTTCCTGCTCGTTTGTTTGTTTGTTTGTTTGTTTTTCTTAAAGCTATTAAAACCTCAGTGCTTTACCCATTTCCAGGCACTTTGTGGTGTCAGTGGATGCATCCCTACGAGTGTGTCCAAACACTCAAACAGTCCCTCTAGGCATCACCTGGGGAAAGCCGATGGAGTTAGGTGTAATTTGGTGAATCCTCACTGATTTACACAAATCTGACAAACTGTGTAGTGGGCAGTGAGTTTATCTTTAATTCTTCTTTTCTTGGTTTTGCTTCCAAAGAGATTTTAAACAACAGCAACCTATGAACTGTGTCCATGCAAATCTTTCCCCAGCACGCCAAGGAGAAGCCAAAGCCAAGACTGATGTCTGAAACCATTTGTGAGGGCACAGAAAGCAATGTGTCACCACTTGCTTTGACCCAAGCAAAGCAATGTCCAAGCCTCTCAGCCAGCCAGGCTCATCTGGACACTGCAGAAATTGAGGGTGTTCATATCTCATCCAGCTGACATGAGTTCTCCAGCCCAGGAGACAAAACATCCCATTTGCACGTACTTTTGAGGGCACTGCAGGAGCAAAGCTGTAGCTTGTGCCATAGCCATGAAACACGGTGCCACCACGCTACCTTTTAACCTTCCTTCTGCCTCCCACCTTCTCTACCCAGATTTAACAACCGGGGTTAACCTAAAATTACTGGCAGGGCTCTCCTAGACATTCAAAATCTGGCTGCTCATGAGGTTGAAAAGCCTGGAGAGCTCCAGCAGCCACCTGGATGTGGGGCTGGGCACCCTGCTCAGGGTGCTACCAGTCCCAACCAACTCTGCTCAATGGTACCAGTTTGCTGGTTGACTTCCCAAATCCCGTAATATTTCACTACTGTTTCTAAGCAGTCCCTGCCCTGCTCCTGTCCCTAATTTCATGTCCTGCCATTCCTCACCTGCCTACAGATGTGCTCCTGGCCCAGCATGGTGCCACTTTGATTCTGGGCAGAGCTGGGGAGTGAAAAGCGTCCGGGGGAAGAGGCTGCTGGGAACCTCTTAAAACCTGTCCACCCTCCACCAAAAATAAATAAATATATAAATAAATAAATTTATTTTCAGCAGATCTTCTCACAGAGGTTTTTCACCTAATACTGGGCTCTTGTTCTCACCTCTGTCTCTTCTCCTCCTGCAGCCCCACTTGGATTTTCCCTCTCTCCAGATGGGCCAAAGCAACCCACGTCCAACCGAGGGGTTGGGGGCAAGATCGCAGTGGTGGTGGGCATGGGGAGGGGGCAGAAGGGAGCAGGGAAAGCAGGGATTTGTGCCCCGGTGTTGTGCAGCCACCTGCCGTGCCACAAGGTGCTGGTCCCAAAGGGAACTGTATCAAGTCCTGAAAAATAGTGGAGAAATTTCAGCCAAGGAGAAAAGAAGAGAGCCCTGCCAAACCCGTGTTTAACTTGCTTACATTGTATTTGGACCTGATTAAATACTATTTTATTTTTATTTTTAACCAAAATAACAAAGTAGCTTTAGGTATCTCCCCTCACCCCACTTTTTGACAAAATACTTCCTCCGCACACCGATCTTCCCGAGCAAAAAGGCTCTGTACATCCAACACCGGGTCAGGAACGTGCTGCAGAAGAAAACTCTTCAGAGCAGAAGACACGGCCAGCTTCTTTCAGATCAAGAGAAAAGGCTGAGCATTTCTCATGGAAGTGCAGTGACCCATCAAGCATTTCCAGGGGCACTAAAGTTTGCATTAATTCCTGGTGTCATTTACACCCCACAACCGGCATGCTCAGCCTTATCTTCAGAGCATCTCTCTCGTGGAGATCCCTCTCCCAGCATCACGTCCTTGCCCCAGCTCTACCTTATTACTCTCTCTTTCTCCTTACCCAGAGAAAAACTCTTCTTGGTGCCCCCAGGACTGGTTGCATCCACCCTGACCCACGTCTTCCAGCACCCTGCCCCATCCCAAGGAGGGATGGAGATGGGTCACTTTGGGTCCCGAAGAACACATCCCAACTGTCCTCAGAGCAGGGGTAAGCAGCAAGGAGCCTGGCTTGGCTCGGCAAGGCTCCTTCCCTCACTCTCCTGCATTTCCCAGCGGAAATCTTTGTCCTGGAGCAGCAGGCGTGGCTGCGGTGACGCCAGCGCATAGCAAGGACATGACACTGCGAAGGGCCGAGGGGATGGGATGGAGGGTGGAGAGTGCACGGCCGGAGAGCTTCGGGAAGGGATCTGGGTGGGAAATGAGCTCAGAGCCAGGCTGATTAGCTCGGGGTCGTGCGGCTGCTCTGCAGAGCCAACTGCATCGGCAGCGTCTGCCTAGGAGATCCCTGGGAGGAAGAGTCATGTAATTCTCTCCCTAAATGTATATATAAAGAGTGTGTTCACCAAAAGTGTGTGTGCATATAGATTTGTGCGTATATACACCAAGAGTTTTCAATTCAAGCAAACAAAACTCAGCTGTAGTGAGTTTATCCCGCTCCAAATAATTTAAGGGGTGTTTTATCCAAACCCACCCCGTGCACCCATCGTTACCCATCCCGGCTCTCTCCCTACCCCACTGCTTCCCATTTCTGCACAGATTAGCCAAGAGGTGGGAATGCCTCAGCACTTCTTTCCATGAAGTTTGGGAAGGATACACATTATTTCAAACCCAGCTTTTCCGTCTGCGAATGTGAGGTGCAGGGCAGAAGACGGATTTAGGAAGGGACCATACATAATACGGCAACCGTGTTGTCTGGAGGGGTGATCCAGGCAGCCTAAAATTAATCCTCGACTGAAAAGGCATTAAAGGAAAAAGCTCCATCCTGATTGTGCTGAAAGCCTGGCCCATTTAGAGCCGATTGTGTCAGCAGGCAGCTTGATATTCCCATTCTTTGGGGATGGCAAAGTTGTGCTCTTTAAAAGTCAGAGCAGGAAGGTTTCCTTGGGCTCAGCATCATGAAACAGCCACGGAAAATCAGCCAGCAGTGCCATCAGAAGTTGGTGTTTTAATTGAAAGGGCAGCAGGAATTAGAAGGGCTGGACCAAACCTCAGTTTGTTGCCAGGGGGCATTTTTCGGATCCAGAGGGGATGCTGTGCTTGGGGTGCAGGTGACAGCACACCCCGTGTGCCACTTGCGTATGGGTGATGATGTCCAGAGCTGTGCTGCAAGATGCGAGGAAATATTTTAGTGAAATGAGACCAAAAGGGCTTGCTGGTAAGAAGGAAACCGGTGTGCTTTATCCTGGGAAACCCAGGAAACTGCAGGGTGGAATAAGCAATGATTTCTGGGCATATTTATGAGCACAAGCAAGTCCAGGTATTATCCAGAGGGGCTGAACATCCCCAGGTCAGGGAGAATGCACTGGTTTGGACTCTGAAGCTCGCTTGCCTGTACACAAGCACATCCACACAAGGACCGTGAAGGAGAGATTTTTGCACCGATTCCCCCAAACCGAAGTTTTCCTGGAGATTTATGGCCCTCAGCTGGTGGCTTTTAGCAGAGCACCGCCGATGCCTGGCACGTCCCCGTTGCGTGCCCACTCCCCTGTCCCTATCGTCACCCCCTGCACCCCCGGTGCCACCCACGAGGGCCACAAACCCTTCCCCACCCTCGCCCTCCTGGCAGCGCACCAGCTCGGCTCCCCGGCCACCCAGCCAAGCGATGCGCAGCCGGCTCTGCTAATTTATTTATTCCCCGATCTCTGCCCCCGTAAATCAATTCCTCCAGCCCCTGAATCGTTCCCTGCGCTGCTGCTTTTCCATTAGGCCTGGCTCGTTTGCTAAATGCTTCGCAAATTGCCCCTTGGAAGCCGCCCTGGCTGGGGCCACGCTGCCCACGAGAAAACCAGCGCAAAATCGTTTGTTTTATTGCTGCTTTCACTCTCACATCACTTTTTTTGATTACTTCTACAAGGGGCCACCCAAAGTCCCTAAGGGTCTGCGTGCCAGCTGCCACGGCCATGCCGTGATGCTGAGGGTTTGTGCCAGGCAGGTACGGGCTGCTCTTCCCCAAAACACCACGAAACCAGCACCTGGTCCCCAAGGGACCTGCAGCACAGCCCAAAATCTCACACAGATGGGCTTTGAGAGACTAAAAATGAGCCATTTTTTTATTCCACCCACCTCCACAGCTTCTGCCTGGCACAGGGAATCTCAGTACCCCTGGATATCTCGGGCTGGGGAGCCTTTCATCTGCACGGACCAGGAGCAGAGCTCACTGAGAAGCGCCCTCCTCCTTCACCCAGATCTGCGTTTCCTCCCATTTAACATCACTCACACCTATGTGCACGAACATATATATAATGTTTACACCAAGTCATTTTTAATATGGCTCGAGAAGTCTTTCTGGGCCACAAGATGGCAGCATAAAACCACATTTCACCAGTTTGCCCTCCTGTTGCAGGAGGCATCCCTTACTGGGGCCAAGAACCCGGAGGTCTGACCCCAGGGATGGCCACAGGAGGAAAACATCCAGCCCCAGGGTGCAGAGCCGGGGGAGCCTTGGTCACCTCCGAGACATTTGCAATTCACCATCCACCCCTTCCACACGCTTCTGGTTTGCTGAATTTGTCCAGTTTTCGGGTAATAACTCCAAGGCGACCTCCAAGCCTGGCTTGGACACCCGGCTTCTCCCCACTTCGCTATTTCTTCTTGTCCACTCCCCTAATTTCTGCTTCTTATCCTCTGTATCTCCCCTGGGGTTCATCGTCCCCTTTTCTCAAGAGGTTTTAGGTCTGTGTTTGCTGGTGCAAACCAGCACCAGGGTGGTTTCCTGGCCCCCAAACTCCACTGTTTGCATTATTGCACCACTAACCCCCCAGTGACACTACACAGGTTGCGCACTCACTCACCACACATCAGGACCTGCAAGGGGGATGATGCTAAGCCCCAAAGCAGGAGCTGGCCCGTAACACCACCCTTCTGGTGCAGGGGAAGCTTTTAGGACTCATTTCATCTTTTCCAGCCATTCTCAAGCTAAAACATTTCTTGCTACCGAGGGCAAGGCTCAGCCAGGACATGGGCAGCCAGGGACGGGCGTGCACATCCCCGTGGCACCATCAGCCAGGATGGGGTGCTGAGACACCTCTCCAAGCACCCTGCTCTCCGCACCCACTTTCCCAACCAAAACGAGCTTTTTTTTAAATTATTTCTAGGAAATCTGGAGGCTCTCACCATCGTGGCACCCATATCCTCTTCCCACCCACCTTCTTCCTACTGATGGGTGTTTTGGGGATGCGGCAGGAGCCAGGATGCTGCAGGAGCAGGAGAAGGGAGAGCAGAGCACGGGGTCCTACCAGCGGTCCCAGGGCCCTATGGCGATGCCAGGGTCACTTCTCCTTGCCACATCCACCTTTGCTGCTGCAGAGGCTGCTAATTTTAAGCAGCTCTTGGTAAACAGTTGCTAAATTTAGGGTCTCGGGGAGAAACACGAGCCGAAGTGGGCTCGCCCTGCTAGGTTTTCCTGAAGACGTGGATTAGAAGCCCCCGTAGGAAGGGAGCATGAAAAGCACCTCGCTGGGAGGTGCAAAGCTTCATCCCTCATCCTTCATCCCTCCTCCTTCATCAACCTGCCCACACACACATTTCCAGTGAACCCTAAGCACCAGACCCCAGAGCTAAACGGCACATGGTCCTGGGAGAAACAAAGTATGGAAAGAAAAATCTTCATTAAAATCCAGGGTCCTGGGACACTTCTTCTGAACGTGGCTTGCAACCCATTGCTGTTTCCTATTTATGTGCCTATTTAGCAAGATCAGACACCGTCATCGTGGTGCCTGCACATGGAAGGGAGCTTTGAAACCCCGATTACCAGCATCGCAGCTTTTCTTGGATATCCCAGGATGAAGAAGCCATGGGAGAAAGTGACAGTCCTGAGGCTTTTTTTGGTGTCTTAGCCCAAAGGACTCCGTTTTCTGCTCTGCTTCCACTGTGCTGGGGCTGCTGGAACCCAGCTCTGGGTCCTCGAGGATAACCCTTGGCAAAAGCCGGGTGATGAAGCAGGACAGACTTTCCATCTTTCCAATCCAAAAGCACTGCTCACCCTTCCTACAGCACAACTCCTGAAACTCAGAAACATCACGAAAAGAGTTTTGCTCCTGTGATAAAAAGGGACAAGCATCCCAAAGCCTGCTGTGACCCTCCCCAACTTTGGCACAGCCAGGAAAGCATCCCTGAGGCTGAGGCTGGAGGGGGCAGGCAGGGATTGCGCCTCCTCTCCAGACAACTGTGTCTTGGGATGAGCTGGCTTACCCTCTTAACGAGTTGTGGTTTTTTTTTCTTTCCCTCTTTTTCCCTCTTTTTGCTGACTGTAGAAGGAGCCCCCCGTACCTCATTTATCAACTGGACGTCCCACTCCTAAATAGCTGCAGTTGAGCAACGTGACTCCCACCCCAGATGCTTGGTAGGAAACCACAAGGAGCCTACGCGTGCTTCTCCTGGGGCAACAGATGCCAAAACAGACGCATTCATCACTTTGCTCCTCGCTCGAGCCCTTGGCCAGTGGCCAGGCAGATGGATAATGCGAGGAGATAAGGCAACAGCTAAACACGTGTCCTCTTCATCCTGCAAACTTTTTTTACTTTGGGGGGAAAAAACACACTGTTTAGACATCATAAAACTATGCTGGTGTCTACGTTTTGCTCAGCTGACTTTAAAAAGAAAAGGATTTATATCCTTGAGAATATATATATTCCAGAAGGCATTTTTTATAAAGTTAGGACAAAACCTTGCTGGTTTTGATGCACATTTCCACAGTTCAGGGGCTGCTTGGACTGGGGACGAGTGCTCATGCTAAGCCTGAGGACATGCAATTAAAACAAAGGGACTCATTAACAAAGGGACTCATTTATACAAGGCCTTGAACCTGTTACCCCTGGGGGAGAGCAGAGCCAAACGTCACTGGGGTGAAACACCGACCCGTGCAGCCCTTTGCCTGGCACGAGGCTCCGAAAGCAGAAACCTGAGCCTCCAACCCTCCTGCCACGAAGCCTCCCAGCGTGAAAACACCCCCGAGGATTTAGGTGTCACTGGGACACCGAAGGACAAAATGGGACTCTCAGAGCAAGCTGCTGCCCTACCGTAAATCCTAACATCCCCTCGAAGCCAGCACGAGCTGTCCAAAGCCTCCCCTCTAAACCCACGCAGTTTGGGGGATCCCAAGAGCTGCAGCCCCCGATGAGCTGCAAGTTCCCTGCCTCTGCACCCACCTCCTCTGCAGGACACGCTGCGATTCAGCTCCGCTGCCCCGTGGCTTTGGGGTTAACAAAAAAAACATGTCCCAGCTATTCCTTGCCCACGCGGTCAGAGATTCCTTCGAGGGAAACAAAACACGAACACACACACCCACGTATGCCTCGGTGACTAAAGCGAGAACCTGCTTGAGAAATGAACAGCAAGTTTCTTTTCAGGAAGCCTATTTAGGTCAAAGGCGAATCCTCCTGCTAAGCTGGCTGAGGGGTGGCTTGGACGCAGCACGCAGATGGTTTCTCGTTTATCTCCACCCGTTAACTCTGCACTAAGCTCTCCTCTTTGGTCCAGATTGTGTCGTTGCAGTAGGAAAACCCCAGCTCGGAGCGATTCTTCCACGCTGGGTGCATTACACCGCTTGTATAATGCACTTCTGACACCCTCAGGATTGTTTATCTCCGTTAGGATCGCTACAAGTGATTATTTTAAGGCTCCTGGGGGAAGCAGTTTTATTACCCAGAAGGTAATTTCACCCTGGTTGTCTCCCCAGACTGGTGCACATCAGGACAAGCTTGTAGTAAGTCGCTCACGCCAAGTAAATTTGCAGAGCGTTTTCTTCTTAAATTCCCCTTTTTGCTCAGCTTTATTTCCAGCCGTTGTTCTCAAGCACATCTGAGTGCATTTCCGAGCAGTTTGACTTGCTCGGTGCAAGAACGGCCGCTGCCTGAGGTGCTCTTCAGATAAGATGTGCTCTCCAGATCACCCAAAGAAAAGCTGGCAGGCTCAAAACCAGCCCTTGCCAGGCATTCCTTATCCTTGGCACTGGTGTTTATGTCTTCTCATGGTTCAGCAGGATCTCTGCTCAAAACAGGGAGCACATTTACACAGAGCTGGGTGCAGCCTGAACAAAAAGGGAGGCCCGCAGGGATACTCAGGGTGTATCAGAGGTGCTGGGGTGCCACCTACTCCTGGACAGAGTAAAAACCATCGACGTGAGAAATGCAGCATCCCTGCAGGGAAAGTTAAGCTTCCCCATCTTGAAGAGAGGCTGTGTCTTAAGGTCTTAACTCTGCAGGCATAATATTAATCTAGATACAACATGTCTGAGCCATGCTTTCACATCCCTTCACAATTCCCTACTAGTGGGCATGGCTTTGACCTCCCTGAGAGAGCTCTTCCCATGAGTGGTGTCATTTAGACTTTGGGACCCTCTTTTCTGGAGGCAGGGGGTGGAAACCTCACCTGTTTGGGGCACTGCTGTCCAACAAAACGTGGAGTTTCATCGCACAGATAGTTCAAGAATGCATCTTCTCATCCTCCTCCTTCTTGCCCACACTCCCACACCAGTTTGTGTGGTGTTTCCCACTTGGACAAGTTACCATTACAGCTGTAGGTTATACTCCAGCTGTATCTGCATTACTGAGGTCGTTTGGGGCTTTCACTTGGCTCTTCTGAATGTGGTTCAAGAATTTGTGAAGGACAAGTAACAGGTTAGACCCCCCCCAGATTCCCTCACAAAATTATAGGAAGGTTTGCTGAAGCACAAGGGCCTGCAGCAGCTGATGGGCAGGTGGCACACAATTAAATACACGGTGATGCGGGGGGATTTCAGCACTAAGCTGGACAAGGCAAATGATTATGTCCCTAAGGCACAATTCCTCGAACACACCGTGAGTAAGATGAATGAGTACAGACAGTATCCAGATCTACCTGAAGATCCTCCTACTCCAAATTTCATAGAAAGGAAGAAAACCCCTGTTTTTTATAACATATAAAACATATGAGCATATAAAAAAAGAGTAATAACTTACTGAGCGGAGTCTCCAGGAATTACCAAAGCACCCAGTCTTTTTATTACAACATTTATTTTAGTATAGAAGGCACTTACAATACAGAAAGGAAAAAAAAAATGATAGGCACCGAAAGTGCAGTTAGAATTAAAATGACAAAGAAACAGTTTACCAGACGAAAAGAGCACCCTTCCCTGTTAACAATACAGCACATGGAAATGAAGCTATTGATGACTAGGTTTTTAAACAGTTAGGGCTTTTTTTTTTTTTTTAATAGAAAAGATAAAGGCTGTTCTACTGTGAACTGAAATAATAATAAAAAAAAAAAAGAACCCCCTCCACACACCTGTAAAAGGAATCGGGAGTTGGTGGTGTTTGCAAACACGGGGCCTTTTAGCTCCGGCACTGGAGGAGGTCCTGGTACATCTCAATGAGGTGAGCAGCCTCTCTCTGCCCAGAAAGCACAGCACCGTGGGTAGTGGAATAATACTTCCTGTGAGTGGCCTCCCCTGAAAACATCACCTGCATGGGCTGGAGAGGATAAGAAAAGTGGGAAAGCTCAGCAGCGCTTACTGGAAAGCACACGTGAGGCAAAAAGGAGACAAAACTTTCTGTGCCCTCCCACATCCCCGCGAGATGACACCGGTGGTCGCAGGAGTGCTGGTTCTTGAAATCCCGGTGTGGTGAACCTCAGGAAAGGTCTGCCAATGTCAAGCTCACCCTTGGTACGCCTGCACAGAGCTCTTGGCAGGGCTGCAGCACCATCCGAGCTCCAATAACCTCAAAATCATCTGCATGAGGCACTGAGCATCTAACTCTCTGCTTTTCTTTCTCTTTGCTCCTCCAAATCATACATTATTAGCCTTAATTAGCATTAAGGATTTATTTTTCAGGACTGGAACCTCAGGAGCCAAGACAGAACCCCAGGGGGTGAGACAGTGTCTTAGCTCTTACATCAGTAGTCAGGTGCTTGAGGAAATTGCTCCCAACTCACTTCTGAGGCAGGGATTTCAGACCTTCCCTGAGAACTAGAGAAATATTCTTAAAGCTCCTGTTACCCATTTTAACAGATTTCCATGCTGAACAAAATTGCAGGGTGGCTGTGGGTGGAAGAAATGGACTGAACAGCTGCTTGAAGGCTGTACATTCATCCACCACTACCTATGCCAAGGACTGGATCTCCCTCACCCTCTACTGCCAACACAGCAGGATTTCCTGATATGCATCTCCAAAACGTTCAGACCTAGCCACTAGCAGGGGTTTTGTATTTAATGTTAAATATTCAATGTATGCCTTAAATCAGAATAAACTGTGCATTCCTAAGGAATTTTGACTGGCCAGTAAGTCAACATACATTAAACACAGGGATCATGATTCCAAAAGCCACGTGGATGCCCAGCTCTTGATACTTTCGGAGAGAGAGGTGGGAATCCCTGAGGTGTTGGGATTCCTTAGTGACCTCCAGTCACTAAGGAGGTAAAATTCTCTATACATCATTTGTCCAAAGGGGTATGGATAAAAAAAAAATGGAAAACAAGCTATGGGAGGCCCCTCAAGAGATCGTCTCTTTCAACCTACGTCCCAGAAAACCCAGTGCCCAGTGTCATGTTAGTCTTCTTGCCACAGAGCTGATTTGGGCCATACTTACAGTAGTTTTGGAGCTCTCAGCATAAGGCAGTGGCTTAGCGAGTTTCTCTACATCGGCCCCGCTAGACCCAACTTGGGTATAGGAGTAGGATCCACGGAAGTTGGGATTGCTGCCCCAGGAGGACCGCAGGATCCGGCGAGGTTTCGGAATGTTTGGATTCCCTGGGTGGAAAGCAGAAGGAGAGAAAAAGTGAGACCACGTCCAAGGAAACATCAATGCATGTTGTGGAGTGGCATGTTGGAAATTATTGGAAATAAATCCTGGCAGAGCCTGCAGGATACAGGGAAGGGGCCCTAAACCAGATCTCCTTTCTGTCTTTGAGCTCCAGGTATCTAAATATCAGAAAGAGGATCCCTTTCAGTTCCAGTCATCTCACCTGCAGCCTTCCATTTTGGGAAAGACCCTTAAAACACAGATGTCCCTGCAAGACTGGAGAGCTCCAGGAAAGCTTGGACACATTCTGGGTGAAAATACAAAGTGTTTCCTCATCTCATTTACCTTGGCAAGCCTGGTGGTGACTGTGTGATTCACCTCACCCAATTTTAGGTAGCTAACTGGGTGCCCAGCCTAACCAGGATGTTAAGATAGTCCAGTAAGAGGTGCACCTCCAAAAAGGTGCAGAGATAAGGTAGAAGGCAAATCCACAATATGCAGGGGCATAGGAAAACCCATCAGGAGGTGAGGGGCACTTGAGAGAATCAATAATAGTGTCACCATAAGCAACTGTCCCCATCCCAAATGTACAGGAGCACGTGAGATCCAAAAGTTACAGCAGAAGTGCAATGAAGAGAAATTCTGTATGTAGGAGCTGAGACTCTTACAATGATTTATAATGAAATTAGTTATAGCAATTAGTTTATAATGAATTAGTTGTGCCTTTCATTCCTTAAAATCAGGAGCAGGTTATTTCCCTGGTCCAGCTACTGCTTTTAGGAGTACGGTGAGTCTACGAGGGCTAAGAAATATAACACTGGAAACAGCAGAGGCACCTGGATGGCTTGCTGGAGCACACCGGGAACACTTTCCAACCACTAACCCGCAGATCAAAATATGGCAGGGACTAGCAAACAAATACACCCTACAAACAAAACACATCTTACAAATGGATGTTGTTTCAGGAGTAAGACCTTAGCATAACAAAGCCTCTAAAAAGACGCTCCTCCAAGAAGGATCAAAGCAGGAATGCCTGGGATGGAAGTGAAAAGCCCAGGGGAGTCAGGGAACAGGGAGCTCTCAGACGCGTCAAGGAAATAAGTAACTGCGTTTGATTTTGAAGGGCTGTGGGAAAGCCCAGGAGAACACACCATGAATGCACAGCACCAGGCAGGGCCAAAGCAGTCATCCATCACATTGCACTACAAAGAAAAACAAACCACACGCTGTATTTTCAAATGAAAGGAGTCTCTGCGGTGGGCTGTTGATGCCTCTTCTGCAGCTAGCACGTGTTCTCATGTTCCCCTGCCAAGATACCTGGAAGATTTTCGCTACAGGAGTCACCGTGTAAGGTGCTGATATAAAGATGATTAGCGGTAGGAACACACAGAGTTACAAGCAATGAGACAACGGCTTGACAGATAAGGAGATCTAAAAGACTGAAATTTGTTAACAGAAGCATTTGTGGGGTCAGCAGCCCAACCAACAACTGCACAAATCCATCACTATTTAATACAGGAGTCGTTCAGACTGGTAAAACCAACAGCTTTGCACCTCTCTAGCATTAAACAGTTAAATGATCTGGTCGTGTTTGACCATGGCCATAACACTGGCCATGTTCTCATCCGGCTGCTTCTAAGACAAAAAAAAAAAAAGAGACTTTCCATTTCAGGTGCACCCAGATGGGAAGACCTTGGTCAAAGGTCTCACAGGAGCACACAACAGAAGCTCTGGTTGTGATCGTGTTTGCAAGACACGAACCACAAAGACCGGCAGGGCCAGACTCTTTCAAGGAACATCGTTAATTGGACTTTCTCAATCTGCTGTTAAATGGATGGGTAAACATGTGCCTGGAGTTAGAAGCAACAATCAATATAGATGTGGAAACCTGTAAGAGCTGAGCACACGTTCACTGTCCAAACGGAGATAAAAAGCCTGAAAAAGGACCTCAGCCTTCACTAAAATAGGAGGACAGGTATTATCATGCTGCTGACTCCCTCTTGTGCAGCTATGGCAGATAAATCCAGGTGGAGGCAGGACTCCTCAGGGCGTCTCCAGCCTCAGCTTGACAGATCAGGGAGTCCTTCAGAGGGAGCAGGGCTGCAATTACTGCCTTCTGGCTTCTCACGCTCGGAGCTCAGCCAACGAAGAAACCAGAGCAAGACTTCTAATTGTCTGAAGGCATCCCGTTTAATCAGATTTACAGGGATGCTGGGCTTTTCAGCCACCCAGTTGTGAAGAGCTGTAATTGTCGATGGTTCTTAGGCTAGAACAATCCCGAGAGCTTTTCACAGCAGAGCCAGATAAGCCCCAGCACTAACCTGCGAGTGAAATTTGAGGTCACAGAGGTATATCACCTCCTCTTACAGAGAAATCCTCAGAATAAAGTAAAATCCAGTCTAAAAGAATGGATAGGTTCATACAACCTGTTTTCATTGCTGAGCAGAAGGCCCTCTCTGTATTCAGTCTTCTCCAGAAGATGTCCCAGAGCTCCAGGTGAGGAGTGGGAGCCCTGAATGACCTTAAGGAAGAGGCTCTCCTTCCATCAAGCTTGGGATCCTCTAGGGACAAGTCTCCCAACTGAGCTAGCTGACTAACATGACATTGGGTGATGGGAAGCACTTTAAAAGCTGGGTTTGGTGGGGCTATGTGGACCAGAGGGGCCCGGGCATTTTCAGGAATGACTACAGTTGGATCACAGATAAAAGGTTGCTTTATTCCCCTCTCCAAACAAAACTGCTGGAAAAAAAGCTGCTGCCGATGGCAGTTCTAGAACATTTTGTTTTGAAGACTTCAAAACATGATCGTTTGCTAAGAAGAGGAGCTCCCTGCTGTACAGACACCTGTGTTATTTCAGGCTGCCTGGCACCTGGCCCACATCAGCCTCGAGGTACTGCTTCTTCTGCAAAGTCCCTAAGGAAAACAGGGGAGCAAGGGTAAGGGGTAAACCTTGCTACCTTAGCAAGGCCATCCTGGAAGTCAGGTGAAAAGGTTTTCCACAAAGCAACAAGTTTATTTTCCAGCAGAAAGTGGAACAGGTCACGCTGTGCAATGTGTGCTCCAAGGACAGGCTTTCTTCCTGCGGTTTCGAGCAGCTGAGGGGATCTCTCAGCTCGTGAACGAAATGTTCATTGCACTTTTCAGCCTGAATTTCTCCAGGGTTAGATAACCCGGGATCAGCAGAAGGTTGAGAGAGAGCTCACACCACTGAAGAGCCTGATGGACAGTGACCAGGTGCAGTATCAGCTGGAACAGCAAGTGCAGCACGTATTGGTGAGCCAGTGCCAGCATATTTCCATCCCAGGAGGAAGAAATCCCAGGACATCCAACGCATGCAAACAATAACAACAGCAAAGGAGCACAAGAAGGAAGAGGGAGAGTATCCTCCCATCTGCCAAGCTGAGACAGACCCCAAAAAACAAAGTCCCATGGGTAAATTGAAGTGTTGTTTTGTTTTGTTTTTTAAAAAAAAAAGGGGGGTTAAGCAAGAAAAGCTGCCACAGAACGAGGTTGTTTGTACTCTGTGGGAGATGTCAGCACTAGAAATACTTGGCCCTAAAGAGAAGGGCCTCCTGCCATGCCTCTGTGGGGCAGCAGCTGACCTGCTGGGGCCAGGAGGAATGAATTTGTGTATGTTGTGCTACCGCAACGTAACATAGGGATAACTCACACTGCTGAAAACACAGAGCTCAGGAAGCAGGAGCTGCCCAGAGCCCAGCACACACTGATTCATTGTGCTTTGCCGCAGGCTGCGGGGGAGCCACAAGGTTCAGCATCCTCCACAAATGCACCACTGAGCAGACCGAGACAAGGATTCCCTTTTGGTCCCTGCAAGAGGGGTTTGGAACACGCAGGCTAGCCTATGATTTCTAAAAAGAGTAATAAAAGGCAAAAACTCTCCTGGCAGTAGTCAATTAGGTGAGTAGTCCTCAGCTTCCAGGTCCCTTGCTCTAGATCCCTGCATGGTCAGCAGCAAATGGTCTGTAAGCACAGGGGAAAGCTGCACTTGTGAAGGAAAATTTCTTTGATTAAACGGAGGTCACTGGACAAGAGGCAAGGCTGGAAACTCACTGGGCGTTGAGATTTGGCTTACACGAGTATCAGGCAGATATAAATAGGTTCATCACGGGACCCGTCCCTAGAATAGCATAAAATGCATCTAATCTGGAGGACACTCCTCTTACAATTGCGTATAATTTGTGATTAAATAAAGCAGAGGATGTGGGATCCTCAAGCACTTCAGCCCACCACTTCCTGAGCTGGTTATCAGCTCCTCTGTATAAATAGCCTCCAGGCACACCCAAGCAGGAGGGATGCTGGAAGCACTTGCCCGGCCCATTCACAGGGACATAATATGCCAAAGAACTAAAAATTCCTCCAGCGTACTTCCTTCCTAATGGTTATTCAACACCCAAGCCCCACGCTCCCTCTCTTCCTCCACTCCCCAAGCGAACCAGAGCATGGCTGACCTGTAAATTTCCGTAGCATTTCGGTGCAGGTTTCCGCCACAGTTTCATCGTCACACTTCTCCATGATCAAAGCCTCTTCTCCACAGATCCAGCCGCTCAGCACGTGGCCGTACCGCTCCGGCGGGTAGAGTACATCGAAGCTGCAGATCTTCTTGTACCACATGTCCTCGGGATAAGTCAAGCTCTCGCTCTCCGCCTCGTCTTCCCAGACAAACTGGATGCTGTTGCATTCAGAACTCCAGAAAGGCTCTTCAAACTCCAGGAAAATCTTGTCGGTCGTGTTGATTCCTAGCTTCTCAATGGCCATCACTTTCTCCTCGGGCAAGCGGGGGTGAAAGAGGCTCTCGTGGCGTTTCTTCAAGACTCCCAGGGACACGGTCACAATGACGTGGTCGGCTGGGATGAACTCACAGTCCTCGCACTCTACGAAGACATCGGAGCCCTTGTCCTCCTCGGGGAGGTCACTGTTGTGGTCGGCCACCCTCTCGATCTCCTTGCTGACCGACTGGTTCCAGTGGATGCACTTGACCGGCTTGCGGAGCTGAATGACGGACTCGGGAATGGAGCGGGCCAAAATCTCCACAATTTTTATGAAACCGCAAGGAATGATGTGGTGAGCCCCGGGGATTTCGGTCCATTCCCCAAATTCGCTGAGCGAGACTTCGTCCATGCTGTGGGAGCTGCTCTCGCAGCTCTCTACCTAAGGAAAAGCAAGACAGAAGCGACATTGCCACACAGCAACCCACAGGGTCATTCTGCCACAGCTCAACACTGCAAGGGCAAAAAGAGCAGACTCACAAGCTGGGAATCCTGAATCCCCCTTTTAAACCGCATTATTGTTGTTAGCAAAGAAGTGTTTCGCAAGACCTGATGAAATCTATCCCTCAGCCTTGCTTCTAATCAGACAAACCACTTTGTTATGGTCACACGCTGCATCAGCCTTGGCTGTACTGGTCATGGTTCCATCAGCCACTTTTTGGAGATGATGTGTCTGCTCCTGAGGGCAGGGGGTTAGTTCTGACTGATTCCTAGCATCTGAAAACCTAGAGCCCTGGCCAGGGACTTGCTGCTTGGTGCTCCTACAACAGCAGCTGGAGCTGTGATAATCGGATGCTCTTCCCAATGTCAATAAATGTTCCTGTGAGGAGCCATGAAAAACTTTTGGCAGCAATTTTTATGCTGCCTGCAGCTTTCAACATGCTGTCAGACAGCAATCAGCAAGCTAACGATCTGCAGGAGGTGGCAGCACCCAACACAGAAGGAACCGAAGGAGACAGGAAAGAGAAATGCCAAGACGTGAGACACCTGCATTTGGTTCACTTGGTGTGATTATCCAAACTTTAGATCCAGGCCCTGTAGGTTAATGTTAACGAGAGCATTAGGCATAGAAGCAGCTGGCACCAATCCCTGAAACAAAGGCAGAAAGTTTGGTCTGTCTCATGGCAAGTTTTTTAATGACAATACTGATACATGAGACATAATGATGTTAAAATCTTCAGGTCACAATGATTCTCACACTGTAATTCTTTAAACATTTTAGGCAAAGGGAACATTACAGTCCCATGCCAATTTTCCAGGCCTTTTCATGCTTTCATGACAGTGTTTGGAAGCATGGCAAGCCCAGACCCTCACTGTGTGTAGCACCCTGATGCAGGGAAGAAATCTCTGTGCTGAGCTAAGACATCATGCAAAGGAGTCAGGCTGCTTTTTAGGAACAGGTCAAAGTTGTACAAAGTAGTTCAAAGGCTGCTCCTGACAGCTAGAGGGTTATTTCAACCATGAAGGAAAACTGCAAACCAGTTAAGAGGGAGAAAAACACGCAACTACCAAGCCTGTAATTCAACAAAAGGTACCAGTTAATCCCCTCTCTCTCAGCTGCTACTCTGATCTGATAGCCTTAAGTATCAGCAGCTTTGTTGCTCTCAGGTATTTACACATGAGAAGGGATTTGCAGGAGTTGCAGAAAGTCTCTGGCTGTAGCAACCTGTAGCCACCACAGAAATAACCACCAGAAAAAAAAAACAGAGACATATCAAATGGCTAGCATCATCTGCGTGGGGATAACACAAAAAATAATCAGCCCCTGTGTAGCAGCTCTGGAGATGCCCTGGCAGACAAGCTCTGGGGTTAGGATTCTGGGAGATCAGAACAGTTTCAGGATGCCTGGGCTCAATCCCAGTTTTATCACAGACCTCCTGCAAGAGACTCTTTAGGTCTTTATCTGTGTTTCAGCTTCCCACCTACCACACACCATGTCACAGAGTGCCGCCCGGCTCCCCTGCCTCATTTCATAAGCCTTTAAGTCATTATAATTGAAATAGGAAGGACTGTTACACTTTACTTGTGGAGTGCTTGATGCAACATTAAGTCCTCATCCCACAGAGATCTCATTTAGGCCAAGGCATCAAGGAGATAAAAAGAACTAGGGAAGCCGTGAGGAAAGATGATTAGGACATGGGTTTATACAAGCTACCTTTGGCTTTATTGCTTTACCTTCAAAATGCTTTCCAGGGATTTCTTCAACAAATTACTAGTGTTGAAGCTATGTTTTTTTTTCTGGTGTCTGAGATATGGGCAGAGGCAGAAGAGGGTAAAAGATACTCAGGCAGGATCAAGTCCCAGGTGTAAGGCACAAGACTGCGCATTACTACAACAAGCTGACAGTAGAGTAGCTTCAGTTGATAAGAAAACCTTAAATCACACTAGAAAATTTAACAGGGCCTAGAAAATCCCCTTCTAATTAGAAAACTGGAAGTTTAAGATAAGAAAAAAACAGCGAATGCATTATTCCTCCAGCCCCCAGTCTTAGCACGTGCCTCAAGAGGAGAAGTTGTCGACACAAACAGGAACTGCCCCAGCAGCAAGAGCCCCCAGAAAGCAATTCCTGAGAGGTGTCTGAGGTTGAAGATTTGTCTGCCCTTAGCAAAACCAAATAAGCCACGACGTGCACACACACCTTAAGGTACTGCTGGATCATGGCTAGTTTCAGCCTCTTGACGGCCTCTGTGTCATCTGGATCGGCCTTGACACGCTTGCGGACCACGTCCCGTGTAAAGACGCCCACGCTATTCTGGCTCTCAGCATTGACTGGTTTACCTCGTTGGAAGAACTCCTGAGTCAGGTTATAGACCTGCAAGAGACAGGACAGGAGGTGGACAATGTGAATCACAGCAGAAGGCAAGCCCCAAGCAGGATGTTTTTTCCTCCATCCTAAACCAGCAAGTTCAGGTCACCTTCCCTTGCCAGCCTCAGAGATCAGCTGTGGCAGCTTCTTGTGCCCTCTGCTCCAACACCGTGTCCCGCTGCATCCACAGCTATGCTGGTCAGAAGGAAGAAAACAAAACTTCCCTCCAGGCAAAGATAATCACCCTCACTCACCTCTGCAGCAGTCTAGTCACCATTAAGTCATTATACAAGCTGCTATTAAGTTCGTATTAATTTAAGGGTGTCCGTTCTATCACTTGCAGAAGACCAGCTGAGGCAGTCCTGCTATTTTCCGTAGTGAAAGCCTGTTATTCAGCCAGCTGTTTAGATGTTGCAGCTGGAGCAGCAAGCCAGGCAAGGGCAGGCTGCTGAGCACCTCTACAAAGACAGCTTGGATTTGCTAGGTGTTATTTCTAACTGTTATAACCTAACTGCTTCATGATGATGCTCAAGAATCCACCAGGTTGGGGGAAATCAGTTTCATATTTAGCTTCCTGCTGTCCCCCCAAAAATAGGAAATAAGTAACACACACTCAAAAAATGAATTTTGTATGCTAAATCATTTTACTTGATGAGCACAAGATAGGCACAGATCCCTGGGAAACAAAAACTTCCTCGGTAGCCCCCACCCAGAGTCAGCCTGAGCAGGACCTTCAAAAAGATCCCTTCCTGACAATGTTCTTTGAAGGAGATCCTGACTTTTTTAAGCCCCTGTTTTCCACCACATCAGCTATTTAAAAGCAAGCAAGCAGCTATCCACCTTGGCCATCTGCTTGTGGCTGTCTGGAGTAATCAGTGCTTGAGCCTGCAGGATTCCCAGCAGAGCCTGCAGTTGAATCATGGCCCTTCGTTTCCACGTAAAAACTCCAAGGAATCTTTTAACAGAGCAAAGCTTTTAAAAGGTGGCTCCCAGAAGTGCAACTCATCCCATTAATAAATTGTTTGCCCAAAATGAGTCACCTTCTCCTCAGTATCATGCCACAGGTGTGCACAGTTCTCTTACAAGTAGAGAGGCAAGATCCCTGCTGAATGAGTTTTTCCTGTCAAAGATGGTTTGACTAAAATTTATGATCTTTTTTTGTTGGAGACAGATAATTTGGGCACGCTGAGGACTTCAGCTTGAATATAAATGCCTGGTAGGAAGCTAGCTCTCCTTCAGAGTCTCCTAGATCTTCTCATTTTCTTTCGACATGGCTTATGAACCGTGTTCTCATTTACTCCCATCACAGTGCTCCCCATAAGCTTGATTTTCTCTGGGGTTTTATAAGTAAAGTGAATTTGAGGAGGTAGACTGGAAGGATGATGAGGAAGGGAAGGTACTGAGAGAAAACGGACAGGAGCTGTAGGAGCAGGAGAGAGCAGGTCTGTGAGTGAATGGAGGAAAGACAGTAGATGAGGGTAAGCAAGGGACACAAAGAAAATGGAAGAAGAAAATAAGTGAAAAAGGGAGAAAAGGGAAAAATAAACTGAAAGAGCAGAGGAGAAGAAATCACAAGAAGAATGAGTGGAACTGCTGAAGACATACGAGACTTGCAGACTTGGACACGGAGCCTTTCCAAGGAGGTTTCCAGGTAAGAAAGGTGGAGACCAGTTCCCTTTATGAAATTAAGGCTTACAGCAAAGGAAAGGAAATGATGTCTTCTCTGCTTCACAATGCCAAAAGCAATTTGGCAGTTTCAGCATCCCATGGCTCTCAAGTCTTCTGATTTCCAAGGCCCAGACCACTTCCAGCAAGCACAAGCTGCACAGACCTTGCATCAGCACAACACAGCTCAGCTTCCCTAAGCCGATTGCACACTCTAAGCAGATAAGGCATTCACAAGACAAGCAAAGCTGTGTTAAAACCCAGCTTCCACTTGGCCAGAAGGATAAGCGAGCCATGGGTATGTTTTTATTAACCACTGGATTCTCCATCGCCCTACAGAGAAGAGTAGGGCGACCCCGATCCCTGTGCTGTGAACACCAAGCCTTTGCTATCATCCCATCAGTCAGAAGCCAGGTAATCATGATTTAAAGCCAATTGAAAGGTTATAATCCTAAAACGGATCCACTTTGGCTTTTCTGTCTTCCTTCTGACCAGCTTTGGGGCATCCACAACACGGGTCTGTGAAGGGAAGGTGGGCTCCCCCAAGATGTTCTCCCCATTACCTACAGGCTTCCACCTCCACGTGTTTACCACCTACGTGCTCCTCTACCACGGGAAGAGGCAGTCCCTTAGGAAGCACAAATCTAAATAAAGAAGCTTCTCCGAACCGAAGGAGGTCAGGAAAGCACATCCCAGGCCGCACTCCTTCCTGGCAGCGCCGGTGACGAGCCGCAGCATTGTCTTTTTCTCGTTTGGCTTAAAAACTCGAGTGACTTAATCCCCGGTCAGTAAAAAAAAAAACCTTGATGGAGATAGGTCCGTGCTGTTACCAAGCGAGACATCTGTCAGTGCAATAGGGCAGGGAGGGACCGGTGACCTCCTTTGGGCCTGCTTCCCCCATACGGCAAGGCCAGGCTTTAATCGGGGATGGCACGAAGCCCAGCATGGGGTGGGGAGAGCAGAAGGGGGGAAATCTTCGTGGTTCCTCGGCTGCAGCCCTCCCCCAGAAACCCTGCAGCACACAGGAGGAAGCTGACAGATAACGAGGACATTAATTAGCCAATTGGTAAAGGGAGGGTTCCTGTAAAGCGGGCCTTTAGGGACCATGGCCCTACTGAGAAGCCTCAGTAAAAAGAGGCACAGTTCCTAAACCAGGCTGGCTGCTACACTGTGAAACCCTTGGGAGCAGTGATTTTTCACCTGTATTTAACTAGCCAAACTCACCACCCCTCAGAAGCATCTGGGAGTTGGCCAGAAATACCTGTTTGCAGAGGAAAATGAGGACTTGGCAGTGACAGAAGGGCAACTCTGACATGGGCTGGCCCCATTTACATTTCCCAGCTGCGGACACGGCCCTCAGCAGCCACGTTCCTGTCCCTTTTCTTTGTGGGTCACACAGACATGATAATTAGCAGAGTCCTAAATCCCTCCCAGCCACAGGATCCCCAAATTACCCTAGCAGGAGTGGAGAGAAAAGTGGGGAGATTATAAACACGTGGCATGGACATCACCCCCCCGGGGAACCACCTTCCACAGCTTTTGCCCCTTTGAGGTGTGACCAAATGACCCTAAGCAGTGCCAGCCCTGCACAACACAAAGTCTCTGAAGGATAATCTCAAAACAACAGTGTCTGGAGAACTGTTCTGCCAACAGCAGGCTTGATGCCTTTTCTCCCAGTGGTTGGAAATCCAGGGAGCTGCTTTGTGGGCTTGGAGGCCTTCCCCCAGCTCGTTTTTGCTCTCATGTTGGAGGATTCAGGTCAGCGCAGTCACAAGCTGATGATAGATCTTGACTGCCCTCGATTCAGTGCACCGGCTTCTCACTCAAGGCAGCCTCTCGTGGGGAGCTTTTCTGCTACCGAAATGAAGCCTGCTCAGCTTCCTCGTAACCAAATAAAGGCTTCTGTGAGGCATCCCCACAGCTATTAGAAATCCAGGCTACTGCAAACAAAAAAGAAGCAAAACTTGGAGAGAAGCAGAAGCCAGCCAAAAAAAAAAAAAAAAACAACAAAAAAAAAAAAAAGATTGGATAAGTGCCTGGAAAAGAGTAAGGACTCTCCAAATGAACTGGTGAGGCGAAGCTGAGTGGTAATGGGGTGCTCGGCCTTTCACAGCAGGGGAATTCAGCGTGCAGAGGGCCAGACCTCACCTTGGCAGGCTCCAGCCTCAGCGACTCCACGTACACAAGTGAAACGCTCAAGGGAGATGATCTGCATTTCGCATGCCCTGAATCGGGTGTCCAAATGACAAGATAACTGGGACGAGGGAAATGCAGGTGCAGAAGCTGGAGGCATGCACTAGGGCCCAAGCACACGGCAGCAGCTGCAGCGAGAGGAGAGCAGTGAGTGCCTGGGAAGCGAGCCGGCTGTGCAGGGGAAGGCAGGCACTTGAACCCGTGACAAATTTAGCCCCTGTTCATTCAGGACTACATTTTCCACTGGTAATGCCAGTCCCTGATTAGGCTTCACATACATCATGTGTTTGTTGCCTTTTTTTTTTTTTCTCAAGTCAGGGCTGTTTGTGTCACAGCCTGTGCTATCTAAGCCTCTTCTACAGGAGATGCAGGCTGAGAGATGACACAAGATGACGTTGGGACTGCTAGCAGCAGGCTGCCCAAGGCTCTGAGAAGGGGCTGGGAGCTCCTACGCAGCAGGAGCAGGAGCCTGACCTCAGGGCCCGGTGATCTGTAAAATGGCTGTTTATGCTGGACAGCTTCGTGATGTCGTAACACCAAAAATCCCACCTCAAAAATGCAGAGAGACAGAACTGAAGACCAGATTTCTACCCATAATAACAAGAATGGAATGGAAATGGACTCTAAAAAAAAAAAAAAAAAAGCAAAAAAATAAAAAGATGGGGGGGGGATGAAAAAAACAGAAATGCAGCAGGCTGACTCAGCACATGTAAACAGAAACATTCTTTGCAATTTATGCCAGAGGAAAAGGTTCCCAAAGCTGCATGCCTGCTGCACATGTTTCTGTCTTCCAGCCTACTGCGGCACTTGCACTTCATACAGTCTTTTTAATTGGTGTTTTTCAGGAGATCGCATAGACCACCTTAATTCCCACTTTTCCTAAACAGAGGAGGGAAGAACAAACAGTCTACTGTCTTAAATCACTAAAGATTGGCCAATCTGACACCCCAAAGAGGCTGGGACAAGAAGCTAAACAAAACTGTAAGCTGCCCCACAAGAAATTCCAGCACACTTTGATGGATTACAGAGAAAGCACCTCCCCAGCAACAGCAATTAGAGGCTGGCTGATGTCCTCTTCTTGGCTTAAGCTGTCCCCTACATATTTATTTTTTTTTTATTGCAGAGTAGCTGTAGACATTTTTACAATCCATAAATGTGAAATCCTTTTCTGTCTCCTAGCGATAAAGATATCCTGCAGCAACGATAAGCTAATTATGTGTTGCGTAAAGAAGATTAACTTTTAATGTGTTGTTCTCTCATGTCACTGGCTGTCCCCTTTCTCTTGCTTTAAAAGGAAGGGTAGATTTACCAAATTAATCATTTTTAAAACACTGGCACCTTGTTACAGCCTTTATCTTATCGGCTGCATCTCAAAGCTAAGTAGCTCTCATCTTTGTATTCTCTTCTATCAGAGCCTGCCTGCCTCTGACACCCTCCCTTTGCTGGAGGTTTTCTTATCATCTTTAAGTCAGGATGATCACTGAGCACTGCATGAAGTTGGTGGTGTTCCATTTACATAAGTAATGCTGCTCGCTGCAGCACTTTCACTTATTTCCTCTCTCTTCTATTCTTATTTTCTGTTAATCTTGCTTCACATGTCTTAGCTGTCATTTTTTCCAGCTCGTTGTGGTTCTGGTTTTGATTCAGTAATGTGAAAGCACTGTTCAGATGAATAATCTCTACCTGCATTCATCCAGAAAGAATTACCTTCCACGTTGAATTCCTAAATAATTCCATGCTGAATTCCAAAACTCGTTAAATTCCTACCACAATGGGTTTCTTCGAAATTCCTACTCCTCCTCTCTAAAACTGAAATAATTCTACGCCATCTCATACAGATTCCTGTTCTGAGCCCCAGGACACAGTATTAAAAGTCTTTCCAAGCAAAAAATCCACATTCCTGCTCCACGTTCAGTTCTTCATAGTTCTTTTCAGGCTACAAACAGAGCCTGAAAAACCTCTTTTTTTCAGATTTTTCTCTTGGTGGTTTCCTAAATGCTCTCAGACATATTTTTAAACATAAAATATCCAAGAGTAACCTCAATCTAGTGTGTGTTCAGCCATGTGTCAAATACGAGTGAAGTTCGCTGTCAGATGACAATCTGAAGGGTTCAAGGCGTGACTACAAACTGATGAAAATAATAATGTTTGGCTGTGTTTTAAATAACCCACTGAGAGGTCATATTACGTGGGTAAAAAGGAGAACTAGACATTCTGCATCGACCTCCCTAAACATACTTCATAAATGACATACAAAGAATGTTGGCAATAATTATACTTAACTTCAGCAAGCCTCCTTCTTTCTCTTTACTCTGCCTGAAGCTAAACATCGCTACTGAAAGCAGATGGAAGTAATACCAACCTGTCTATCTCACGTGTTCATCACACAAATCAGTATAAGAAACCTCATTTTTCCTCTTGAAGAAACACTAGGATCAATAGCAGCATTGCCTACCTACATCAAAGTAAACTTGGCCCTTTTTGTCCAAGAGCCTAACACTGACTTACAGCTTCTTCAGCAGAGCTTAATATTTCCACTAAATGTGCATTTCCATTCCCATCTTGAAGTTTTCTGTTTAGTATTTCCAGGTTCTACTTCCATATTTTTTATGTTTGATTTTTTTTCATGTTTTGCTCTGCTGTCACATACTGAGGCCTTCATCTACACTGAACGGAAGAGGACATCAGTAAACATCGAGCAAAAGAAGTCAGAATAACTTTAAACTGAAGCCAACGCTGGTCTGAATCTACCAGAAAAGATGTTCTTTTCCTCCTGATGCAATAAAGCTCGCAATTCCTATGTTACTGCACTGACTTTGGCATACTACCCTGCACACTAAGGTATTTATAACGTCAATAAAATGTCGCAGGCTACAATATTTAGCTGGTCGTTGCTACGGTTTTGCGTTCTACTTTGTTTAGTAATTTGATCCTTCCTTTACCCTTTCAATTAAGTAGCAACTTTCTAGAGCAAATGACTGGATCTCACCAGCAATAGCTGCTGGAAGTGATTAAACTGATGACAAATGTGGAAAGATTGTTCATCCTAACAACAGTGAGTTAAGCAGACATCAGAGACAAATCGGTTATAATTAAGTAGATGAGAACAATCTAAGTGTTGATTTTTTGAAAAGAAATTCAAGACATGACTGGTTTTCTACCCTTGTCCAGTACCTGGAATGCCAAGGGCTGCTAGTGTTTCAGGCAAACCTGGCAGAGCAGCTGAATACCAACCTCGTTGTATAAATCACTGAATTCTTCAACCACATCTTTCGGGATCCTTTGCCCGTTGTTGGTAAGATGATAAGCCACCCCATTCTTTGAGTAAAGGCTGATCCGGCCAACACTTCTCTCACCATCAGTAGTCTCTTCGAGTAAACCATTGTCTTCTGCTAGATGATAGACTGGGTTTCCATGCGAACCATGGATCCACGTAGCTCCCAGTTCAAAAGTGGCGTGCCCTGCAGGAGAGTAAACGAAGCAGACAGGTTATGGAAGCCTGTTTTTCTGAAAGCAAATCACACTCAGCCCTAAATAAACTGTATACATTCAAAAGCAGAACGATTGCCCAGGGACATCATGTCTGAACATCAGTTAAACAAGGTTTCTCTCTTATACAAGGACAATACCAATGTTCTTCAAGCCAATCCTTTGGGATGCAAGGTGAGATAGTGCTACAAGGATGGGATGTTTCCAGTAAAGACGCACCATAGTTACACACCTCTGATACTTAAGGTGAAATGCAGAGTTTTTTAGGTTCACAGTCCTTACCATCACTGTTGCCAGCTGCTCTATCTTTGCTACTTGGCCTTTCGAAATCATCTCCCCTAACCTTGCACCTAAAACAACAACTGGACAGCAGAGGATGCATGGCTCATGGTGCAGCTCAAGCTATTTATTAGTGAGGAGCTGGGGAGGGAGAAAAGGAAAAGAGCTGTAAGAAGCTACACTGTACTACTATTGCAAAAACATAAGAGGATCGTTAAATAAATATTAAAGTAGGAGGAAAAGAGCATATAAGAATTATCTAAAGACTTCAAATATCTGTTGTTATGGAGAGGAGGAGACAGATACAGAGACACAAGAAGAAAAGGATCTACGTCAGGGAGCTGCAGGAAAAATTGGGACTGCCCTGGGATAGCAACGTTGGCCTGCATACTGACCCCTGTCCTCTGATTAAAAATGCATGTTATTTACAAAGATGGTTTGTGTTACCATAGTTAGACCAACTGCAATACAAAAATGCATTTCCATTCCCCAAATGAGGGGACAAGTCATATTTTATTATTTCTGCCCATGGAAGTTTAAATCAAGTTCTTAAAAAAAGCTGCACTGTCAGGTTAAACACCAAGCACACTTTGTCTTCATCACCTGTAGCCTCTGTTTGCAAACAAAGAGCTTGGCCAGCCCCACTCTCCTCCTTCCTTATACAAGGTTTGCTCTAGGGCTCTGCCACAGTTGGCTGACTGCACAGGAAAACGTTCAGCAGCTGAAAGGAAGCGCTAAAAATAAGCTTGGGTCAAGTCTTGCACTCACATTTTTACAGGTTCTCCTGAATCCAAAGCTAAGTGCTCTAGCAAAATCTGCCAAAGCGGTGCTCTCCCAGCATCGCAGCCAGCACCACGCTGCGCAGCTCACTCTGCAGAGGTGTCTGAATGCCTGATTAAGTGGGATCGTTAATAGGATCCAGCTTGATGAAGTAAGCATCCTGCAGTTACCAGCCATCACAGACTGCTTAACATGCAAATAGATGCTCAGCTAGAAAGACATCACAACACTGTACCAGAGTAGTCAAGTTATAGGTGAAAGCTCCAAGTGTTTGGCTGAGACACTGCCTCAAAGAGAAACCCCACACGGCTGATTTTTCAAGCAGACAACAGCCTTGTTGGTAAGAAGCAGGCTGATTGCCCTTCAAAATATGCATTACAGCACTCAAGGGTGCAAAGATTTCTAGGTGTTCCTAATACCAAGCGTGTGGTTCAGAGCGTGCAGCATCAAGTCGCAAGGAGCTGCAAACTCAAACACACTTTGAGAGCACCCAGCCTGGCAGAAATGACTGCTGTACCTTGGCAGCCAAAGGTACAAAGCTCATAAATATTGCATGTGGCAGTCACCTTGTTAATGCAATCCTCCTGCGAGTCCTCACATGCCAGATCAGCAGCAGGAACGCTGCCTGCTGCTTTCTGTCAGGAGCTTGCTCTCTGCAGCACTAACAATCCTCCTGCATGTAGGTCTTATTTACGGGGCACCTGATCTGCGAAAGAAAATACCTGCCAGCAGGTCCCTCTGCACTGGTGCTCTGTAGCATTAATGATGCATTCCGATTCTCCTGTTTTCAGGAGCTGTGGGGAATGCAATTAAATACCAACAAATTAAAAAGAGTCATTCTTGCCTGTAGTACTTAGAAGCTCATTATCATTACTCCCAAGCAGATAAGCCAGTTGTTACCTAGTGTAAGCTGCATGATGAATCATTTAAAAGTGTAAATTTAAAAGACATCTTCTTAAACAGAGAAAGTTAATATACTTCCAGGGCCTTTAAAGATTTTAGTTTCAATATTAATCTGCTTCAAATGAATCAGTCGATACAACAAAGATAGAAAAAATCTGCCTCCTAAGCTGTGAATGTGATTACCAAGGTACAAGCAGCAGTCAAAACAGGACTATATACAATGATAAACCATACTGGCAACGCTCCAAAGGAATGCACAGATTGCATAGTGAGGGAAATTTCACACTTCCCTTCAAAGCCCTGACTATTCCTTGGGCATCCTGTTATGAAATACCTGTAGTGGATATAGATGTTACAGAACACTTACAAGAAACACACAGTCCACAAGCACAAACTCCCTGCCTCACCTGTGCTAGAGATGATGAACCAAATCTCTGAAAATCCATATTATTCCCCTGAGCTTAGTAGCAACATGCAGTTAAGGGAAAATACTGCCCCCTGCAAGATACAGCATTGCTTGGTGAAGCAGAAGTATTAGAATATAACCCTGAGGGGCTGTCATTGCTCTGCTGAAGATTTCAATTAGATCTTCAGCCCAGGGTACAGACAGGGGAGTAGGCAGAGAATTTTAACATTTACATTCCAGTTAGACAAGCAGGTCAAAGTGGTTGTGTGTTGAAGACCCAGAATTATCACTTTTGAAACATTTTTTGGAAGTTTTAGCCAGTTCGGAGAAATGAGCAGGTCTTGCATGCCCCAGGTGCAATCTTGCTGCTCTAAGCAGTATGGAAGTGGGAAAAAAAAAAACAACCCAGTATCATGCAGCTCTTTTGCCCTTGTACCAGGGAACAGGGAGGCTCTGGGCACGTGCTGCTTCTAAAGAGTTCACCACCTAGAAGGGCTCCAAAATTGTCTGGCTGAAAGCCATGTTCCTCTGAGAAGCACACAGGGGGCCAGGACATGTACCCACCTTGGGAAAGAACTGCAGTCAGTACCTATGCAATGTAATTTTGGTACCTTGCAAAAGTTACCAAAAGTTACCAAAACAAGACAGTTTATAGCTCTAAGACAAACATTAAGAGATCAAGACTAAAACTTTAGTTTCCAGTCCTCTGATCTGCAAGGAGCCTGCTCCTGCCTCATGTTAGTTAACAAGTGGTAATAAACAGGAGGCAGATTCCCAGCAAAGGTAAAGACAGGAGTAACATGAAGGGGGTCCAAAGGTGAGAGAACTGGTCTGCTAGGACCACAGAGTTATTTCACAGGTGCACTGACAAAATTATTTATTGCTCCCTGAAGATTTCAAGCCTTTAACACTTCCCTCCTCTCGCAGACATGATGCAGGATATTTTTAATACAGTGTATTGTGCGCAGAGGACACACTTCCCATTCAAGCCTCTATGCCAAGTCTCAGCAGAATGTGAAGTGCCCTATTCAAACCCTGCAGATTAGATTTGTCTGACTACCTTTTCATTCATTTCCCTTCTGAAAGTTCATAGGACGCTGCTGTTTATTTACTGCGGTGAGCTTATCGAGTAAAACGTAGTAAGTGATGTAAGCACCTGACGTAAAAAAAAAAAAATAAAGGAGGCCAGCAAGAGGCCAAAGTTAATAAAAACACAGAGTTGGATTAGAAACAGAACGAGTTAATTGAAGTCAGGAAGGAAATTCAATAAAAGAAGAGCTTTTTACCTCCTGTGGAGAAGAGATAGGTAACACCCTTCTAGATACCCAGGAATGTTTCATTGACTACTGTGCTGCAAAGGGCAACATTTATTCCAGTAATTTTACATTTAGGTATTTTACAAGCCCTTCCAGTTGACAAAGAATTAAAATATCCAGTTTCTGCACCTCTGTTACGCACAGAAAAGAATCCACAGAGGTAGGAAAGCTGCAAATCAGGATGAAAGGATACATTGAAGAGGTTTTTCCAGCGGCCTGATTCACAGTGGGTAGTGTCCTACACAGTAAATTTGTTCTAGGGAAATGAATGGGGCTGTTTGTGAAACAGAATAGCTCTGAGCTTGTCCCTTTGCAAGTCATGTAAGTCACAGAGAAACAGACATTTGCTGGCCAGGAGATACTCTGACTGTTCCTAGTCAGGAGTCAAGCTGAAGACATTGGTGGAAACCGTCTTCAGACAGTTATTTTATCAGAGTGCTTCCTGTAAGAGTGAGCATGATCAGTAAGATCTTCATTTTATAGAAATATGGTCTGTTTTGGAGCAGCCCTCCCTGAGAAGATCATCCAACCACCCTGCAAGGAACCCAAGGACCCACAACCATACCTCATATAACCTTTCAGGCGTGCACACTGACTGAAAAGCAAGTTTCCAGGGTCAAATTAACTTAATAACAACACAAAGGCCTGCTAGGAGGAAAAAAAAAAAAGCTAATTGCTCTGAAAACGCTGCTCTTACCAAGTTTCACGCTTTGCACGCGGCCTCCAATTCGGTCAGTCGCCTCAAGGATAGTTACATCCGTGAAACCGCTTTCCAAGAGCGCTTTTGCTGCTGACAGGCCTGCAAGCCCAGCACCAATAACTACTATTCGAGGCTGTCGTTTTCTCCGTAGGCCACTACTAAGAGGATCATCCGTGCTGTCTCCAGATATTTCACAACTTTGCATGCCGTCCAAGCTCTCTTTCTAAGGAACCTATGGAAAAAAGCAGACAAGTGCGTTGAGGGAACTCGGCTCAAGCGTATCCTCAGCAGTTCAAAATCCTAAAGAACTCTGGAAAATAGATGTCCAGCAGGAAAGAAAGTGAGCTTGTGTACAAAACCAGCCTTCCAAACGGGATGCATAAGGATAACTGAGGTCAAATCGGGATGCAACAGCTTTTTGGCCTGGAGCTCCACCACTGGAAACTCCAGAAATCCCCACCCTCTTGCACCATGTAGACTATTTCCAGAGGAGCCAAAGGATTTTCAGACTCCCATCTCTTTATATAACCTCCACAAGCAGCAATTTTGTGGTAAAGGCTTTGAAAGAACAAAAAAGAAAACCACATACCCAGTGCCGACAAGCTCCACAACACAGTAATGAAGCTCCGCTTTGCCTTTGTGGCAACCACAAAGCACAACCTTCACATCGCCTAACTACGGGACTAGGTAAAGAGGATTTAGCTCAAAGCACGGAGATCAGATATCAAAACCAACCCTTACAGAAGTGGTACAGACAGACAAAATGGTTCAACTGATGAGAGCCAACAGGGGACAGTTCAAAAATTCACGTCTGTGTGATGCAGCCCCTAGAGCCTGCATTGTCCTGCCACATCAGGAGCTTCAAACCCATACCAGTCCCGACTAGAACAAGTTTACCTCCACCTACCCAACATACCCAGCTCCTTCTCCAAGCAGCATCCTATTTTCTTCCTGGCAAAATCCTTGAGGGCATTTTTTAAACGTGCATGGTGTTAATTCTCAGGTCCCGTTGCCTTATTTTAGTGGATGGCCTAAGCTTATCGTTAAGGTGATTCTTTAATCAAGGATCACCTCTGTAGGATGTCTTTACACACAAATGTCACCGTCTAGGGATCAGGTTCTGGGTCAGTTCACACCTGTCCTCAGGAGCACCAAGACACAGCATACAAAGATCCATACTCCACCAGGCACCGGTCCTGGTCTGTAAAGGAGAAACGTAACCCCAAAATCAGCAGCCCTGGAAGGAGCTGGTGCCTAACAATTTGGACAACGTGTGCATAAGATTCCCAACACTTACTGAAAGCAGAGAAGTCCAAGAAGCCAGTATGCTGCTGCTACCTTTTGCCGAGCTGCTGGGTGCTCCTTCTGAACTCTTCCCCAGCTCTCCCAGCACCTGGCCAGCTCCTGCTTCTCTCTTGCATCACCAGGAGAAGAACCAAACCTTTGCGCTTGAGAAATTGCCCAACTATTGCAGTATATAACCCAGCGTGCTAATGAAGTACAAAGCAATAGTGATTTCATTTGGAGAGTCCGTTTTACTCTGGGATCTTAAAGCATTTATATAACAGAGGTGACACCAGACTGCAGTCAGGAGTGATTTCAGCAGCAGTATGAAAAGTGAAGTGGTCCTACAGGTGATCTTGACAACCATTTTGAAAATGTTTAGTTTCAACTGGAACAACTTCAGCTCGATCTGTGCTCACCTGCAGGAGATATTAGCACAGAGCAAGAGCAAACTGCTCCTGCCAACACAGCATGTCCCAGCCACTGCTGAACAACCCAACAGGGTCAGGGAGCCAGCCCTGCCTGCAGCCACGCTAAAAACTCCTACCTGCCATGCCATCAATCATCTCACCGTTTCCATCTCCTGGCCAACAGACCTTTGCTAACAGATATTTGTCACAGGGAGCCAGCCATCGGTTTGTGGAGAGTTATTTCCAAGCTGGAGTCAAACATGTCAAGCATTCGATGCTTTCTAGTCCATGGCAAGAGTCACGAATCACAAGCAGAAAGCTGTGAGCAGCCCAAACCAGACACTGATCTTACTTCCAAGTGAGCAGGATTTAAAAGCAGTAAAATACTTTGAAAAAGGAGCAGCGAGAACTTTTTCCCTAAGGTTCAGCAATCAACAGACAAGAGAGGAAAAGGATGCAAAGCCCCTTTCCTACAGCAACTGGTGAGATGGGCCAAGTTCCCAGTTCCCTTAGGACTTGTCTCTGCTTGGCTTTGAGGCCGATTCATTCCTCCTGTGGACAATGCTCACCTGGGACCAGAGTGCTGTTCTTGTTTAGCTTAATCCACTTTGAAAGGGGATTTTCAGAACGGTTGCCATAACCAGGAACGCAGCACTCCAGGTAACAAGGGCCTCCCTCGGCAATTAGTCCAGATCTGCTCCATGATATACGGATTAAATCCTCACCAGTCAGAGGTTGATATGAAAGAGAAAGCCACCCCTCAAGGGATGTACACAAACGCAGAGATGAGGGGTCATTCCCTCTAGCCCTATCCCGAGTTATCTGCGAGAAGAGGTGTTGGAAGGTGGAGTGAACGTCCCTGGGGACTTCAGCCTATAAACCTTCAGCAAACATCAATGTCCTCTTGGTGGTTTCAAAACCACAACCCAACGCAATTGAGGGCGTCCTCTAGAACTGTGTCATAGGAAATACTGAACAGTAATCCACTGTTCACATCCTCTCCAGCATTAAGTACCTTAATACATGATCCTAGTCATCTTCAAGAAGAAATAAATCTTAACCCGGCCAGACCTGCCCATCTGTGAGCTAGTATAAACTCACAGCTGAACTAACCCTTACTAAAAAAGTCTCCAGGATTTATTTCAACCCATACCCATTCAACAACGCTCTCCACTTCTCAGCCAGTCTCCAGACAACCCTTTGGTGCAAGTGTTTTAATTGCTACTATAAAGAAACGTCTTTTCTGCCACCTACACTCCGTACGAACTGAACAGTTGTAGCTCAGTTTTTTTAAGTACAGCTTTCCTAATCCCAGCTTCGGCAAGCTCATGTGAATTCTTCAACATGAAAGCTTCAAGAAAATGTTTTCCCCTCCTGCTTCAGCATCTTAATACCGGATTAGGTGAGCTGTCTAGACAGATGAGAAAATAACAGGGTATTTTGTGTGTACAGAATCCTGATTTAGAAACCGCCCTTAATTAGCCTTTACCGTATGATGAGCAGGGGCAGGCAATTAAGATTTAGCAAGAGCTTGGGCTTCCCAACCAGACACATGCTCCATTGTGAAACGAACAGACAATAAAAATATATGAATCCCCACTGTACTTCATTTCAGTATCATTTATACACGCTGTTATAAGTCAGATAAGCACATAAAACACTTGTTCTTTTTGTGTTTATTGCCCTGATTTCAGTACTTGCCAAGCCACCAGAGCCCGTGAGTATTACTAGGTCCTCTTACACAAAGACAGTCCGGCTTTCTGACTCTTTCTTGATTGCCAAAAAGGACTGTGTTTCTTCTTTTCTTTTCTTTTTTTTTAATCACAGGGTAAGGAGTGTGTTAGCTGCTCTGCTGTGAATCTCTCCGAGGCTGTAATTTTACTTCATGTCCATCCAAAACCAAGTGTAATGCTAAATCATAGCTTCACAAGGAGTAAAATCCCCCTTGCTTTGTCTTGCTTACAGCTTTCTATTGAGACAGCTTACAGACAGGTTACACCCCACTAAAAAGAAGCACACATACACATCTTTCTGTCTTAAAAACGTAGCTTTGATCCTTTTTCGTCTTGCCCTACTCATGGTATTTTCATCACTTCATCTTCCAGACCTGTTCCCTTTTCTCAGTCTCCGTCACCACTCTGCCCTTGCCTCCTTAGGAGCCACCACCCTTCATTCAGCCCCTCTTATTACAGTCCAGTTGCTTCATTCCAAAAAATCCCTTTAAAAAAAACCCTGAAAACATTCCCAAGAAAAAAAAAGAAAACAACTGAGCTCCATTGCTGTTTCCCAGCAGACAAATCTTTGCAAATAATTTAATTCCCTTTAATACAGAAATATTTTGGATCTATCCCATTTGGCACGGAGTGCCTGCTACCTACTTACATTACAATGGACCCACAGACAACGGCAACCCACTAATAGCATAGATGCAAACGTCATGCTCCTCTTCTCTACCTCTAATCCAGCTGCAAAAAAAATGATAAAGTTGAGAGGCATATCCACTTCATGGTTTCTTTTCCAACTTTGTCAACAAAACCTTGCCGGCCACAAGGAAGAAGCCAGAGAAACACAGCTGTTCCCAACTGCCCTCCTTATTACAACAATACTCTCTGATCAGGCTATTCTTCTAGGATCCTTAAGCAAAGAGGTCACCGAGGTTCAGACAACTTAAAAATACAAAACTAAAATAAACACAAACATTTCTCAAGGAAATCTCCTATTCTTGGCTCACCCAGACACCCTCGTCGTAGCCGCGGTAACAGAAGGCAACGTACTGAAAGCAAGGCTTGCGTGCTCCAAGGTTTGTGGTGCTGTTTGCTTTTTCTTTTCTTTTTTTCTTTCTTTTTTTTTCTCACTGAGATTGGCTAGTCTAAAAAAAGACCTTCCTCTTCCTTGAGGCTTTGCCTCATATTGCAGAGCAGGTTGTGTTATGCCCACAAGCTGGGAGCTGGGAGCTTGCAGCCTCCTGTGGGTGATGATAATGGCAATCCGAGGTGGGCCTCGTCTCGTTTCATTACCTGGGTGCCAACGTGCATCAGCTGTCTGCGGCCTGTCAGCTGGCGGAGAGGAAGAGAAACCACCAAGGGGTAATTCAGCAGATTTTAGGCGGATCTGTCTGACAATGGGGAAGCTGAAAAGAAGCTTACAGACCTTTCGGAGGCCTCCTCCATCAGCAGCTTAGCTAGGATCAGGAGCTGGCCTTGGAGTGAAACCTCCAGGGACACACACAGGGTAGACACGGGGTGCTCAGCACCACTTAGTTCACCAACACTTCACCTCTGATTGCCACGAGCACACTTACTGCCCTAGACAAAGCTTCAGACAGCTAAAATAAGGTTAAGAGGAACTGCAGGTCCCAAACAGGCACCCAGTGACTACTCACACATCCTATCCTGAGGCTGAGGACCTGGTTTTCCTTCTTCACCACAACATCTGAACTTGCCATCCCTCTGCAGAGTGCTGAACTGACAGTCCTCACAGCAGCAGCTCCAGCCAGTCTGGAGAGCGAGAAATGCCCCATCAACACAAATTCCCCGCTGACCACACAGCCCAGGCAGCTCCAGAATAAACAGGAGGAGCACTCTGCTCCCACTGGGTTTGTATTTGCTGGGAATTCAGCACCGTCCTTAATCAGACACCTAAACAACAGCATACACACGTGGTTGTAACGCAGGTTCTCTGATCACAGGCTGAAAGTGTTTACAAACAGAGAATACTTGACACCAAACGACTAATTTAATCCAGAGACAAAGCAAGATTGAGCAACAAACAGCAGAAGCCAGACAAATTCAGAACAGAAATAAGATGTCTATTTTTAATAGTGACACTAATCAGCTGTTGAAACACTTTCCACTGAAGACAGAGAGGAGATTGCTTGAAGCTTTTATATCAGGATCAAATCCCTCAGAGACGTTCATGCCCCAGTGCCACCAGAATATAGGGTTGTGGTGTTGGGAGTGCTCCTGCCCCATGATGCAGAAGGCCAGGAGCGATGCTCAAGACAAAACTTTCTGGCTTTTGCACCTCGGGAACCTGCAGTCGTGCACAGCTGTATGTCTGTAAGCACAGGCAGCATGGTGTTGGAGAGACAGAGCAACACGGGTGGCTTCCAGTGACCCCTGTTCAATTTAGGAATGAGCATCCATCACACGGAGCACCCAGTGCAGTGCATCTCCTACAACGTGGGAAACAGAAAATGATTTGCAAAAAAAAGAAAAAGAGCAAATATTTTGAGAGTTTGATTATTTTTTCCCCAATAGCTGTGATAATCCCTACTATTTCATCAAGGGCACGCACCAGAATGGCTACCTGAAAGCACTGCGAGAAGAGCCCGCACGCGAAAGCTGAATGGCTTTCCTGAATGGCATTTTATTTCACAAATATGAAGCCACGCCAGCATTTAAACCCTTAACTCATCGCACAGCGCAGCTCCACTTGTATCAAGCAAGTGCATAGCCTTCACCTCATTAACTGCAATAACAAAAAAATTAATTATTATCTCCGAGATGCTTTTTAAGCTGAGGGAGAAGTGCTTGGAGGGATCGTTCTAGCTGGAGCGCTTTTATCTCCTGCAGCACCTTTGCAGACTTCAGACCCCGGCTGCCCACTGGGCATCAGTGAGGCCAGAGCAGACCGAGGGGCTCAGAAAAGAAGAGGGAGGAGGTTTTTGTGCTTGCCTCAGCGCTGCCTGTCGCCTCTAGCTGTGCTCTCCCTGGCTCCCAGCACAGCAAACAGGCATTTTGTAACTTCTCCCTCTTTTCTCCTTTCATCAGCCTTCTCAGAAGCAAGCACATTAATCCCTGCTGCCTGTTACTTCGGCATGCTCTTTCCCAGCTCTCCGGGCTGTAAATATGTCAAACTGGGAGATCCTTCTCTTTCTTCTTTCCCCCTCCCTGCTCTTTCTTAATCCGGCAGGTTGCCTGCCAAACTCGCTCCCGATCCCTTTCAGCATCTACACCAGCACGGGTTAAGCACGAGCAGCCTTTCAACAGCAGGCAGGAGAATTAGTAAATGAACCAAAGCACTCCACGTCACTCGGATGCGTGCGTGCACGAAGCGGGCTGCTGTTAAAAACACTTTTTGCCACGGTTGTGCAAACACCAGCCCAGCAAGCTCGCATCTGCGGCGCAACAGGAGGCTTGCTGCAGCGGATGCAGGCACACCCCGTTTACTCAGCTACCCGGAGAGCTGCAGGAGCAGGAGAATGGTCCTCGGCCATCCACGTACGTACCGGGGAGCTTCCCAAGCTCGTAAACCTGTGACAGCACCGCTGAGATCAAGGTTAATTCGTGGTGACATGCTGGGAAGCCGCCTCCTGCTGCTGGGCTGAAGGAGCCCGCAGAGCGGTGTTTCCTCGGCATCCCCACGCTCAGGCTTTGTACATTTTGGGGTTTTAGGCTGAACAAGGTTGCCAGCTGGATGTGGGTAGCTGGAACAAGTCGCTCAGCCCCAGACCAGTCCTGCTGTTTGGTTTCTTTCGCTGGCAGCTGCCAAGCGTGGGCAGGCAGAGGAGGCTGTAGCAGCAGCTCACCGAAACTCACCAAAACTCCCCCAAAAGCAGCCTCCGACAGGCTCCTGCTCCAAGCAGGACTGCCACCAACACGGGCTCCTTGCACCTCCACCGCCTCTGCAGCTCCCTGTCCCTCCACCACCATCCCCAGAAACATCACCTCCCCACAGGACAGGCAGAAATGGGGCCGTACTCTCATATTTCCTCTTCGTGAGCTGAGAAGAAGCCGTGCTTCTTCAGTGCACACCCCACAAATAATGGGCTCCTACCCCTGGTGTGACCACTGATGGTCTGTGGGACCTTCAGCAAGTCATTTTACCCATGTATGTCATATCAGGATGATAACCCTGACCCACTTCTGTAAAAAAACCTCGCCAGCAATGAATGAGAAACAGCCTGAAGCTGCTGGATGTCTGAGCTGAGGCCGTCAGACCTTCCGCAGGCTCCAACAGCAGCACCGCTTCGTGGTCCTACACTGCTGGCCTTGGAACTGGAGCAGAAATGTTGAAGTTCTTCACCCCAACAGCAAAAATCTTCTGCAAAACAGTATTTCCCATGTGATCCAAGACAGCTGTCCCCTTAGCCTCTCACTGTAACGTCATTAACCAGGAAAAACATAGGGGAGAAAGAATGAACCATCAAATCAGACATTTTAAAATGAGCTCTGAATCAGCAAAGATGGTGAAAGAGGCTCTGTGGTAAGACCTTTTGCTAGCTTACAGGCACTGGGCACCTGATTTTCTGAGCAGACAAAGCTAATTTGAAGCTGTGTTGCAAGGAAAGACGCAAATAGCTAGTGTCCAAATCTCAGCATGACCGGAGCAGCAGCCCAGGGACAGCAGGAGATGAGAAAAGAACAGAATCTGTAATAATTCGAGACAAAGAGAAGCGCTGCGAGGAGCCACCAGCTCCCGTTCCCATCGCTCCCAGGCCAGAGGTGACTTGCAGAGCTGGCAGGGGAGCGGGCTGGGAGGACAATTTGAGACAAGAAGCCAGCAAGGATGGAGCGGGCAGGGAGCAGAGCTCTCAGTGCCGCTTGGAGCCCCAGTGCTGGCTTTAGAAACAAACCTGTTGAGGAGCACAGAGCACTGCACATGATTAATGAGCCCAGGGGGAATCCTGCTGCAGCCAGAGAACCCCGCTGAGCAATGCTGACTTCAGGCAAAGGAGGATGGCAGGATGCTTGCTCTTGTTGCACCCATACAATATTCAATACATCAATACTCAGCTTGTACCAGCTGCAACAAGTGTCCCAGTAACACACCAAGCGGCTTCCAGAAGCACCTGCCCCAGCAAGCCTCCTCCACTCCTCGCAAACCTGCTAACTGGGCAAATCTCTCTGCGCTTCTGAAAGGTTAAAGGTATTTTGTAAAGGGTCACCGGTTGTGGTTTTGATCAGGGAAGCACCGCGTGTTTTTACGCCCGTGATCCAACTTGTTTCAGTGCTTGCAAATACCCCCCGAGTCAAATGAACTCGCTCAGAAGCAATTCGCACCCAGGCTGCTTTTTCAGTCGGGTAGTTGTTGACAAGCAAAAGATAATTTAACAAGCCCAAAGCATCTTGGCATGTGGTATAAAGGCTTCCCATTATGAGGTGCTTTTTTTTTTAAAGCCAGCATATGGGCAGAGCAGGTTGTCTGCCACGGGGCACTTCCATACAGCGCTTGGCACTAAGAGAACCGCGAGGATATCCAAAAAAGAGCGTCACGCCAAGAACACGGGGAATGAATCACCCCATTTAAAGCTCTCTGATAAAACACGCCATTATGTCTTCTTCCAACCCTTCTCATGCGAGGGAAAAGAAAAGAAAAGAAATCAAAATAATTGGCTGGCCTGTGGCTGATTCTCAGGCTTGTTCCTCTGGCTCAAGGGCACCGTGGGACTAGAGGAGGCACAGCCAGCTCCGAGATGCTGAGCAGGGAGCAGGCTCTCTTGACCTTCTCCTCAAAAGGCTCCTCTGCAGCCTGGTTGAAGGCAGCCTGGCCAGTGGGTCGGCATCTTCACCTACAGTGTGGGGAGAAAACTAAGAAGTGGATGATTTCCTCCACCTTCAGCCTTCCCTCCTCCCTTTACTGCAGCTTCTGTGGTCACACGGAGCTGGGCAGATCGTCTGCTGCTGAGACAATGAATGCCCTGCGCCACGCGGTCTGGGCCGTGGAGCTTCTCCTGCCCACACAGTTGCCGAGATCACAGCACTGCAGCGCTGTGGTTCGCGTGCCAGAGGCTACAGCATTGCACAGGACAGTTAAATGGAGTGTCGGAGCAGTGACAGAGAGCACAGCTTTGGCATGCTCCTTGCACAACAGCAAATCCAGTAAATCCTCTGCTCCAGAAATCCCCCAAAGACAGAAACTTGTGCCGCAGCTGGCACGCCAGCAAGCCCTTTATTTTGGGAGGACACGGAGATGAGTACAAGGGTCCGCCAACCTCGAAGACATCCCACAACACCTGCTCCATCACCGGGGAGAGCTTACACTGCCAGAACACTCTTCTACCACGTCAGGAGAAGCTGGAGAAAATAGGGACACCTGAGAGGTATTTGACCTGCTGCATGGGACAGGATAATCCTGCCTTAACCCTGGCGATAGAAATCATGACCCAGCCACAAATTCTTGCATCTGGGGTAGAAAACGTTGTGTTTCTGCATAATACAGGCAATCAGGGACTTAGCAACACCGTGAGCTGGCTGGAACCTAAACCAGCACAGCAAGAAGCAGTTTGGCTACGTTGGCCTCGGCTGACGCAGAGGGTTAACAGCTCAGGAACAGAGCTCTTGAGCTAACCGGGCCCAGTAACAACCAGACCCAAACTGGTCAGCCCTGCACCATGTGCCAGCACTTTGCTCTCTTGTATTCCTCATGCAAAGTTAACTCGGGGCGTCAATACCGACCCACAAGCCTGCCAAGCTCTGGCTGCCCCAGTGCTGGGAATCTGCCCCGTGTTTCCAGCTCCTCACTCACACTCGGTATTGGCAGGCATCCGCACCGCTACGCTTCCCGGCAAAGCAAGGCTTGGTGCTCAGACTGTAAAAGGAAGACAAGAGAGGCAGTAAACTGTATGAAAAAAAAGAGGTAACAAGCTAAAACCATTGGCATACTGGATCAGAACAATGCTGCAAACAAGTTTCCTGCAGAACTTGTGCTCTGGCTGCCAAAAAGAGCTGTACCCCATCCCATCGGCATAACCGTGCGATCTTATCTCTGCTACCCTCCTTCTCTCTGCAATTGTTTGGGAAACGTAATTGATAAAACCGGCCTTAATTAAATAGGAAACATGCCCGTGTTTGCACAACTCAGAACACAATGGGGTCTCAGTCAAATAAACACTGCTGTCCCTATTACATTTGGGAATTCTTTGTGGTTTGGTGTTTTAAGCTCATTGCAGCAAGCTTGGGAGCAAAGTTTCAACAGGCATCTTCTCCTTCTCCTCCCATCCTGCGTAATAGGAGGGTGAGACTGGGAAGGAGTCAGCATGCAGAGAGGCTCAGTACTCAGTTCCAACTCGATGTGTACATGAGGATCATTTCAGGACACACCATATGAGACACGCTAGCCCAAAAGCAATTATATTTTCTCACCACTTCTCAGAATCCAGACCTAACAAACTGCCCTGAAATAGCAGCACGGCTCTCTAAATAGCATCATTTATTCTCTATTTGAAAGCAACACCCACGCTGAATCTTTGATTTCAAGCCATCCCCGAGCAGTTACCACATCTTTACCATTCAAGCCACAGGGAAAATCATCAAATAATGCAGGAGAGACACTAGGGGATGAGAACCAGAAATTAGAAAAGCCAAGCACCGCGCTGATTTACTCCCAAAGCAACTGGATTGAATTCAGCCTGGAAGAGACTTGACAGGAGTCCAGGAGACGTGTGCCTCTCCAGGTGGAGCTGTATCGAGGGGACTTCTTCTCCCGGGCTGTAATTTGCTGGAAAGTCAAATGCAAACGACAGTGCTCCAGCCCTGAGACAGCAGGCACGAGCAGGGCTGGCTCCAGCACGCTGCGATACGCGCAGCTTTCCCCGTCCTGCTCTCTGCACAGACACGCTCACACATCAGACGGGAGCCCCAAGGCAGGGGAAATCAGGCTGGGAAACTTGTCCTTAGATCTTGATGACGTCTGGGTCGTGGCCGGCTCAGCGGCTTTCTGAGATCTGTGCCCACCAGAGAATCGCCTTGAAGATGAAAGTGTTTCCCCTGTGCTCCTTGAACTGGGGGGTTTTGCATATGACAGCTTAAATGTTCTGATGTTATTCATGTTTCAGCTCAAAAGCACAGACGTTCTCCTCCCTAAACACTGTCTGCATTCAGGTCACCCACAAGTACCCACTGAAGTCAGTGACTGCTACGTCTCACATCCCTGCTGGAGAAACAGCTGGTGAAAGACAAGGAAAAGAGGATGGAAGAGGGAAGAGACAAAAATACAACACTGACCCCTTGGGCTTTGTTTCCACCTTGCTGCAAACAAACCCCAAGGATGCAATTTTGTCTGGAAACTCCGACAGAACACATCTTCCAGCCAGGTTCCTGTGCTTTGAGGTTACCAAATGCCCTGCAGGCAGCTGCAGCCCGAATTGCTACGGGATGCACACAGCGGATGGATCATCCCTTCTGCAAGGCGCCTGTCGTTCCTCCTGACACACCTGAATCCGAAAACATTTCTTCCTCGACCAAGACATTTTACTGAAAGAAAAAGAAATGTGGGTTGCATGGCTCTTCTTCAGCAAACCGCATCCCAAACCACTACAAAATAAAGATAAAGTGTTGCTCAAAATGAAAAAAACTACACAGCACAGGCAGAGAAAAAAAAAAGACAGATATTTTAGATCTAGAGGAGTTTTCACACAGCAGGAAGACTTGTCATGTGGTAAACAGTTGAGACCAGGAACGGGTACACTGGTGTTTGATCTGTTCTTCCACAGCCTTCCTGTGTAACTGGGGTAACAGAATAACAAGCCTAGCCATACGCTGCTAAGAATACAGTAAAATTTCAATGTTTTCAGATGGGGGCTCATTTCTTTTAGCATGTCACGCTTCATCCTCTCCATACTTCAACTTCAGCACATGTAGAGCAGCACTAGCACCTAGCTGTGCCAAAAAAAGCTCTTCGATTAACGCCCTCAAATGAAAAGGGATTAGTGTAAGGTATTAGATACCCAACAGGACTATTGAGCAGCGTGGAAGTCGGAAGAGATAACAAGCCAATGAATTTCAAATCACTTTTCGCATCCATCCCATAGCTGCATGCTGAAACACATACAGCCTCCAGATAGGCGGGCAGGTTGGCAAGAAAAAATTGTCATTGCTAAATTTAGCAGACACTTCAGCTATTGTGTTGTGCTTCAGAAGCAACCGAGATATAAAGTCGAGTTTGAAGGAAGACCATTTAAACTCACTGAGCAAAGTCTTTTCTTAATTGCCTTCCTGTTTGGACAATTTGATCCACTTCATTTTTTCCACCGCAACCACGAGGGTCTGTCTTGCAGTGAATGGATGGTGTTTTTTTTTTTTTTTTTCTGGGATAACTTCCAGGTTAAAGAGAAAGGATTTACACTTGAATGAAACATAGGCTCTGTATTTGGAAAATTTGTTTTGAAAACTTGGGAAGGAAGCAAAGGCTCCTTCTTTTAAAAAGGGCCTCAATTAACATTCTCCAACAAGTCTTCCTAGCGAAAGAAAAGTACTTGCTGGGTACATGTGATCTGAAAGTTGTTCTCCTCGCTCACAATGTCCCTTTCTGAAATCGAGGCCGCTGTTTTTGAGAGACAGGAGGATCTTTGCACAGCTTTCCAGGGACCTGTCCGTCACAGCCCAGGCCTTGACTCTAGACACAAGATGTTCGATGACCTGGGCTCAGGAAATTTAAAATAGTGCTGAAGCCCCCCAAGAACTAAGAAGCATCACAAACCTCAAAACCTCATCTCCTTGAAAGCACACACTGTCATGTGTCAGGTTTGGGGTCTGAAACATTTTGTACAGAAGACACTAATGACCATCCGAGCAGGTGTTCGGCTTTTGATGGACAAGTTACTGCACGTGGGCTTGAACTGCAGCAGGCAGGACCGCCAAAAGGCTTGTTTTGGGCTTGAGAAACAGCTCTGAAAGTGCAGGGCATGTCTAGAGACTGCCCACACAGGAGGAGGAAAATGCCTATGCCATTAATTTTTTTCCACCTAAAGCTGAAGGGAAAAGGTCATTGACAGCTTAATATCCAGGTTCATTTCGGAATTCCCTTATCAACTGCACACGATGGCACATTCTTCAGCCTTTAATAAGTGAAGGTTGACGTCAAGCCCAACTCAAAGTTGGTGATGGATTGGGAATGGGAGTTTACTGCAGTGCACAGCAGATAAGGATGGGGAAGAAAAGGATGATCAGTGGATGTTGTTATCCCAACCTCATTTGACACTTTGGGGAGGCCATCTCCAACAGATCACCCTAACTCACCTCTTCTGGATGCCTCAGCCTGAAACTCATCCCAGGCATCCCAGGAACAGTCACCTGTAGCTACCTACCACCACTGCCTCGCTAGGATGGGTTTCTATGGGGTCAAAGCAAGGACCTGGACTGTCTCTGGAGCCTTTCCAAGTCATTTAGATGCTAGGATGTGAATTACTCTGGAAAAAAAAAAAGAAAAAATAATGATAATAATAATAAAACATTTTCCCTGCTGTCCATGCTCTTAATTCAGGCACTATATCAGGTGTGGATAACTATCAAACATTTCTGCATTTAACAGCTATTCCCTCGTTCATCCGAAAAACTGGTGGCTTGGGAGCCTGGCTGCACAGAAATGGAGCAGAGCAACTCCTGTACAATCTCTCCCCTTCATCCAAAATAAAGGCAATTTACGGTTTTTGTTATGTAATAACATTTTCCACAGGATAGCCAGTATGCTCGCAATTCACATCCTACTTGACAGGGGAGCAGTTTCCTCACACGGATAAGTGCTGAACTCTTAACTCTTGCTGGCCAAAAACAACACGGATGTCAAGACAGAAAGCATCACAGAGTCCTCCAGACCTCTCAGATAAATGAACCACCAGCTACTCAGCCCAGCTGGTGATTGAGCTGCTGGGTGATAAACACACTTCAGAGGGTTTAGATTTGCTCAAGACAATGAAAAAGAGGTTTAGTTCCATCTTCTCTGCCTACTACCGATGGATGTCAGACAGCATGAAAAGCTGAAGATGCTTCTTCGATGAGGCAAGCAGGCTATAAATGAAAAGCCCCAGGCACCTCGCTCAAGATACAGGGACAGAAGCTGGGCTTAACTGGAGCGTTGTGTCAAAACTCTCGATCCATCCCAAGGGAAGCCAGAAAACATTTGCACAGTGCATGTTTCACACAGTCGTTTTCCCAGTCCCTTGAGATCAAGATCCCCTTGGTGGATGAGCCTTCTGTACCCTGACATGTCCCCTGCAAATACCTTCTCCTGGGAATACGGACTAGGTGGTGACAACTGATGAAATGTGCTCATATCCGCCCGTCCTTCAACAAATAAGCTAGCTGCTGGGAAAATATAAACACGCATCTTTTACAAGAGTCTGGCTGCTTTAGCTATGCCTTTGAAAAGAGTCGATCCACTTCAGAAGTTTTAAAGCAGGTGAAGGCAGTAACTGCGCCTTCTCAGGAAGGAAAGGGAAAAGTATTTCCATAATAGCAGAGTTTTCCATTTATAGAACCAGGCATGAAAGCTTTCTGTCCATTCTGCATCTCCTTCAAATGCTGGAATAATCTTTAGGACGAGGAACCTGCTGCAAAGCCCAGGTGTGCCACGCATGCATAGGATGTGTCTCTGTTACGGCATGTTGGATTTAAAACCAGAGATGAAATCATCCTTCACGCGTTATTAAGACACCTCTGAAAGGGATTTAACAGCTAGAGCAACCCTGCTTTTCAATGTGAAGCTGCCCAGCTAACATGGGCAAAGTTTGAAAGTGTTGCAGCTCTGCTGTGGGACTCAAATATTAATGTAAAGACTAAAACCACAGAGCCTCTGCCCCATAAAGCTCCCGAAAACGAAGTGATGGGCACAGAGAGCCACATTTCCACCCCTGTCCAGCCTCTTGTGTCCATTTGTCACCAAGCATATCTTCCCCTCCCAGCTCCAAAGCAGATTAAGTTTAATATACTTATGTAGTTGTGAAGTGTACTGCCTATTATCCAATTAGACGGCTAACGAGATCTGAGTAACAGCACGTAGGCACAGATAACAGTTGGCTGATAGCTGGTACAGATTAGACACGTTCTTTATTTTTCCAGCCCCTGCAGAAAGAGGGTTGGGGTTCGTTCAAAGGCTGCTTTGAAGGCTGGACTCAGGTAATTGTTTTATTTTGTTTGGGACCCATAAACACATCACGATTGTTTCCTCTTGATCTCCTGGAGCTGTCATATGGCAACTGTCCCGTTATGAAAGTCCTGATAAATCTGGCACGGCTCACACATTTCAGCTTTTAGTGGGGACGAGGGCAAATCTCACCACCTGTAAGGCCCCTTTTATCTTCCCAAATCTATGGAATAATAAAGGATACATACATCAGCAGGAAAAAATTGTGTGCCTGTGCAGAAGCGATAAGGATATTCGGATACGCAATCTTTATTAACTCTGACACCGTTCCACATGACATTCCCGAAAGATCCAGCTAAGAAAACATGAACTAGATGCAATCATGATAAAATGGCTGCTTGACAACATAGTTCTCAGAGCGTAATTATCAAGGGTTTCATATCTAACTGGGAGGGCACTGGAAAGCGGGTCCAGCCAGGCAGAAGAGCTGTGCAATATTTTCATTACCAATCTGGTTGATAGACTGGAATGCATGGACATAAAACCAAGAGATGATTCAGAGCTGGGAGGATCTGCAAGCATGATGGGGTACAGGTTCAGATTTCCAAACGCTTTTGACACACTGGTCCAACATCAACAAGAGGAAATGCTTCAGAGAAACCACAGGTACAGATGCAACAAGGGGGAGCAACTTCTTGGGTAGCAAAACTCCAGAAAAGGCTCTGCAGTTTTGAGGGTCACGGTATAATTGTGAGGTTCAACAAGGTTTCACAGCTGCATTAAGGCAACCTTCAGCCTGCAGTGATGATCTGTGAAAAGCAGTCAGCTCTACCTGCATGGTTTTGCCCTTACTTGCTCACTGCTGTGAGACTAAAATGTTCGTTGTTTTTTTAAAGGGGATTGGAGAGAATCTTGGGGAGGACAACGAGAAGTCACAGAAATTAAAAAACACCAGGTATGAGATAAAGCTGGATCCATTTGAGCCAGGTATGTTCTAAAGAACAGACCAGCCCAGGCAAGCAGGCAGGTCACAGTCTGAAGGAAGCCTCCTTCCGACATACAGCAGGAAAAATTCAGTTTGGCTCTTCCAAGTTGGACACTCGTTTTAATCACTACTTAAAAATAAGCTATCAGGATGGAACTAACAAGAGACCATTGGCTTATCAACGAAGAAAAAGAGATCAAGAAGCATTTCTAAGATTCCCATACACTTTCACTTCAGGCCCCATTTCTTCCAGCACCCTTTCCATATAGAAAAGCCCCACATAGGTTAATTTGAACACAATTTTTCCTCTTTTTAAGTGTCTCTCTCTTTAGCAGATCTTGAAAAGAACGGCTGTCCTAGAGACACTTAACCTGTCCCCACAAATTGGGAAGATACAGGCGGTGTGGGTGGAATACAAGGTGGTTAAAATTTGGTTGGAGAACTGAGCTCAAAGGGACAACACCACACTGGAGTAAATACAGCGGAGGGCAGGACTGCCCAGCCAGCTGGAGAAAGGGGTTGAAGGAAACCTTATAGAGCTGAGAAATACAAATATCAAGTCCTGCACCTGAAACGGAGAAAACCCATTTTCAATACAAACTGGGAACGTACTGGCTCTTCCAAAAGCACGTTGGGATCCTGGCGGACAGTAAGGTGAACAGGAATCGGTGTGTCCCTGCAGCGATGAAAGCCAGCCCCGTATTGCTCCGTACCAGGAACAGGAGTAGGCAGGAGCTCAGGGAAGTGGCACCAAGGAGCCTGCGTCTGGGGAACCATCCAATTTAGCTGCACTCCCCAATAACTTTATTCTAAAACTCTAAAAAATCGTTATGAAGAAACACGGAGCATGGGATTCTGCACAACAGCCTACAGCACCGTACACCTGCTCACTGTTAACAAGTGCTTTAGACTCAAAAGCTGTTAATAAAATACTTTCCACATGATTGAAGTTCTCTTTATCTGTAATTAAGGGAGAAAAAGAGCAGGAAAGAAAACACTAGAGCTATCACTGCTCTTTGAAACAGAACAAGAGACACTGGAGAATCACATTACAGGAGTTATTCTACAAAAGCTCTGCAAGAAAACAGGGGGGAGTTCAAAAAAGGTATGTAGTGATGGTTTAAACAAAACAAACAAAAAATTAAAATCAAGATTACTCCTCCCTACCTGCTCTTTCTACTGCAATAAATGTGAGTTGATGCCAAGAGGGATTTCAGACCTGTCCAAACCAGCCTTCATTTTGGTGTTAGCATCCTCATGTGTCTCAGGACGAAGGCTCCCTGTACGCAGACATCCCTTTTTTACATGCCTCCTACTCTCTCCCACTGAAAAGTGTAAGAGGTGTTAAAGGATCTAGAGAAGGTGACTGCAACAATACACACAGGCAAGTTATTTGCTCCCTCCAAAAAGTGAAGCACTCCACAAAGTGAAGCAGGTAAGACACAGTTCAGATGAAACCAGTACTTTCCTCTGAGTATCCTGAAAAACAAACCCTATAAAACCTGACAAAAGAAATACAGCTCTGGTGTACAGCAAGACCAACGAATGCAAACTCCAGTGCTTTGTGTAGTCTCAACATCTGCCCACCTGTGAGCAGAAAGACCCAAACACACTTCACCCAAAACGACCACGATATCTGGCTCTGTCACACAACAGCCACTCGGAATCATTTCCCTAAAATTATAATTATCAAGCAACTCTCAGGCAGATGCCTGATGGCTCTTTTAATTGTGGCTGACATTACCCAGCTTACCTTTGTTAGGAATGCTTCTAACGCTTATCCCCTGTATTTTCTGTCCTGTTTTCCGTTTGAGTATTACCTCTCCTCTCAGAACAATCTGCAGAGCCACCCGTAAACAGCTCTGCAAATGCAAGAAAAACCTTCACAGAAACACAGAGACAGTACCTACAGATCAGATGTACTGTGTGTAACCACGGCAGGCTGCGAGCACAGAAGGTCACTCGTGAACTAGAGCGGGGAGGTCAGGATCAGGAGAGCCCCGTTGCCCAAACTGCAAACTCCTCATCGTGGGGAAAGCCTTGGTGATAGCAGCTGGCAAGGACCTTCACCCTCCGATGGAGAGGCGCTGTTCTGGGCCAGCTGGTGAACATCCCAGGGATCTTTTCCCTGGGAAACTTATGTGCTAGAAAAGCATGCGCCCTGTTTTTACAGTGGGTGGGAGAGATGTAAACCCGTTAAGGAAAGCTTTCAGGACAAAACGTGTTATCTGTGCAGCTGCCAGAATGAAAACGAAGGAATCCATCGTGTCCTGAAGTCTGCATGTGAGAGCCACGTGTGCCTGGCAGGTGCCAGATGCAGCACTGCAGGCGAGAGGCAGCCACAGCCTGGCCACAGATCTGCAAGGAGGCGACTGAGCAACGCTCGCTGTACAAAAACAAAAAGGGCAACAACAAAAGGTCAGCGAAAAGAAGCAGAAACTAGGAAAATCTCAGTAACGGCAAGAACAATGAAGGACTTCACAGGATCGCCCAGGGAGGATGGGGAAAACCCATCACGGGAGGCTTTTAAGAACTGTGTTGGACAAACATCTGCTGGGAAAGTTTAGCTAGATGTGACCCAGCCCTGGGGCAGAAGGTCAGATTAGACAATTTATTAAGGGCCCTTCCGGCCCTGCGGCTCTTTGCTCGTACCAGAAATACGACAGCAGCACACAGCAGCAGCCCCAGAGCAGGAGAGCTCTCCGAATTATTTCCTAACATCCCCGTCGGGTATGCCAGAGAAATGAGAGGTGCTGTGAGCAGCAGCTGCCCGTTCCCACGTGCTAACCTCTCGCTCCGTTCCTGGAGGAACGGCACAGAGAGAGCACACGCCACCGGCTCCTCCAGGACACGTGTGTGCAGAGGAGCTGCCCAGCACAGCCCTCCCAGCGAGACAGCTCGCAGCTGAGTGCCTCTCCTGCATCTCACAGCACGGGGACGCTTGTTACCACGAGCCCATCTGCATTTTTTCCTCCCATTTTGCCTCCTTTACACTTCTCCCTGCAGTCAGAGGAGCGCTCTTTTTTTTTTTTTTTTTTTTTTCTTGGGTCGTTCTGCTGTTCCTCCTCTTCCTCTGGAATATTTTCACAGTTATCTTCAGGACCGGATCCCTTTCATGTTTCAGGAAGCTCGGAGCAAAACGTCTGTGCTTCTAACAACAAAAAACCCTCACAGATCACCTGCTTAGCATTACGGATTCCTCTCCCCTCCAGCACTGCCAGTCCCCGTGCTCGGCTGGGAGCCTGGCATGAGAAACCCCACCTGCCTCACCTTTCCACGCAGAAACACCTACTTAGCACTTTCCTTTTGGTCCTCCCCAAGATCTTCGATCTCCAGTGCTTCCTTCCAGCTTAGCCCAGCAGCCAGCTGCTGAGAGCAAAGCTGGTTTTAGGCAGTGCTCTCACCAAAACTCCAGATCCCCTCCCAGCCTCCTGCCACACCGCACGTGGATCCCACCCCAGGGGACAAAAAGAGCAATGACCCCGTGCTCCGAAGCCCCTTGTCACACACAGGTTCTCTTCCAAGCCCAGGCAGAGGCACCAGATGCTGTTGTATCACCGGAGCAATGGTGCGAGCTCCCCACGACTATAAAAGAGAGGTTTAATTTAGTCTGCTGCATTACTGGAAGCACTGTGTTTCTGCAAGCGTTAATTAATGGCACATAGTGTTCTGGGAGATCAGACAATCCGGGCAGCAGACTGTAAACTGCAAGCCCCAAAGCACTGACCTTTATCTCAGGGTTAGAGCTGGAGCTATCAGCTTCAGCAGCGAGGCAGGGGGGCGTACAAGGCTTTGTCAGTGGGGTGGGATCCCTGCTCAGGATCTCTCGTCCACGGTCACAGCAGCGAGACAAGCAAGAAGAGGACCAAGCCCTTCACCAGCCTTCAATTTCTGGAAGCCAGCCGTGAGACCGTGCCCCGCCGGGGGTGGAGAGCACTTGTGCAAGAGAGGAAATAAGCAGACAGAGATAGGACAGCGCAGTGAAAATATCTCGATGCAGTTTCACTGCTCAAGTGCCAGCGTCTTGCAAAATCGTGCTCCTTCCAGCAACTTGTCGAAAGGGTCTGCGCTTGTCGGGAGTTCAACCAAAGGCTCGGCAGACACTTTAATGATGCACGTCTTCCTGGCAGGGTCCTCTGGGACCACAACTGTGACCGTGGCCAAAAAAAGAAAATCCTGTTCGAAGAAGATAGGAGATCAAAGCAGGAGGTTACACCTACATCCTGGAACACGCACGCCCGTGGGACTGGGGAATTTTGAGTTCCGTTTCAGAATCAGTGGCTGTGTGTCCAGCAGAAACACGAGGAAGTTACACCTGGACGAGGTCTGGAGGAAAAGCCTGGCACTCCAGCATTCCCCACCTGCCCCTGCAGAATGGATTAAATTGAACAGAGGTGTTACAAAGGCAAAGCAAACATTCCTTTCTATGCAACAGGCAGCTTAGGGATAGGCCGGGACTCCCTGCCTAGCTTCCAGCAAGGTGTTCTCTGGATACTTGAGCAGGTATTTCACAACGGAAATGATCCACACCAAAGCTTTTTCTTCCTTTTCTCTCCTCAAAGTGTGCAAACATCATCATATCCTGTCCAATATTTGAGTCATTCCAAGCATGCCAGCAACCTACGCTGTTAAATGCCATTCAGCTAAATCTGGAGAGCACGCTTTAAAAAAAAAAAAATAAAAAAATCCACCATTATGCTGAATAATGAGCTATGAAGAAAAGAATAAATAACTACCCATTGTTCAGAACCGACCTACCTCTCTATTTCATCAGCCCGGAGAACAAACATTTTCTGACTTCTTAACAGGTAGTTCCTGCCTTTGAGCTCAGCGGGTTTAAAAAAAAAGATCTGAACGAAAGTTTCAAGCCATTAGAAAGACTTTGCAGTTCTTTCAAGAGCTATTAAATAAATGTTTGGGTTTTTTTTCAACCAAAGACTCCTGAAATCAGCTTTATTTACGTCAGTTCAGCTCTCTGGACTTCCCACAGCGGCGAATCTGCCTGGCTGACTGCAACCTCCAGCCTGCCACCGACCTGCTCCGTGGCCTCCAGCTGCGACCTCCTGCTCCCAAAAGTGAGCTGCAAATCGCCTCCGAGGACGACGTGGGCGAAGGCCCTGAAGACAGAGCATGCGACAACCAAAGCTCTGTGCAAATCCCTACTCCAGGGCTGCGAGGTCTGTCTCGCTCAGACCCGGCAAGTTCCCAGACGCCACAATTTGGAGGGATCCGAAAGCACTAACAATAGGCGTGTTGTTTTCCCTGGACTTGCAGAAAATCTTAAAGAGCGGCGCAGTCGCAGAGAACCGCTCTGCAACAGCTCGGGGATCAAACTCCAGCGTGAGGAGCTGGGAAAGGTGTTTTGATCCCCTCTTGCTGTTCGTTCCTGCTCACCTCACCACCTTCACGGCAGCCTTCCTCAGTGCCAGAACTCCCCGCTGCTTCCATCCTTACAACCTCCGCGTCTCTGGCCCGAAGAAGTCATAAAAGAAAAACTCCAGCGGCACAGAACTGCACTTAAACCAAAAGGCTTAATTGAAATTCACCTAAGAAACACCACTTTTTAAAAATCCACTGAATTTGAAGATCTCCAGAGGAAAAAAAGTCACCGGTACATCAGGCATTGGACTCGATGATCCTTGTGGACCCCTTCTGACTCAAGATACTCTGTGTTTCTACACACACCATGCATCTGCATCATGTTAGGGCCAGGTTCATCCTGCAAAACCCCTGCCTGCTGTGTTCTCTGCAGCCAGGGTGGGCAGCAAAGCGCTGCCCCACCACCAGCACTGTCCCTCCAGCCTGCAGTCCTACCCCAGGGTTCCTCATGAGTGCTGGCTCCTGTACCCGATGCCTTTTCTTCCCAAACGATGACCGGAGAGCTCAGCCAAACCCTGGTGGCACAGCCGGGCGTTTTGGCGACGTGATGAGTGTGCTCTGGTCAGGTGAAGGTGAAGAACATTGCCATGAACTCCTTAAAAAAGCACGCACCTCACACAGCTGAAGAAGAAGACTGCTAAAACCACACTGACGATAGCCTGCTCCAGGAAAGACAACTGCATGTGTCAGGTTAAATCTCAGGAGGCTTTATTACAGGTTGCAGCGGATCCTCGGGAGGTAACAGGGAGGAGCTGAACCACACGGGCTCAGCTGAGCACTGGTGCTCAGCCGAGTCCCCAGGAAGTCTGATTTTCTAAGTAGCTCGTACTCCCACCCACAGCATTTCTGGAATTTATTCAGAAAATAAAAGGAACCACCGAAACATCGGATTTCAAAAAAGCAAAGATTTGTAACCCCAGCTGCGCGTACCCCTGCGTGCCCTCTGCGCAGAGCAAGGAATACCTGGACGCATCCAAGCCAGCTCCTCGACGAGAGCGGAGGGTAACTGGGTGCATCATCAAAGCGACTCAGAACTTCCACGCACCCTCAGCAGGAACGTGAGGACACGCTGTGGAAATGGCACGCCGTTTGGGGATGCCACAACTCGTTAGGCAGCTGACTTCTCGGGAGCCCACAACACAAGGGCTCGCTTGCGTTTGTTGATTTGTGGCTACACTCCTGCCCCCTCATTGCAGAGCAGCCAGCATGATGACTGTGCAAGGGGATTCAAAACCCAGCTCCCACCTTGCTCACCAGGGGACTACGTGGTGGGTTGCCATCATCCTCCCACCCTACAGATTCATTTCTGCACCAACGCAGAGCAGGATAGACCCTTTATCCAGACAGTTCAGCCACTTTCTTGAGAACAAAGAGTTCAAATTCATCGCCACCCGCTTCATTTCCAAGAGGTAGCCTTTGTACTTCTTCATTATTTACCACTCTGACACAACTTTTTAGCTTACCAACAGAAGCAAACAACTCAGTTATTTAATTTTCATAGGCTTGACTTCATTAACTTCTAGACAGGACTGATGCTTGTAGCCACTGGGAAAGGGTATTTCTACATTTTTCCATTTTCTGGTCGGTTAATTATGGTTACTGAGAGAAGGAGACAGCAGTTAGAGTTGTGAAATACAACGGGCTGTATTTTAATACTTGTCAAAGGCACAGAGAAAATAATTTCTGTTTCTTCTCAGTACAACCCAATCACACAAAGTAAATCTACATACTTCAGAAGTCAGCATTGCCATTCTCCTTAGACCTTCGTTTGGGCCAGCAGGAAATTAAATGGAGAGCCTTAGATTTCATTAGAAGGGATTATTTTTCTCTGGGAAGACAGTCACAAAAACCATGAAGCGCTATAACCCAGTCCCCGGGGTTTAAAGGAAACACTGCTCCACTTTCACAGTAAGCAGCGGGAACACAGGACGTGTAGGAATACCCCTCCAGATTTCAAAGGCAGGAGCCTACTACACGTTGCAAAAACTCCAAATCATGCTACCAGCAGTGGAGGCTGAGGTGGACACGAGTATTAAGAGCTGGATCCATACCTTTTAGACCAAAGTGTCCTGTAGGGAGCCCATAAGCTGCATCCTTCTGCTTATGAGGATGTAGCTTTTCAAACTCTGCCTCAACTTCTCCATGCCCACCAGGTTGCCTGAGATTTCACCACCACAGGAAAAGATGTGTTGCAAAGACTCCACAGTCAACTTGTGACAGCTCTCTGACACATCTTGGTGGGAAAGACACAGCAGAGATTTTTTTGGAAGAGGCACAGCCCTTCAACTGAAAACCACAGAGGGCTACCCAGGACTGCTTTCAGCAGCAGAAGAGATGAGGGCAGGGGCTCCCAGGACACACGCTGTGTGTTTCTGGTGCTCCAGCAACACACCCCACCATTTCAAGAAAGTGTGGCACAAAACAGTCCAGCTTGGGCTTTGCTGAGCCCAAGGATTCAGAAGGATTATAAAAGACAACAGTGCCCAAGATCAGCTGCCATTTTCGGGACTTAAAGACCCAGATCTCCAGGCAATTTCCACACACAGTTGGGCCAAAATACCAGCTCGTTGCTCCTCTGACCCCGAAGATGCCCATGTAAATACTTGAGCAGCGATGCAATGATTCGGATCCAGGCACTAAGTCAGACCAAAGACTCTCCTTATTTTTTTGCCAGCTCAGTATTTGTCTGTATCTGTTTCCCACTCCACAAAGGGCAGAACAGGGGGACGAGGGAAAAATCAGGTTTTGTCTTTCTTAAGGGCTAAACCAGCCGAAACTATGAACCTTGCTACTCACTGAAAAGCACCACACATCTGTTCCACAGGAGTGCCGCAAAAGATTAGCTCGTGTTCGGCTAACAGTTTGAAAAGGGAAAAGGACCTAGGAGAGCCAAATGTTATCAGTAAGTCAATAAGGCAACATCTGTAAAAGACTGTAAAACACACAGCGTTCTTCCACAAGGCAGCAATGTTCGCAGGCTGGTTCCGTGTCCTCCACTAAACCTGCCTCGTAACTCCGGGAACCCGACTGTGTCATAGGGGCTGAGGCAAAAGGGATCAGCAGGGTGAGCTGAGGACAGAGCCCTGGACACAACTCTGTTTGTGCAGGATCGCGAAGTGGATGTGTATTAGCTGATACATACGGTTTCGCTTTTACATAAAGCTCATGTTTGCATCTAATACAGCAGGGTAATTACAGCTGGCCTCAGCCCTCTCTTTACATTGGACTTTAAACTGATTTTGAAGCAGCGTGCCTATAGAATAAGGGCGGGATTTTTTGGGGTGCTCAGACAGCAAGGATCAAGCGGAGCAGCTGCATTGCTGGGATGAAGGATGTCAACTGCAAAAAAAGCTTTGTTTTGAGGCCAGGTTTGGTGACAACTGCCTTCACACATTTCACTCCTGCGTGTCCGGGGCTAATTCCTGCTCCACCACAGCGACCTGACAGATCCCCAGGCGTCGATGGATGTGCCCGAAAACACCGGACCTTAACAGACTGCCCCGGGTAGCGTAACAGCTCCGTGTAAAGACGGCACACGGCACACCGGTGGGCTGTGAGCCTTCGTGGCTCATGATTTTACACCGAGATGTCAGCTCGCCCTTGCCTTCCCCACCGAACCTTCGCTCGCCTGTCATCGCCTCAGCCGCCGAGGCAGGGGAAGCAGAGGCATGGAGCGACACGGATCCCGTGCAGGCTGTCCGCTGACATAAACACACAGGGAGAGAAAGATGAAAAGAAGAAGAAGAAGACAAGAAAGACACCTCAGAGGGATGCGCTGCCACTTGTCCCAGCTCTGCGTCCCCAACCTGCTTCCCCTCAGCCTCCCCAAAAGAGGGCTAAAGCCGCCCCCCCCAGCCGCCTCCTGCCCACCTCAGCACATTTTGGGGGCTTTTTGGGGAGCAGAGGGGGGGTGAAACAGGCCGGGGGCCGTGCTCTGTCCCCCTCCGGGGCCACCTCAGCCGCGGGGGGCTACCCGCGGAGGGGAGCAGCGGGCGGCACCCGGGAGGGGAGCAGCGGGGCCGGGCAGCGGCCCCAACCCGAAAGGGGAGCCCCCGAGGCCGGTGAGGAGCCTCCCGCTGAGGGCGGAGGGGCTCGGGTACCTCTCTCAGCGGTGAGCGGAGGGGACGGGGGTCTCGCCGGCCGCCCTCGGTCGCCTCAGCGCCTGGCTCCCCTCCCCGCTTGTCGCTGCTCCCGGCGCGGCTGCGGTGGCGGCGGCGGCTCCTGGCACTGCGAGGCGAGAACCAGCGGCGGCCTGTTTTCCAGCCGCCTCCCCTTCGGCCCGCCCCGGCTCCGCCTCGAGGATCCCCCCCTTCTCCTCCCCGTTCCTCCTCCTCCTCCTCCATCTCCTCCTCCGTCTCCTCCCTCCTCCGTCTCCTCCTCTCGCCCCCACACGGAGCGCCGGGCTCCCCGGCTGTGGTGTGAGGCGAAAGGAGCCTCACCGCCTCAGGTGGTGCCCCCAAAGTGCTCCTCTCCACGTTTCAAATCATGGAAAGACACCCCAAAAAGCCCCAAACTGGCCCTAACAGGTGTCACCCCGGCGTGGCCAAGCCCTCACACAAAACGCAAACGCCCTCCCCGAGTCAGCGTGCTGGCACGACCCCGCTGTCGTCACCCCAAAATGTCACCCCAAACACCTCCTGTAGCCAAATCCCAACTGAGTGATGATATCTGGCTCCCAAAATCGCCTCCGGTCCCTCCTGCCAACCTGGAAGCATGGCTTTCCCCAAATCTCCCCAGTTAGCCCCAATTATGGCTCTCCAAAGTGCCACACTTCCACCTGGGCAAGCTTTCCCATCTCATTCCTGCACAGCATAAATATAAATAATAAACAAATAAATAACTTTCTGCAGCTTTCTGACACTCGGATACAAACAGAACTCATCCTAGAAAGAAACCCACAGGACCTAAAGCACCGTCCCTACCTGCCAAAACACGACTACGTGACGTCCCTTGAAAGCATCCAGCAGCTTGCACAGGCCAAGAAAACTCACATCGGTCTCAAATTTATTGCAACCTACAGCCCCGTGCTGCAAATTGCTTCGAAAAGTCAAATGGGGTCTAATAAATCTCTGTGTAATGCTTTAGGGCAGGCCTGGTACCTGGGTAAAGGACTGCGCTGGGAATCACAACATTAACCCACAGCACCCCTCAGAGATCCCATCGAGGCTGCTCCAAGATAGATATCCTAAAAACTACCCTCAGGGCACAGACCTTCATGATACGGACCTGTCCCAAAAGTAGGGGAAAGTGAAAAACTTGTTAGGGTTTAACAAGCCATGAGGCAGCACTCAGAGCCCCGTAACAGCCCGCCCAGTGACAGGGCTCTCCTGCTTCTGAATTTGATGGCTGTCGTGCAGCTGCAAATAGATGGGAAAAGTCTGTTTCCAGAAGGCAGCCCTGTAAACAGCACATTTTTATTAAATTAAAGTCCCTCTATGAAAAAGTTTATAGGAAGGAATGTGCAACACAGAGAATGAGGATCCCCCGGTAGAGCCGAATGGCTCAGGTGTCCCCCGGTGTCCCCATCAAACACTGGCTGCATGGCAGGGGTGGTCTTAAAAAAAAAAGATTGTTTTGGGTGGGAACAGTTGTGTCTGCACATCGCCTCCGAGCATTTTAAGGTTTGTACACCATTCATCTGCCTGCCTGAGGTTCACACCTGCAGACAGCCAAAACATCTGGAGGAAAAAAAAAAAAAAAAGCAGCAACAACACGGGACCTGGCTTTCCCAGCTTCAACCAAATATTAAATAGGAACTGTGCAAACTTTGCCATTTCATGTGTACAGTGGTTGTGGGTGGGCCTTTTCCTTCCAGACCTTGCATTCTTATCACTGCCCATACTGATATCTGTAGCTGATATCCGCAAAGCATCTTAAAGCACACAGATGGGGAAACTTTGGTGGTATCTGACTGCCGGTGTAGGACAACAGGCATCCCACGGCCACAGGCTGTTTTCCTACATTTAAAATGTGATTTCTGAGCCTGAAAGGCCAAAGGATGGCTGTCCCCAGCCTGCACACCCACACTGGGTGCTGATGGAGGAGAGGCAGCAGCTCTGCTCTCGTTCATACCCCGTGGCATGGGGTCTCCACCAAGCCTACAGATGGAAGCAGAGCTTTGCAAATTAAAGGACTTGAGGGAAGTGAGCCATCTCCCTGTTTAAACCAGCTATATCTGGAAGGGGAAGAATTGGCAACGAGGTGGATTGTGTTGGCTGGAAAGAGCAGCCTCTCCCACAGGACCGGACAGAGTCTGAGATGACGAGGAAATAGGGTCAGTTTCATGGTCCAGCTTGGAGCTGCCTCTCTGGAAGGGGACGGGGAGGAAGCCAGGATTTCCTCAGAGCAATACCTGCCCTGGGGGGCTGTCTCCTACCGGGGCCGTGCCTCTTCAAAGCCAAAGAGAAGCCACAGCAAAGAACAGAGCGGTGCTCCCTGTTCCCACAGAGAAGCTGACCCATGAGAGATGCTAGTCATCCAGCAGCTGGCAAAGCTGGCGAGCCAATTCCTACTGAATGGCACTTCTATTTCCTCCACAGCAAATAAACAACCCGGCTCCAGGACTGCACTAGCTTTCAGCTCACTTGGCTGCAATTTGAAGGATTTGAACTAAATCTAGAAAGCTCGGAGTAGCTGGGGTCCCCTGGGCTCTACCCTCTTTCTCCAGTTTTAATTTTGGCAACACAGCCCAGCCAGCTCGAGAGCCCTCGACACGTTTGCAAGACATTTTGAGGATGCGTAGAAATGCAATTACCTGCAGGGAAACAAAGATAAAACGTATTGCAAGCACATCTTTAATGCAGTGTTCGGTGCATTAAGAAAGAAGAGTTAATAGGTACGGGTGATGTATGGCTGATTCAGACAGCAGTTCCTTTGAAATTTGATGAAATCATAAAACAAGGACGTTTTGTGCCTCTGAAATTTGCTTTTCTTAGCCTGTGGTCTGCGAACAGCTGGCCTTCAAGGTAAATAAGGCATCTTTCCCGGGAAGAACCCACGAGCTGCAGGTTCGTGAATGAAATGCGAAGTGAATGATGAAAGTCCAGAGAACATAACCCAAAAGCCAGGGAGAAATATCTCCTTGTGCAACACACCTGAGGAGACTGCCAAGAGCTCCAAGCCACAGAACTAATCCACGTAAAGCAGGAGAAGGGGACTGCCTGGAAGGTTTCTTTCTGGAAGGTTTTTTCTGCATTACAGCAAGGCTCTGGGGGTGGCCAGAAATAGCTCAGGTCCTCACACACACTTTCAAAGGGGGAAGGAGGATAGGAAACTAATCAGGACAGATTACAGTGGGCCTGGAGGGGTACCTGGACATGGTATTAACTTGTCCTTCTGGGTTTAGGGGTGTTTGAAGTCTTGTCAAGGGGATCTCTTGGCTGGATTGATCCTTTTTGTTCTGCCAAGCAAAATAATGATGCAAAGCCATTAAGCGACTGTCCTCCAGATTCCCCTTGAGCAACATAATGCCCCATTCCTAGAACTGTCAGGCGAGATGAGGATCAAGCATGGCACAAAGCTTTTCTAGGAAAAATAAAGATCCAGCTGCCTGTAAAAGAGAGCAGGGGGGGAGATGAAAAGCAGGCAGCACTCGGGACTCCTCGGTGCTCCAAAACACTGCATTCCTGACATTCAACAGAAAATAACTTCTCCTCTTACCATCTTCACACAGCGTGGTGTTTTTTTTTATCCACAGATTTAAAAGGTTGGCAAAACACAAGCTTGGCACCTGCTCATGCCTTTGAGGGATTCACTCGTGCACTGATGTCCCCGTTTAACTCATAAGCAGATATACGTAGCACAGAACAGGGCTCCTCTGATTTCCTAATCAAGGAATCATTGCGGTGTTGAAGCTGGGTGCTGCCTTTGGCTTCAAGGCAGCTCGTGTTCCCCCGAGCAGTCCGTTAAGCACGGGTTGGAAATGCCCGTGTTAAATAATCCCATTACAGCAATCCCAAACAGCCCAGCTGACTTTTCCATCCTCCGCACAGTTTACTACAGAGGGACGAATCCGTTTTACCTGCTGCAGGCAAAGCAGGCGAGGCAAACTCACCGATGGGGCTCAGGTTTAATCCTTTATCATCTTTCCATCCGCATGCAATAGGAATTTCCATGATTCATCCACCCAGCGGAGGGACACTGCAGTCGGCACACAAAAACACCCATTCCCAGGAGAAAAAAGCAAAACCACATCCGGCACAGGAGAGAGAAACAGGCTAATATAAATAAAAAAATCCCGCTAGATGTTTTAGCTGAAGAAAGGCCACTGATCATAAACACAATGGGGAAGGGCAAAGATCAAACAGCATCACTTCTTGTCAATGTTTTTCCCCTTCTCCTCGCAATCCTCTGATAATAATTCAATAAAAGGTTTTACCAAGACTACAAAGGGGATCCGAAAGCCCCGCAGCCTCCCTTTGAAAGAATATTCTGGCTACAGTCATTTTCAAAAGCTGCTTCAGAGAGCCTGCCCTTTGCTAAAAAGCTTTGTGACCTTCCAGTCGTTCCAGCACAGCTACAGAAATTCAGAGCAGTGAATAATCGTGACGCCTGCTGCTCACTCATCGTTTGACAAGCTGACAAGGAGATCCATCATAAACACGTCCCCGTGACGACCAACAATCCCGAATAACCATCCAGCTCACCTCTACAGCGAGACACACAACAAGCCCAGGTGAGAAGGACAACTCCTGAAACTCCCTTGACATGAAAGGTTTTTTTTTTTTTCCTTCTGTATTCCCTTCTAAGAAGGTGATTTCCAGGACGATGCAGCTCCTACAATAATTTCTTCTAATAACCCGACAGCTGCTGTCTCTTAACACTTATCTACATGGTTTCTTGGAAGAATATAGCTGCTGAGAAACGCATCTGATCTCAACAACAGCAGAAGTAATCTCTGGGCAATCTCCATTGTAATCCTCGATAAATGGTTGCAGGCAGCGTGCACTGAATGCCAGCGATGCGTCGCTCTTTCTAGCTTGCATCTATCAGGCTGCAAGTCCCAAATATTTGTTCATACAACTTCTTTCTGATTAAATTTAAAAACCCTGTACGATTCCATTTCTGCGAGTTCTCCTGGCTAAAGTAACCCTTTGGGTTCGTTTCTAGGAGGGAAATTGGAAGTATTTCTGCAGGAGCCCAGCCAGAAAGCAGGCTAAAAGCCACCACTGTCCCCTCCACATCGGCACCCGCACGAGCTCGTGCATCTGTGTGCTATCCAGGGGCTGTCCGACAGCCGGGATGTCTCCCACTGCCTCCTCGTACACAACATCTGGGGCATCCAGAAGGAGCCTGCACGACTTTTCTGCTTCATATGGGCTGCACAAGTCCTGTGAGACATCCCGGGACAGCCAGCATGTTGTCTGTGCGTACCAAATGGGGGATACACAGGAGATGCATCCTTCCCGTATCTTCAGTCCACACCATCGTTGGGTGAGCCACGCTTCTGCTTTTCAGGCTTTTATTATGGACTCTTTTCCCTCGCATCCTGCTGCAAAACCTAGAGAAAGTTATTTTCAGGAGACGCCGGGAAGGACAGCAGTGCCCCAGCCACAGCACAGGCAGCTGCTTTGGGGAAAGAAAAGAAAAAAAAAAAAAAAAAAGAAAAGGAAAAAAAAGAAAAAAAAAGAAAGAAAAAAAAGGCAGAAAAATTGGTCTGACGAGGAACAGAACAACTTTCCTGGGTCAAAGGTCTATCCAGGGCAGTATGCTGCCTCCACATGGGGAAGAATAAGACTTGCCCCTCTCTGATCTCAGTTATTTTCTGCTCATGGACTTCATAATAGATATTTTCAAGATATTTTCTCTGTGTTTAGAAACTTCCTTTGGAATTTGCTTTCATGAGCCTGTCTGTGCTCCTCCTTTACCAACCTGAGGCCCTGCAGCAAGGAGCTCCGCCAAGGAGCTGTATCTTTTATGGTGTTAGCGATACGGTGAGCCATATCTTTTATTGCTATTAAACCAAACACCTTGGGTTTGCTCAGAGCTTGCGAGCTTCATTCAATGACCTCATGGTCTTGGATAACACAGCAAACAGCTGACTTGTCTCCAAGCCTTTCAAGATATTGTACTCCTCTGGAAAACCCCTCTTAAGTAATCTCCAGGAGAATCCTAGCTTTGTGCCTTCTTATGGAAGCAGATACAGACCTCAACTCCACTTTGCAACCAATTCAGCCTCACTTGCATGAAACTGCAATAACTTGAGCTGTTCTGAACACTGAGAGTCCAGGAAATGAAAATTTGGTGGGTGCAAAGGAAGAGGATTGGATATGGAAACGTGGGAGGAGGCTCTGCTGGTGATAACAACGCGGCGCATCTCGCAGCAGGTAGCAGAGGGAGGCACAAGCAACAGCAACTGCGGTGAGAACAGCGGAAAAAATGCAAGCAAGTCCTGCAAGACTCATTTTGGACCAAGTGGCAGCAGCACTGCCAGGTTCTCTGCTTTGGATGCTCCCCCTTAAAGGCCGAAGGCAGATACCTGCACAAGCCAGTGAACCGTCCGCCGAGTCCTCCTGCCCTCGCCACCATTTCCATCCCGTTTTCAGTCCCCACGTCTCCTCCTGCACCTCGTCCAAGGCAGGAACATCCCAGGACGGGTCCTGTTGTCTGCTGAGCCTCGCTGTCTGCCTGTGCCTGTCTCGGCTCCTGACCACGCCGGGGTTGCAAGCCACCCGGGACAGAGGCTGCCTTTGTCTGCCGCACGTGTACGCTGCCAAGTGCAGCGGGCTGTCCTGGTACTGCCTTCCCTAAAAATAGCTTGCCCCCCGGGTAACCTGCAGTCTTTAAAAGACACAGGTCTGGGTGGTAAGGCTTAAAAGTCGGGAGTAAAGTCGGGATTGCAAAGTCAGGAGCAAAGGCTCTCCTGGGGTGAGGAGAAATGCTCCGAAAATTAGGCTAAGGAGTAGAACGGAGAAGGAAATACAGCCTCTGTGCACCCACGGGCAACAGGAGGAACTAGTGCCGAGGGGTCTGGGGAGCAAGCGTTGTGTATAACCTGCACACAGACATAATGTGACAACTGCTGAGCCACGGGGATTTCGTTACAGACAGCCTCCAAGTTCTGTGCATGAAGATACAGCCCCAGAAGTAATCTGAAAGCACAACGGCGCACCTAAATCATCCGAAAAAGCATTCGGATTTATCTCCTTCTTTACGTAAGGGCACATATTTTGGATACGAAACATATCCAGGTCGCATTTTACCCTTCCACGACTCGCAACGTATCCGTTTACACTTTCACATTTCATTTTAATAACAGGGGAGTCGAGCAAGCCCGACTGACAGGCTGGTTCCCAGGGAAACATGAGCGACTTATTTCTCTTAAATAGCAGGCGCAAATGTTTCCTGCGTTAAAGCGGGCAGCCTGCTGTGACATTCAGGTCGCTAGGGCGTAATTCCCCAAAGGACAGAATGTGTTTGGCTCCAAGTTGGGCAAGGAGGACGGCACACGGCAGGAAGGTGGGCAGAGCTGGTGACCGGCACCGGCAGGAGGCTGGTACCCAAATGGAATTTTTGGAAAGAGCCTCCTCTGGTCCCAGACCACAAAGGAAGGGCGAAACAAGACATAACAAGACCTGGTAAAATTACCCGGTGCTGCTGGGAGAGAAACAGAAGGGAAGTTGTAATAGCAAGCAGTCAAAAATCTCAGTCAAAATGTTAGGCTGGCTGCCTGCTGCTTAGGGACATACAAAGAGCCTAAAAACTGCCGCATTTTTCTGGCCCACGGGCTGTCTGGCTTGGAAAATTGCTTTGTTGGGTCCAGGTTTGGTTGGGAAGGGGCTGGGAGAAGAAATGAAAGGCAAAGCTGCGCATCCAGGTGCTGGGACACATCTGAGCTTAGGACCTGCTGAGCCCGATGGGATTTGGCTTCTCTCTCCTCCAAACCCTTCCCCATTCTCCTCTTGAAGCTCACAGGGCCCACAAGAGCCTTCAGCAAGAAAGCTCAGCCACCCAGTGCTCGAGGAATCATCTCCTTTGGTTTTCTCGGAGCCTGTACCCCAGGAACATCAGGTGCTGGCACCTTGGCCTCGTGGTGTCTCACCACTCCATCCCTGGCACTCAGGATTTTCCACAAGTCCCTCCAGTACCTGAAACCACATTCAGCTTTCACTTATCTCCCCTGAGCCCATATCCGAGCGGTTTATCAGCAAGCAGGTGACAACTTGGCCTCCCGACAATAATTTCTGCCTCCCTTATGCAATTTGTGTTTTGTTAATAAAATAATTAAAAAAAAAAAAAAAAGTTCTTCATGCCAAAGTTTCCAGGTGCCCCATGTGCTGTTACCGGGACGCTGAGCAAACAGCCGACAAACACCATCCCCTGGCTTTGTTCTGCCAGCTGGAAACCTCGGGTCATCCTGCACCCGGGCACAACCACGGATAAATCCTCAGGAGGAGGCGACACACAGCTGAGCAAAATGCTCTCCGGGCACCGCCGCCGTCTCAAAAAGGCTACCAAGAAGAGGCCTGGATTATTTTTTTGTTGTTTTTACAGACTGGCTGGAGGTTTCTAGCTCACGGAGGAAGAGTTTCTGTGAATAGGTCTCTGTCTCTGTCCGTGCAAGTGACTCAGCTCCGCAAACAGCACCGCTGATTCACTGCTCCTGGGTGCCAGCCGTGGCTGGTGCCCCACGTGGTGCGGAGTCTCTTCCTCACCAGGAAGCCTTGCAAAATGACAAAATCCGTGTGATTCAGGGCTATGGGTGGCAGGTCTCCCATGTGGGTGCCCGCCCCGGATCTCCTTTCCCCAGGCAGCCCTCTCTGTCCCGTTTCATTCAGCTGCCCATGCTGGCCCAGGTGGTGCCCGGCACAGTGGAAAGTTTGCGCTGGGCTGGGATGCAAACACCCAACTGAGAGAGGAATTCACTCAAACTGCAGAATTCAAACCAGTTCCCTGAACTTTCCATGAACATTAAAAAAAAAAAAAAAAAAGAAAAGAAAAAAGGTTACCGAAAGGAAATGAAAGGGGCCAAACATCAAAGGTGAAGGATGGTCCTTCGTGGGCTTGTGGAATTTCTTGCTCACGGACACACAGCCCGGGCTGTGCCTCCCAGCCCAGCTCCCATCGGAAAGGTCTCCTCTCAGGTCATTTAAAAAATTGAAATGAGAGGTGATGCAGCCTGAGAAAGGGTAAGAGAGCATTGAAAATGCCGTTTCTCTTTTCTGCATTCAGGCCAAATTCCCAAATCTCCAGCAGCTCGCAGTGTCCCGGTGTTCCACATTTCTGAAGCCTGCAGACACTTTCCACACAAAAGGAGAAAAGTTGTCTCAAAATAACTGTGTTCCTACTCAAACATCAATCTTTGGCAATAAAAGAGACTGTTTGATGTTACGAGGACGTTAAGCCCAGCTGTTTTCCTAAAAGCAAAGGGTGCTTTCCACCTTTTCCTATTGCTGCTGTACCTAAGGGCTACCATGGGATCCCTGCTCCCAAGGTGCTGAGCAAACCCCAGAACTGACCCTCCACAGAAAATCCACGTCCAATTTTTCCCTCTGACTGCCCAGGTGGTGTAATTAAACTCATCTCAGGGCCAAAGCCCATCCCAAGGAGCAGAGGACCACCCCGAGCCCGTACAAACACCACCAGGTTTCCTTATCTCCCGGCGCCTGCCTTCCCCCGCTGCCGCTCGGCACTATCAGCGCCCGTCCAGGCAATGCGATAGGCAGAAGCAAAACCATATAAAAAAAGCACAAACAGGCATAACTTTCAACTTTTTTTCAGCCTCCTACAAGGAGGATGAGCCCCTCCTGTGCGTGGTTCCCCCTGCAGACAGCATCCCTACGTCTCCGAGCTACCTCCAGCTGCTGGTGCCCGGGGCTGGGAGCGGCTCCCGGGTCCCTTTAAATCCTTTGTTGTGCTTGCACAAGTGGAAAACAGCGCCTATAAAAAAATCCCCCTCTGTTTGCCAAGCCGTGTGTAGAGATTATGAATCATTAAATGGCAGCCACGTGTCAGCAAAAGTAGCAGGAAGTGTCTTGTGTTTGACCTTTATTTGTAATAGCAAGAGCGCTTCGCAGCGTATAGCTACGATGAGCTAATTGTCCTGGCTCACCAAGAAACATCGGATCAATTGCCTGCACAGGAAGTTTTGTTTTTTTTCTCCATTCATATATACATATATGGCTAATAGCTGTTTTTTCCATTTATATGCATATATATGGCTAAGAGTTAGGAGGCTGGGAGGAATCTGAGAAAGCCCTTTTGGTCTTTTCCTCCTGTGTGTTGGGAAGTCAGAGGACTTCTGTTTTTGTTGTTTGTTTTTTTTTTTTCCCTGGGATCCCGATGGGATGGGGTACCTGACACGGAGACCCCTTGACAAACCTGGTGGCCGATGTGCTGGCACACCTCCGTGTGTGCCAATAATCCCTTATTTCACAGGATGGAGCTGCGAGTTGGGGATGCGACCAGGTGCCAAACCCTCTCCTTGCCATAGGCAGGTAATTTGAAACACATGCTGAGTTTTTACTCAATCCCACACATCAGAGAGAGCTCCTGAACCACGACAGAGTAGCTCCAGGCTCCTAGCCAGGCTTTGTGCCATACAACCAGCAGAACCCTACAGCTGGGTGGTGATACGGGACAAATCGATGTCCCCGATGTCCTCACTATATTGGGATCCTCTCTGTTAGCCCTAAGCAGGGATAAGTCCCCATCCCTCACCCAGTGTCCATCCCATGGCAAGCACTGCCGCAACCCCACTAACCAGCTGGGTAACACCAGGCTGGGCAGCCCTTCACCCTTTTTGTAATTAAGGCTCTTCTAATCAGATAGAGGTCTCCATTCTGCTTCAGATGTGGGTCAGGGATGCGAGAACACCTTGTTGCCTTCCCTCCACCCCTGGCTCTCCCCGTCCGGTCAAACCAACTGGACAAGGAGCTGAGTTTTCAGTGGTGAGGTGCCACTGGCACCTGGGTTGGTGCTGGTCACTCCCAGAGGCGCCGTTTATCGGCTGGATCAGGCCTTCCTCACGCTGTCCTCCACAGACTGCCCTTGCCCCTTGTCCCTTGCCCCTTGTCCCTTGCCCCTTGTCCCTTATCCCTTGTCCCTTGTCCCTGAAGATTTTGGCAGCTGGGGTGGGGGTTCCCATTCAAAACCAGGAATGCGAAAATGAATCCAATCCAGAATTCATCTTTTTCACAAGATGCCAGAACACATCATTTCTGTGCCTTTTATCCCCCTGAGATGTTTTTAGGACGGGGGGCATTGCCAGCTCACACCTTGTCATCAGGAGCCTCCTGATCGTCAGCATCCCTCCTGAAGCTCAGCCTTGCACTTACACATTTAGAGGAGAAACCCAGGTTTCGTGGTGCCACTCCCTTGAATTTTCCAGTCCTCCAGCTCGGTGCTTTATGCTGAGGAGGCAGATAAATGTAAAACTTCAGCCAAATGCCATGTTTGTGGGGAAGAGAAGAGGGAAGGACTAATTTACGGCTTGGTGTGTGTGAGCGATTGCTCCTGGTGCCTCCCTGCCGTCCCTCGAGGAGCACAGGCAGCACGAATTTTAAACAGGAAAGTTTGCTGGTTGCACAGCAGAGGCATCTGGCTGGCTTCGTTAACATGAAACGTGAACTTCTCCTTTTGTAATGCTCCAGAAACACTGCAGATTTGGGAGGCCAAAGCAGAACCCAGAGGTCAGCTTCCTAGGCAGATGGCACCAGAGCTTTTCTCTGCTCTGCTGAGTGACGTCCCCAGGGAAAGAGAAGGGACCCTGCTTGACTCAGCTACTAAGGACACATTGGGTGCAAAAAAACTCTGCAGCATCCTTCTCCCAGCCATTGCTGGAGGCTGTGGGCCTCCTCACTCTCCTAAAATTCACCCTGCCAGGACAGAAGCAGGAGGGGAACAAGAATAAATAGCTCAAAGTGCAGCGGAATCACTAAAAACCCAATGACTTCCCGTGGATTTGTGCCTTGTGCTTGGACCCTACTACAGGCTGACTGCACATTTGAAAAAAACTTTATCTTCATGACTCTCCTACCACGAAATCCGATGGAAGTTGGTCAAATGCCTCAAGAAGTGGAAGTAGGGAAGGATAAGATGAAACCAGTCATCTCTTCCAAACGTATAGCGAAGCCCATAGGGTTTTCATGGAGGGTGTGCTTCCTTAGGAGACAGAGGGACAGCTTTCCCCGTGGCACAGAGCCTTGGGAACAAGCTCGGGAGAGAATGGGGAGACGAGAACAGGGGCAGAAAGCCAGCGCCTGCAGCCAAGAGCGACAGGTTAGTCAGGTCTGGGGTGAGGTTACACCCAGGAGATGGGACGGCCGGCGTGACGCAGGGTGTTTGCTCAACATCACCCTGCTACCAGGCCTGCTCCACGCCACGCAGGGCCAGGCAAGCTGCTTGGGAGCTTTCCAGAGCAACATTTTTTCCCATCAGAAAGTGAACAGAAAAAGCTTTGCATTCAGTAAACCTCCGATGGAGCCCAGGCAGGGAGATGTTTCCACTAGGCAAGACGAATTTCCACCACCAGTTCGTGTGATGCTGTGACAAGCTCCTTACAAACTGACTCGTCCTTACCTCCAGGGAGCCAGGCTCGTGGATTTGCAGTTGGGTCCCCAGGTTGTCCAGCCAGAGGACTCAATGAGCTCAGGACTTCTCCAAACTATTTTCTGAGAGCTCCTGGTCATGTATTCGGATAAGCTTGGCAGCTCGTGGCTCTGGAGCAGCTCATACAGGTGCAATCCCTGCTCATGTTATCTCTGGGATGTTGGATTCACTTTTGGGGAACTTGTCCCATCAGCCAGGTGGGTCCATGGACCCATCAAGCTGAATGGCCTCAGAAGACTTAAACCCAGTCGGGTTGCCTGAGGTCATTGTTCCTTCTTTTACCCCTAGAAATCCCCGCAGCCACCGTCTGAAACCAGCAGAGCTCTCATTGCTTTGGGATAGCAGCCTTAAAATTGGCAACCATCACATCAGTGCAGTCAGCACTGCCAGGTCCTGGGGTCCACATACAGGTCTGGAAGCATTTGGACTTGGCACGGCCTCAGATGAAAATGTTATGAGATTTCCAGTTGGAAGGGAAAATACATATTTCTGTAGCCAGCGAGGACACAGATGAAATGTGGCATTTCCCAGGAATTTCTAGTGCTGACAACGTTCACGCCGTGGCAGCCCAGAACCCTTCAAACTCATCTGCTGGCTGTGCCTGCCCATGAGATACAGTCCCACCAAGCTACACTCATAACCTGTAGGAGAAATCCACTCTCTTCTGGTCTCAGGGCCAAGAATTAGCAAGTCTGGCCAATGGTTTCATGGATAGAGATGAACCACAGGTGAGGGGACCTTGACTCACAGCCATCAGGTGGTTGAAACCTGGAAATAATACATTTAAGGTGGTCAATGCACAGGTTCTTGCTCTCCTGCAGAGCTCCTGCACCGTGTGTTGGCCTCGGTAGCCCTGCTGTGCAGAAGGAAAGCAATTTTCCTCTGTGTATCCTCACCTCATTTGTTGCAGGCGTTGACAGATGTGGTAATCAAGGCCGAAAAAGAAAGGTTATTCTCACAGAAGTCCTTCGTGACTTTATAGGCGATAGCGTAACAGTGAAATTCCTGAGAAGTCTGCAGGCTCAGCTCGCCAGTTTTCTTAGGTTTATCACTTCCCCACATAGGGGAACACGCTCAGCAGCACCGTCCTGCAGTGCCGTGACCACAAACTCCGCCAAGAAGCTGAGCCATGCGTATTGACAAAACAAACGGGGCAGTTTCGGACGGACACCTAATTAAGTCTGATAACCCCAGGACAGACCCAGGCTGCTATTGGTGACTCCCCAAAAACCAGCATTTCTGATGGGAGGAAGGGGCCTGGCTCCCCGCACAAAACAATCAGCCATCTCTACCCTGATGTGGAAACTGGTGGAGGATTTCATGGGCTTGCAAGAGCATTTGGTGCCAAATTTGCATCAGGTTTGCAGATTAAAATGCAGAGGATCCTTCTGGGGGTGTTGCACGGTACCTTGAAGACAGAGCAGGCTCAGGGCTTTCTGGCAGCAAAGGAAGAAAGGAAATTTGATCCCTATAAGACAGAGTTGGTGCCTTGCCTCAGGAGATGAAAGGCTTGGAGATGAGACAAAGGAGTGGAGCTGGAGTCCAGGAGAGCCAGGATTGCTGCTGCTGCTGCTTCTGCAGGGGATGGAGGAGCTGAAAGTGTCTGCAGTCACCTCCCTCACACCATCCCGCTCCAAATCCCTGAGCCACAGTGCCAGATACGAACTCATGTTTGAATAGGCTGGTGACCCAATTCAAGGGGCCCAGGAGGGACGCGACAGCATTTCAGATTTTAGGTTAATCAAAACAAGGGAATAATGCAAAACTGTAAAGGAGCATTAAGGGAGCGGCGAGCCAAGAAGAGAATTTCTCTCTTCTCTTTGGGACGCTGTCCCAGGAGCCATAACTACTCACTCCCTCACACCCTGAATTAAGGATAACTGCAGGAGGCATCTCAGATCATGTACAAATCACCCCGAGGTGTCTGCCTACAACACCATCTACATACACGTATATTCACGTGCCTTATAATCACCAAGCGTTTCAGGTTGGAAGGTGCCTCTGGGGGTCTCTGGTCCAGCCCCTTGCCCACAGCAGGGTTATTAATTAGCTCAGGGTGCTCAGGGAACTCCAGCTGAGTTCTGAATATCTCCAAGGATGGAGATGCCACCACTTCTCCAGCCCCCTGTCCCTTGTTTGTCCACCCTCATGGGGCAGAACTCCTCACATCTCATCTCCCGTGTTGCAACTTGTGCCCATTGCATGTTGTCCTTCCACTGTCCACCCCCAAGACATATCTCCTCTATCGTCTCTGCACCTTCTCATTACCTATTTGTCAACAGCAAGAAGATAACGAGTCGCCCTACCCCTCCGCAGATAACACCCTCTCAGCCTCTCCTTGTACCTCCCGTACTCCTCAACCACCCCCAAGGCCTCCACCAGGCCTAGTCCAGGACGTCCATGCCTCTCCTGTAATGGAGAGGCCAAAATGGGGCCCAGTAACTGCTCACAAGTGCTGAGCAGAAGGAAATCATCACTTCCCTCAGCCTGCTCTCTTGCTGATGTGGCATTATTTGTGGTTTAGCACTGCAGGAGCACGCTGCTGGCTAGTCTGCTGCTTGCTGTCCACCAGCATCCCCAGGCCTTTTTATGCAGGTTGTTTCTTTGTTTAGTTTTGTTTCATCTTGTCTTGTTTTGCCTCGTTTTGTTTTGTTTTATCCAGGAGACTCATGGCCAGCTGCACTTGGATACCCACTCATACCATCTATGCCCACTTTTAAACCAAAAGGCAGTGGTAGTTGGGGCTGGTCCCTGGAGAAGGAGTCAGGGACCCTTCCCATTCTCCCATTGGGAAATGTCGGTGCTCCCACTGCTCCCAACACACAGAAACCCCAAACTAAAACCAAGCCAGAGCAGTCAATTACCCTGTTTCACCCTCTTTGCAAACGAGGGCCTCACGGGTCAGCTATCCATATGGCCAGTCATGTTTGTGGAGCCAAGGTACTTTCCCAAGGGCTTAGATCCTTGGGTTTGCTCTGTGAAATAAGGCTGCAGACTTTTCATTACAAAAGATGAAATACATCCTTCACGGCCTCTGAGCAAGCTACAAATGATCTAATTAACTCCAACTATCTCCCTGCTGCCAAAGCCACCCTCTCTGGGAAGCGGTCTGTGGTCTCCAGGCCAGATGCTGGGGGCTCTTGTCTACACCCCTCAGAAATACTCGCCTGGAACAGCCTGACCATGCCCACTCTGAGTCTCCTCTTGGTCCTGATGCCTTAATGCATAAAATTGATTTTTTAAAAAAAAGTTCAAAGGCCTTGTAAGGACTGTGTCATGACTCACTGCCCTCACCTCTTCTGGAAGACCCTTCCCTCCTGCAGTCACCTCCCTGGTCCTAAACGTGGCATTTACCTTGCACTTCGAGCTGGTGGGCCCATGTTACTCGAGGTCAGCCTATTTAAACACCAGCTGCGGTGCTTGTCTAGCTTTTTTTTATTATTTTTGTCAAGAAGACAGTGTCAGCATGTACAGCACTTCCTCTTTTGAGGCGTTTGAGGACTGAGCCTGTGACCTTTGGCTGCTGCTTGGGCTCAGCAGCTGGAGATGGAGGCACAGGCAGCAGTCCCAGGGGTGAGGGGGCTGAAGGAGAAAAGCCCTCTTCCTCCCCCTCCATCTCATCACGGACAAACCCAGACCAATTTTCGGCCAGCTGTGGCTGAAACCACACTGCAAGGAAAACCTTCTCCATGCAGCCCACGGCTGGAGCAGGGAAGTGGTGCTCTCAGTCTGCAGGAGATTTGGGCAGAGAGGATTTGGCCCAGCAAAAGCTCAAGCACAGCAAAGCGTATTCCTGCTGTAATGGTCCTTTCCATCCTCTTTTTGGTTGAGGAACCAGCCTCTGAAGGAGCCTGGGCAACGTTTAGATTCAATACCTGACTTTCATATAGATGAAAGGAAGGGAAATGAATCCCAATGGAAAGTCTTGGCACTGAAGTACAAAGTAGTACCTACCCCAATGACGCATATCTCCCAAAACTCATGTTCATGGTTATCTGTTGCCGAAGCCTTCCTGCTACCTTCCGTAGTAGGAATGGTTAAGCTTTATATCAGAGCAGCGCAAGCACAAAGGTTCAGGGAAAAGCTGGAAAGGTCAGGAGGGACAGCCCCATGTTTGGAGTGACTTTGGCTAGCTGGACCAGCAGCTGAGGAGGTTGGACGCCCCCAGAGATGGTCAACAAGGAGCAGAAAAGGCAGCTTGACAGACCCATCCCCTCCCTGCACCAGAGCCGGGGACAAGAGAGCAGTCACGTAGTGTGGGAACGTCCCCAGGAGGCTTCTCCTGGCAGGTGTCATTAAATGAAGCAAGGTTGTGTCCTTTGGCCCTGAGACGTTTATCAGGCTTCTGATGAAAATGCAAGTGGCTGCAGAAGGCCAGAGAGCACCGGCTGCCTTTGTGGAGCCCTGCAGGGCTGGGGGAACAGTTCTGCTCTTGGCTTCTAAGACATGGGAACAATCTTTCTCGGCCTTTTGAAAGAAAACCAGAGGCAATGACCATCTTACGAGGCACGACTGTGCTTCAGCTCCACCTCAAGCCAGCTGAAGTTGTGCAGAGTCAACATTTTGTCAACCCTGGCCCAACTCGCGCACGCACCCAACAAGCTCAGATCTCACTCAGGCACCAAAGCTCAGCACAAATTTTCAGTTGAGCAAAGGCAAGGACTGCAAACCACAACCGGCCTTTGGATCATGTTTTCAGAATATGCAAGAGTCCTTCCCACCCTACAAAGGCCACTGTTGTCAATCCATCTACTTATCTTAATAACCGATGAGATAACGGGGACCCAGCAGAGGAAGTAGGAATTTTACGGTCATTTGACCCAAAATGCCCTGCATGGGCATTAAGCATGTGGCATGGCTTAATCAGAGTGAACTCAAGAGAGGGTTTAACTTGTTATGAGAGAAAGCACTGGCCCAGCTCAGGCCAGCAGGACACCTTATCCATGACAAAGAGAAGCCAAGCAATGAGCAGCGTTGGATCCTGGACTCCAAGTGATCTGCTAACAGTGTCCCCCTCTCCTGACAAAGCAGACAAACCTTCAACCTAAGAGTTTTCTATGCTGCTTAGTGAAACTGGTACTTGGGCACTTAAAAACCCACAGCTCTGCACCCGGGGTCAGCCCTCCTCCTTAGCTCCTGGGAGCTCAGCTTTATCGTACATTACCTGCAGCCCTGTGTGCTGCAGCCTGCAGCTATTCCAAATTTCCAGCTGGTTTTAGGTAGCTTAATATGTGGCCTGTAACCTTCACACCTCTGAATCCCAGTGATATCGTTTAGCTTGTAGCAGGCTAATTGATTCCTCATTTGCAGTGAGCAGCTCCCACACAACCTTGCATCAAAGGTTAATGAGTTGGGGACTTGCAGGTCTTTCTGACCTGAGCAGTGAAATAGAATTTGGGGTAGAAATGCTCACTTTTAGCTGTTGGGAAGGTAAAAGTGAAGGTAGGAGCTGAACTGAAGTGTTTCCATGTCAGCCCAAGGAGCAGGAGTCCCCATCAATCTGAAGCTGGTGGATCCCAGTGGGATGCTTGGGACTGGCCTCTGGGGACAACCTCCAACGCCGTCTAGCTGCAGCTTCTGTGATGATGCTCACAGACAACACCGAGGCTCAGTGGGATGATGTTGCCTGGGGTGAGGACCCCAAGGACTGTGAAAACATCTCCTTCCCCTCCAAATCTGTCTGTCTTTTGCACCCTCACCTGCAGCCCTCGGATCCTCCAACTGCAAACCTGCAAGAGCTGTTGTGAGGACAACCAGCCAGCCTCGTGCCTTACCTCGATGGCAAAGTCACCTCTCACTTTGGGCTCTGGGCAGGCCACTTGTCAGCCAGCTGCAGGCTTCTGCTTGTCCTGGGCTCCTTCTGGCAGGAAATATCCACCGTAGCTTGCGGAGGGAAGCCGATGTTAATTTGCTGCTGAAGCAAGGCAGAGAGTTGTGGCCATCAAAATAATGAGTGCCGGCACCGTGACTTCTCCTTTCCCTTGTGATCTGTGGGAACAGAAGAAAAAGGCTCCGCATGGGAAGGCTCAGAAGCCTCGAGGTTCCCAGGCAGGAGGATTTTTCCTTGCCCCAATAAGTCACCCACTGGTAGCCAAAGGGAACGTGCTGATTTAAAGGTCTCCAAGTTGAACTGGATTAACACGGATCACACATCTAACAGCCCAGCTTGCTTTGGTCATGCCCAGAAATGAGGGTGGCATTTCCATCCCCACAGATTCCCATACAGCTTTCAGCCCCTGGAGCAGTCACCCTGTAAAAAGGCAAGAGTCTGGTGGGCTGATAATACCGCAGAGCTGGGTGCTCATCGTGATGGAGCCATCTGCGTGCTCACTGAAGCTTTGCTTCAGATGGGAAAGAGAGAATTTCAGGGCAGAGGACTGCATCTACTTGGCTCCGGAGGACAGGCTTTTTTTTTGGCTCGTCTGTAGGCCATGGAGCGGGTGTCTAGAGGAGGGCATCAGAATACAGCCAACGCTTTGCCCCAAATGCTGCCCCAAAATACCCACTCAGCCTCCAGCAATGTGTGGCTTCCAGACTTCCTGTGCCATGGAGAGCGTTTTCATACTTCATTACCCATGGTGAATTTTTCTTCCATGAATTTACCTAATTGCCTTACGAAGCGCCGTAGATTTTCAACATCTGCAACATCCTGTCGCAAGGAGTTCCTCGGCTTAATTATACCTTGGGAGAGCCACCTCCTCGTGTTTGTTTTGAGTTTTGCTGGTTTCAGCCGCTGCCCTGTAATTCTTGTGCAGGCAGAGGTGGACAAACTCTCCCTGCCCACCCTTCCCATGCCACCGAGTGATTTATTCTCCTCGGCCATGGCCCTTCTCAGATGTCTCCCTTGCACCCTGGTGAGTCCTCATCTGCTTAGTGATATGGTGGCCCCTAAAGAGCTTTTTGAGCATCCTGGTGTCCTCACCTGACCCTTTTCCAACTTCATTTTCCTTCTGAGGCAAGCAAGCCACCTTTCGGGATGCTCCCTAAAAGAGACCAGGAGCTTCTGAAGCTCCTTCCCACGAGAGCATGCGTGAGTGACAAAGGTCCAGGGTGCTGATAAAGGTGTGCAGGGACCATCAGCATCCTCCGTGAACCTCTCCCCCCTCTCCCTTTCCACCTGTGCTACCCCAGGCGCTGGGTGAACCGTTTCCAGCTCCTGAGGTGCCGAGGAAGCGATGGAGAGGGGCAGAGCAGATCTCAGTGGCACATGAGCTTTGCCGGGCAAACATCTGTGCCTGCTGGTGTCTGCAAAGTCAGCAGAGGGAGGAACCTGCCCAGGATCACACGAGGCAACACGAGGAAGCTCTGACAGCCGAGGCAGGAGGGCACGGAAGCGCTGCCAAGCAAATCAGGCTCCTTTTGATCCCAGCCCACAGCCCGGGGAGGTGGGGAGTGTTAAGAGGATTTGTTGAGTATTTTCTGCCTCTGATCACAGATATCACAGCCTTCCCGAGCTGGTGTGAGGGCTTCATGCCTGTCCCTGCTTCTTTGTTGTGGTCAGGGCCCCCAAAGGGCTGCTCAGAGCACGGGACCGCGATGTGCTGGGAGCGTGCGAACACGGCCAGCCCTTCTGATGAGCACAGCCAAGCCTTGAAGAGGCTCAGGCTGAAGCACAAAACCTCCAGCAGGTCCTGGCCGTGGGCAGCTGGCACTGGCCGATATCACAGCTCCAGCAAAAAGAGATGCTGAAATTAGAGAGTCTGTAACCCAGGCTCACTCAAACTCCAACCCAGGGCATGGCAAACCTCTCCCCCGAGCAGCGGGAAGGGCACAGCACAGGGAGCACCAGCAATATTTTCAGGCAGAGCACAACACCCAGGTCTGGCTGAAGCGAGGATGGGCCAAATTCACCATGTCAGCAGACACGGGGCTGTCCTCAGGCTCGGAGAAAAGGCACGAGGACAGCACAGGAGGAAGCGATTAGCTGTGCTGGGCACAACCCCAAAAAAATCCACGAGGACTTGTCAGACCCCGGCCAATGTTTTAGCGAAGGTACGATCCGGGGCTTGGCACAGCGAGCGCACAGAAGTGGCAATCGGACCGAGCTGGAGAGGAAACCAGAGCTGAAGGAGAGTTGTTTCAGATGGAAAAGATTAAAATCATGTTTGGGCTGCGAGGAGGAGGAGAACCAGAAGCCGGCGGGAGGTTAAAGCAAAGGGAGAGCCAAAGCAGGAGGGGGCACGGGGTGACGGAGCGGGGACAGGTCTGGCCGTGCACAGTGCCGGGGCAGGAAGGGGGCTGCTGGAGGGGAAGGAAGAAATGAGCTGTGTGCCAAAGTCTCCTTGGAAGAGAACAGCCAGCTCCTGTGCAGAGCCAAAACAGGAGGAGGACGCATGAGGAAACCGGCTTTATCACCAGATATCCGCAGCGGGAGAGTAGGGGAGGGCACAGGGACTGGCGTAGGGCACACAGCTGGGGCATTACTCTTGGCCCTGCCTTGACAAGTACCTGACCTCCTGGGCTCCCACTTTTTTTCCTTTTTACCCCAATGAGGTCCCCAAGGCTCTGTCCCCAAGGCCAGCTAGGGCATGGCCACCCTCTAGTGGCCACCACTCGTCCCACAGAGGCTCCCCTTGTGGATGCAGACGTGGGTAAGAGGTTAACCCAGGCACAACGAAAACCACGGGGAGAAAATCTCATTCCACATTTGCAGCAACACTGCGTTGGCTCAGAGTACAAGAGCTCCCCTGCTGTGCATTAAAAATGCACAGCACCCCCCAAGACAACTCATGACTTTCTACATCACCCTCGTGTCTTCCCACAGCCGCCTTTTGGAAGCCAACACGTGCTCACCCGCCTGTTCCTTAGGGGATTATCACTCCATGCCTTTGCCGGCCTCGCTGCCCTTCTCTGCACCTTTCTCTGCTCTCCAGAACCTCTGGGCCCAGGGATGCTGTCTCCATGGCAGGGCTGGGCCGGCACACGGAGCATTGTGATTTTCCCTTCTGTTCTTTATTCCAGCGTGAGAGTTCCTGGCCCCTCGATGGCTCTGGGGACAGCCCCCATGGCTGAGCTGCTGCCTAGTTTGCTCCTCTTGGCTAAAAACCATCGCAGCCACCGGGTTTGGCTGAAGGAATCTGAGTAGGAAGGGCTTGGAGAAAGGGAGTCAGCAGCAGGGTGGGGATGGAGAGGCTCAAAGCACGCTCCCTCCTGCCTAACATCTGCGTGGGAAGGAGTCGATGAGCACGGTGGCATCTCTGCTGCAATGAGACAGGAATGATGGTGAGGTCTCAAGGACATCAGCCAGGAGCTTGAAGATATATCAGCAGGGCAGGGCAGGAAACTGCTCGGGCTCGTGGAGGAGCCCAGGGACACATGTGTGACCCCTTGTGCTCATCCCGCAGCTGCTGTGAGCTTAGGGCAACAAGGAGAGGCGGCTTTCTTATCCGAGGGGAGCGGAAAAAGCAGGAGAGGCCAATTCCTGTGTTATCCCTCCCCGGGAAAACCCCTCTGGATATCAGCTAGCTCCGTGCTGACGTTGGTGCCTCTGGCTTTTAGCACCAGAGATGATAACAGCGGAGCTCCAGCCAGCCAGGAAGGCAAAGCCTGGCAGCACACAGGGCAGGACATCCCTGGGGACCTCAGCACGGCCAGCCTGGGGCTCCCCCTTCTCCCCAGTGGGCATGGGGACAGGGACAGTGTTGTTCCCAGGGTGACCGGGGCTGGTGCTGTCCTCCACCTCCTCACCGGGGGCTGATTTTCCCTGCTCACATCCCCGCTCGCAAGCCTTTTGTCTTTTCCTTCATCAACCCACAGGGTTGGTGGAGCCGATTTGGGATCACGTGTTGCTTAGCAACATTTATTATCCCTGCTAACAGCCAGGTTTACCCCGGCTGCTGAAGGGAACCCAAATGCAACGAGCCTCCCCCACCGCCGGCACGGAGAGCGCATCGATCACTGCCCTGCCTGCACACAGCCCACAAGAGGGGCACGTGGCGATGCTGCTCCTTCCACTCCATCACTTCCAAAAATTTTGTGTTGGGAGCGTGTCCTTCCCACGGCAGGTCCCAAATCTCTACTCTGGTAGAAGGACTGGAGACGTAGCTAATGCCAAGCCCACTTGGAGAGGGGGTGAATAAAACGTACCTAAAACATCACTGGAAACCTGTATTTAGGGAACTGAACCATTGTCCAAGTGTCTCTGCAAGCCCAGAGATGTGTCCTGCCCATTAGAGAGCCCAAAAATCTTGGGCTGTGCTTGCCCTGGACGTTGGCACCCAAGATGCCAACTCAGCAGGTTTCTGAAAACGCCAGCCCCTTTTCCACAATAACGAGCTTCACCCACGGAGGAGAGGAACGATAACAGCTCTGTTCTGAGGCAGCCGCAACAAACAAAAGCTGTGTCAGAGCCCCTTCCAGCAAGGAGGCACAGGGCAACAAATTGCCCAAGAAAATGCAAGGAATTTCCTGGCATCGCCAGCCCTCCTGGTACGATCCCTGCGCGCCAGCGAGAAATCTGAATCCCCGTGATGTTGGCTCAGAGGGGACCTAAAATCCCTTGTAAGCAGCACCGGCACCGAATAGCCAAAATAACGAGCAGTGCTGTAAGTGCTGAAGCCTGGAAAAGGCAGCAGATCAAACGGAAACGTGTTCAGAGGGCAAGAGTGGTTTTCTGAGGGACTTTCCTCGTGACGAGCCAGGTACTGAAGTGGTGGCTGCGGGCTCCGAGCGGCTTTGTAGTGGAGAACAGAGGGGAAAAGCCACAGAGCTGGGAGAAATGGAGCTGTGGGCGATGGTAATAGCATCTCGACGTGTGAGCATGCCTCTGAGAACATCATCACAGGCTTTGGGGAAGGTGAAATGAGTGTTGTGCCCTCTGCTCCGACACATACGCAGCACGAGGAGGAGCGTGGCTCACAGCCTGGCACTTTCTCCTTGACCCACCCATGAGGACGAGCTCCTTCTCGTGGTGTTCTTTGGGCTAAAAATCAAAGGGTTTGTGGAGGTGCATCCAGGACTTCCTGAAGGTTGCCACAAAACATGGAGGAGGGCCAAAACCCCCTCTTCAAGAGCAGAAAAGAGAAGGCAGGCAATGCCTTCATCCCTTCCCTTTGCCTGCTGGGCCCTGTTTACCCTAATAGGAACTACATGAGGAAGCTCAGCACGCTCTGGGCTGCCTTCCCACCCACTTTTACCCATTCACCCCTGGAAAAAAGGGATGGGACATGCCCTGGAAAACGCTGTGCTCGGCCGCTGTGGTTTCCTCCCACCTACATGCAGCCCTGGGATGAGAAGGGGCCTGTGTTTGGGCCGAATGGCAGAGAGCTGTGTGGGTTTCCCTTTCAAATAAAAGGGTTTGTTGCAGCTCCCCGTCAGGCCAGAAGCAGCGGGGAGGCCTGGATCTTGGTCTCTGTGCTCGTTTGTGCCGGTTTCATTGCCCTTTTTACTCTTTAGCTGCTACAAGGGCTGAAGCGGCCCAGAGCTCTGCAGAGAGGCCCTATCAGGAGAGGCTGGGGGCTGTGGTTTGTCTGTGAGGCCCAGGGAGCCCAAATTTCCACTCAGACCCTCTGAGAGCCAACATTACTATGGGAATGGTCCCAGGACGTGGGCCCAGCCCCTCAGCTTAGGGTCCTCCTGCACTCAAGTCTTTTCTCCAGCCCAAACACAGCGTGAGGAAGAGGCAGGAGCACGCACGGAGCTGCAGCCGCTGGGGATCTCCCCCTTGTCCAAGACCTCTGCCCTCACAACCACATCATCCCACAGCTCCTGCGTGTTCTCCAATTCCCCCAAGCATCCCGGCAGGCCTGGTGGGAACGATGTGTTCCTCCCAGCTCAGCCCAGCCTTCATCTGCCTCCTCATCGTCTCCTCCTCGGGGCTGGCTGCAGTTTCCCACAGCCCAAAGTGCTCCAGGCTCCGTGGCTGTAACTTGCTCTGCCTTGGAAGGAAACACAACACAAGGGAAAATTCAAATCATCAAAATCTGTCTGGTCAGGAGGCAATGTCTTCTACATCCCTAAGGTATCAGCCATAAGCTGACCTCACAAGGTGGCCATCCTGGCATGGAAACACCCACGAACAGTGAGCATTTGGGGCTGAGCCACCTCCAAGCCCGTTCCCAGTACTTTGCATTCCTCCCACCCAGCCAAACTGATGGGGAGATCACCTTTACTTCTGTAACTGAATATGTCAGGTTCTTTGACATATATAGCGACTTATTCTGTCTGTAAAGCCTGTTCTGGGAGCTCCAGAAAGGCTCTGAGCGATGCTGATGTGATGGCCTCATCTTAAGGTAACGCAGCACAAAGGAAGGAAGAGAGAGAAAAAGAGGAAGATAAGGATAAGGATAAATATTATTTAATGAATATTAATAGTAGGCAGAACCTCAGTCCTCGGTTAGTCTGTGAATTCAGATACAAAGCTCTCAGAAGGGCTTGGAGGGATTTTTTCGCCTCCTAATCTCATAGGTGCCAATTAATTAGCGGAGCCAGCCTGAAATGCAAGACGACAGATCCAAAGCAGGATAAGCAAAATGGGTGTGTATGGAAGAACCCTTATTTATGAATAATTTAGAATAAACACAGAGGGCCCCATTAAGGGCAGCCCTCGCAGGGGGGAAACGTAGATCTAAGATTTGGCTTTTCTGGAGCTAGGAGCACATGAATTGCAGCAGCTTGGCACCCTCATTGCTGCACGTGTGCTGCATCAACATGCTTCGTGGGGCCAGGCGTTAGGGACACACAGCCATCGGTCTATCAAACATCCCTGGGGACACATTATTCTTCCTGCCCCTGGATATCTGACCTCGGCACGGCTTGGCTCCAGCCCGGGGAACGTCCTGGCCCTCTCTCTGCAGTCACCGGGGTTGACACCAGGACAGAGCCTCCTGCTCCGTGCCGGGGATGGAGGTGACCCCGCTGTGCTCCTCGCCCCCAAGTCCCCTCGGAGAGGGCTCAGCGCTGTGCTGCACAGGCTCCTTGCTCCCTGCGGTGCCTCACATCAGCTGTGTGACCCCAGGAAGGCGTACAGGGAGATGTTCCTGAAGACAAGGAGGTCTCTGACTGGGTTCAGGCTCTCCAGACTCTCTCTGAAGCTCACGTACACACCGATGAAGCACAAATGGATCAGAAAATGTGGGCAAAAGGAGGGTGCACCTTTCCTCGGGATGCTGAGACCCATCCTTTTCAGGGCACCAGGGACTTGGCACCGCTGGAGGAGGCTTAGAGACATGCTGAATGAAGCCCAGAGCACAGCAGCTTTCACAGCGCCTCGGAGGTATCTCATTCCTATCTGCCCTAGAGCCATAATTTGCAAGGATAACCAGTGTCAAATCCCATTTGAATGCCGAGTGCTGCGAGAAGAGACATCGTTATAGCAATTGGAGGCTGCTCCTGCCTCCCTCTCCCCTCCTCGCAGCCCCCGCCGTGCAAAATCCCCCAATTCCCAGCAGCTTTCTGCCTTTGGAGAGATAGAGAAGGGGGAAGGGAAAGAAATCTCAGCCCGAGCCTCGTGCATTTTCACCCATCAGAAAGCAATTTCCCATGATTACACAGCTTTCTATTCTGGTCTGCAATTGCAAGTTTATTAGTTAAGAGCACACCACTAACTCTGAATTGTGACTGCATTAGGAGAAGCACTCGAGTCTCATCATCGTCTGAAGGAGACACTTAAGGCAGCATCCCCGGCAGTTATATCCTGGGATGGATCTCTGCCCGTGGCACGACCTAACGAGCTCACGGAGGGGAATGGGGAGAGGAGAGGGGAAGGGGGTGATGCAGCTTCCGAAAGCCACCCCAGGGCAGCAAATCTCACCTGTCCTTTAGGAGGTATTGATCTGTTTTCCCTGCTAAAACCCCAAAAAGGGAATCAAATTTAAGCAGATGAAAGCCCTCTGTAAGTGCAGGAATTGCAAAGGGAGACGTGCAGGAAGCTCAGCGTGGGCTTAACAGCATGAACTGTCTCCCCAAAGCAAAATCCATCCTGGGGGCCTCTTTGCCAAATGACAGGTCCCCTCCCTTGACAAGTAGTTATCCTCTTTTCACAGCTATGGGCAGTGATAACACAAAGAGAAAGCAAGGCCAGGCGTAGACCCACATCCTTAAATGATCCTGAAGTCCCTTGTCTGCACGGCCATTCATTCGAAGGACATAAACCTCAAGAGACTATCACTGATTAATCCATTAAAATTTACTAAGATCACCCAAATTTATAGCAGAATCAGGGGACTGCATTTTTTTTTTTCTTTTCCCTGAGCCACCGACATCTTCCTAAGCTGTGGAACAATCCTGCCACGCTGTAATTTAAAATAAACCATTAAAACCCTAGAATAAAAATAAATTTTAAAAAATCAAAGCAAATTTCAGTGAGGTGAAATTAGGGCTGTCGCCAAGATCAGCTTTCTGAGGAGGAGAGCAATAATCCTGAAAAGATTTTGCTTGCAAAGGATAGAAACACCTTTAGCTGGAACGCTTTTTTGCGTGAAGAAACCCCAGCCCGATCCAAAGGAGATGAGGCAGCCCTCTCCTTGACCAGCCAAAACGCCTCTTTCTGGAAAATCCAGCAGATTTGGGCACGATTTCCTGGAGGATACAACCTCCCAGGAGAGCTGAAACTTCACCCGGACCTGCAGATCTGTACAAGACAGAAATAAGAACACCTCCTGCGTCAGACCTTTCCCCTCCGTGTGAGCCTCAGCAGCTCCAGGCAAGGGCACCACGCAGGACCTGACCCAGCACACGGCAGCAGGGCACAAATCCTGCTCGGCGAAACGAGAACATCTTTTAAGCGCTGCTTTTCAAGCATCCACCGGCCGACCAGCTCCCTCTGCTGCTGCTTCTTCCGACCTGACCCAAAGCACCATTTCCAGAGATGCGAGGTCACCGTGAGCAGCTGAGTTCAGCCTGGCAGTTTGATGGCAGAGCGCTGCCTTTGGGACTCAGGGGTCAGCTGCCTGCCCACAGGATGCCTGCTGATACATAATACACTATAGGATATCTTAAACATCTTAAAAATCTGCATGTATCCCATATATCTGCAGGAGAGCCACCACAGGCAGGTCCTAGGACATCACCAACAGCCTTTGGCTGCTGAAATGTCTGTGTCCATAAGCTTTCCACTGACTTGGAAGGCTCCTCCTTCACTAGCCCAATTTCTTCTCTGTCCTTTGCTTTCAAGTAATAAAAATTAAGTAAAAAAAAATGCCAAGACCAAGCAATTTTTTAAAAAAAAAAAACAAGTGCAAGAAGAGCATTTGGCAGCCCCCTCGCTGGTGCATCCCTGCTCTCCCTAAGCTCACATCCCTGGGCTCAAGCACAGTGAGAAGTCACCCCGGGTGACAAAATAACCTGTGCCCATAGCAGGAGGAGCTATCAGTTCCCACAGCACTGATAATCCTACAGCCACCACTTTTCCCCACGAGACACAAGCCCCGCATCCCTGAGGACGAAGCTGCCGTGGCGGGGTGCGAGGTGTGTTTAGAAGTGAGCAGCTCGAGGAAACTTTCTGCCGGGATGTTTCTTTCATCCCCAAGCAGCTGGAAGCCAAAATTACTTGCTAAGCTGATGAAACACCAGCAAGGAGACTTGGGACTGCACTGAATGAGGAGCACAGCCCCAGGAGGGAAGGAGGGTACAGGGCCACCTCCTCCTGCCCGCTGTCTTTCTGGCCAGCCCAGCAAACGGGCTGTGAAGATGGATCCTAAATTCTCCTCCTGGCTCCCAGACAGGTGAACATCTGCTCTGCAGCTCAAAGAGCCCCTGCCACATCCAGGTCTGCCAGACCTGGCCCCATCCATTTGTAACCAGAAGGATTTACGTGGCAAAGGCAGGCGGCTCCAGCAGCCGCGGGCACCGCAGTGAGAGAAGACTTGCTTCAGAAGATGTTCAAGCTCCAGGGGGGAAGATTTCTGCAGAGGACACAGAACGGGAAAGGAAGAATACCTGCAACAAGGGCAAAACCACCAGGGACCTGCCTACAGGAAGGTTCATGGTCACAGTTGGGGCAGAAAACCCAGAGGTGAAGGAAAAGCAACGCCACCTCTTCGGCATTCCACAGCCGCAGCCAGGAGGTGCAAGGAGCCAATTTTAAGATGTTCTCTCATAGCCCGAGGCCTTTTCAGCTGCTGGGTGCGACTGATCTCACCTGCAGCATGCAGCTACTGGCTTCTTTTATCTTTTTTTCTTCCTCTGGAAACCGCTATGGCAGAGATTAATGCTGGGAAGCACAAGTTCCTGCTCCACTCCAGAGCTTGGAGAGCCACTGCGGGAAGAAGGAGGCATGGGCGAGCACACCCAGCCTCTGCTTGCTCCTGGATCCCATCCTAGCTGTGCTTCACCCCACTGATATTTCAGCAAAGCCTGCCCAAAACAGCAGCAACAAGTCAGCATCATTTATCTGCTGGCTCTGGAGGGGAACCATTGGGTGATGTCAGCCCAGCAACCCTGGCGGTAGCTGGAGAGGTGCCATAAATCACCAACAATTAGTTAATCACTTGAGCTACTAGCTGAGGAGACAGGGAATACGTTGTTCTAGAAGGAGGCGAGATTTGACAGTGACAAAATACGGTATTCCCCCTCCTTGCTTTCTGCTGTTGACAAGAGCAACCCTAAAAGGGGTTTGCTGTGAAATCTCCCCCATCGCCAGCGGGGAGACTGAAGCAGCTCTTGATGTAACTCCAAAACAAAAAGATCTTGTGTCACCGGGGCATTTGGGAGGAAGAAAAAAAACCCACCTCCTCCTCCTCGATAACGTCAGCTGGCAGCCTCGTGTCAACTTTCACCCAGGGACGTGGAAATGCTGTATAGGAGCAGGATGCTGAGCTGCAGCTCCCGTAGGCACGTGGAGCTCTCCCTCTTCCGAGGTAACACAATGGGAGGTTTCTTTTCCAAGTACATACTTGTATACACACACAACAATAATAATAATAAAAAAAATCCATTGAATTCGCCGTGCTTTCCTCCTCCTGCCTCGCTGAGCTGACAAAGGGTTTGACACCTGGAAAGGTTTTTGAGAGCATTTTTGGAAACCACCAGGTTTTGTGCTGGAGAACTAAAGGAGTGCTTTGCTGTCATGCCGACACTCGTAACCCTCTCCATCCACGTAAAGTAGATGGTATTTAAAAGATGTGTGGCTGTGGTGCTTCAGGACATGGTTCAGGGGTAGATCTGGCACCCCAAAACCTCAGCTATGAACTCCTCCAAGAAACCACTTGCCAATGAGCCGTCCCCTCCCACCTCCCCATATCACGCTGGATTTTAGGGACCTGCTCCGTTTCCCCCCAGTCTCTTCTTTCACAAGCTAAGGAGCCCTGATCTCTTAACCACTCCTCAGAAGGTTTTTGCTGTCTTCATGTGGATCTGAGATGGCTGTGAAGCTGTAGGAGACCCACGTCCTTCTGGACCAGCAAGCAGAGGACAGACAGGACACCCCAGGCCAAATCTAATAGCACCCATCCCTTCGGCAGCTGAAATGAGCTTAAAAAAAATCTTATCCAAGGCACCACGAGGGAGCTGCAGCCAACAGAGCCTAGTTCCCAAAAAAAAAAAAAACAGGAATTCAGCAAGGCAGGGCAGGACACACAGCTCCTTCCTGGTGGTGGTGCTCTTGCCAAGAAGGGTTTGGGTGGCATCAAGAGAAACCAGAGGAAGGTGGGTGGACATTGGGCACCAGGTCCCCTTGCAGGCAATGTGATTTTCCTCCACAGGCACACACAGCACTGAATTATTTCCTCAGAGCTGCGTGAGGAAATCTAGATGAATCCCTCATCACAAATCTCATCCTCTGCTGAAGATCATGCTTTGAAAGCGAGCTAAAATCAAGGACCCCCTGGCTTGGTGTAGGAGGGCTGCTGCACCTCTCTGCAGGCAGCAAGCTCACAAACAGGGCAGCAGACAGACAGGAGGACCCTGTCACTCCCACCTCCAAGCACCAGGCTGCAGAAAGCCAAAGAAAACACATCACTGGGAGAACATTTATCCTATCCCCGAGCTGTTTGTGAGGTTCTTTCCCATTTTTTTTTCATTGTGGAGCCCTGATTAGCAGCAGATGCGCAGAAACGTGCCTGAAGTCAGAGCAGGAGGCGACCGGCGTCCCCTGTTCCCAGCTCTTGGCCGGAATCACGGTCAAGGGGGCGAGTCTGAAATAAAAAGCTTTCGTCCTGTGAACTTTCCAGAGGAAGCCCGTTTTCTCCTGAAAAGAACAGAAAACGTGTGTGGCAGGAGCGAGAGGCTCCTCGGGGGCTGCCTGCACAGGAAGGAAGATGGTTTGATTTATTCGAGGTGTGAAGCCGGGCCAGGGACGCTTGCCAGGTGTTTGTGCGGGTTGTGCTTCGTCACCGGGCTGCGTTCCTGGTGGGAACTTTGCTTCCCAAACCTGGCCTCCTCACACCCACAGCCAGGAGGAGGAGCAGGAGGGGACAGCCAGCAGCAAGTGCACAACCAAATGCCCAAAACCAAGCCCCCAAAACCAAGCCCCCAGCTCCTCACGATGAATTTCCCAAGCGATGGAGACCAAAAGCAGCACCTGCAGCGAGGCTGGGAGAAGCCAGAACCACATCAGCTCGAGGCACGGGGGCGAGCAGCCTTTGTCACGGCCACAATGCAGCAACTTCCCACAGACGTGGCCGGTTCCCATCGGCTTTTGTGCCTCTGGGCAGCAGGGAATGGGGCCGGGGAGCAGCCGCCCTCCTGCCTTCCCCCTCTGCAGGAACTGCAAGGTGCCGAGAGAGCCTGGCAGCAGGCTTAAAACAAACAAAGGGAAGTGCTTTAGTGCTTTTTCACACCACTCACAAATAGACGGGGGAAACTCGCTGCCAAAAAGCCCAGCCACGTTACGGCCACTGGAAGCGGTGGGAAAGCAGGCGTTTTGTTCCAGCCCCCAGCTGGCTCAAGGCTTGTGCTTCCCTGAATGCAAGGGGCTTTCCTTCCCCTCCCAGGGTGTAAAGGCGCAGCTTTTGCTGCTTTTTACTCTTCCCCTTCCCTTTCCAGTATCTTTTTGCACAGGTCTCAGAGGCAGGTGGCCCATTAGCATCACCCGCTCCCTCCACTTGTGTTGCTTTCTCACCTCATCCTCTCCTGTGTCCTGGAGAGGAGAGGATGCAGAGTGCCATTCCTCACCTGCTTTCCTCAAATCCTCTAAATCTTCTTTACACCCTCTTTCTGTCCTTCCACCTCTCCCTCTCTTTAAGTTTTTCCCCTTCCCAGCACCCACATCTATCCTGCGGAAGGCGATTCACCCAAGACCCAGCGGTGCCGAGCAGCTCACATCTTCCCTGTGAGACCACCTCGTGCTCATCCCCACCCCATCACCCAGGGCTGGTTCTCCTCTGCACCTCCTGTGGCTTTCCTGGAGCCAGGAGACAACATCATTTCTTGTGTTTCTGCTCCATTTGTGGTGCTGAAATGTCCCTGAAGAGTTTGGACTGAGCTAAGGTGCTGCAAAGTGGTACATGCTGGTGTGGGGACTCTTAGAGTCCTGGGGGATGCCACCAAGGGCAGACCAACTGCATCCATACAACCTGAAATCAGGGAGAGGAGTCTCTGGTGCAAGCTGTCCCCAGAATCATGCTCAGATTCTGGTAGAGGACATTCAGATTTATTCCAAAAGCAATACAGGCTCCTGCATGCCTCCTGCTGCTTGTTCTGTCACTCCAGCATTGCCTTCACCATCAATTCCCTTCACTGTTAAGAGGGAGGACCAAGAACAACCCCAAACCCTACTCATTGAAGTTGTTCAAGCTCTCCTTTGCCACTTCAGGCTGCACACCACTGCTGCCTCCAGCTCTTTGTCACCACATCCTCCCATTTAGCCTCTTACCAGACCTCGTGCTTTCTCTTTTTCCTCTCAACATCACCAGAAGGCAACCACACGCTCCACTCAAACAGTTCGCCTTGTACACCAGGATCTCAGCCTCAACAAACAGAACCTTGCTCAAACCAGGGGTAAAATCACCTCAAAGACATCCCAAGAGGTCAGAAGTGCAGAGCTGAGCTTCGAGAGGTGATGCAGACAGAGCAAGTGGTTCTTGACTTTGTTCCAGACCAAGCACGCCCCTTTCCTTGGGACAGGGCCGACTTGCCAGGCACACACACAACATCCTGCATTTCCCTGACACCTGCACCTAGCAGGGCCCTGGGGGCGATTTGTGGGCAGTCTTCAGCTCTGAGTGTTCCTGGTTTCACAGCCCCAAATCCGACCTTTATTGTCATGAGAAGGATGTTATGGTGAGCACTGTCACTTCCACTCGCTGCTGGGAATCAGACCTTGAACCAGCACTCACATTCCCTGGAATATGAAGCCATCTATTGCTTTTTAGGACTTTTATCAACAGTCCCTCCTTGGAAGGGCAGGAAGAGACCTGCCTTCACAGAAACACGGGCAACAAAACCCATCTGCTTGGATCCTAATGGCTCTTTCTAAGGACTTTTGTTCCAGAAGGACACGATCCCGAGTGTCACCCTGTTGACCAAGCAGGCTGCTTCACCTTTCTGGAGGGCTTTTCCTATCCTTTTATCCTAAACTAGGGAAACCAAGCTCATTGTGCTGCATTTCCTTGCAGCACCTCCAAACACATCAAAGAAATGTGATGTGAAAATATCACCAGGTGAGAAATTTCATCAGGTCCAGCTTCATCACCTCATTCTGCACTACCCACCTCTCCAAAAACATTGTTTACACCTGATGCCAGGTCCTGGAGGCACTGCAGAACCTGGTGGCTTCAGCACACTCAGATGGGATTTCCAGCCCAGGCTCTGGTTGCTGCCTTTTGTCACGGGGCTGCTGGCAGTGCAGGCAAACCACACGGGAGAAGAGCTGCTGAGGAACCCATCCCAAAGGCCTCGTCATCAGGACAGGCAGCAACGAAGCTCCAGCTCCACGGGAAAGCACCTGGCAGCCCTCTCCTGCTCTGGAGGCCTCTCCCCAGAGAAAGGGGGGGGGAGATGAAAGCAGCCAGGTGCAAAGCAGGCAGCTGCAAAGGGCACCGGAGCCCGTCCTTGCATGCGCAGGGTGCCACATTCCTGGAGAGGAGGCAGGGCGGTGTGACCTGCTCCAAAAAAGCACCCAGGTGATCACATACCTGCTTGGCTCATCAGTTGGGTCATCGTGGGTGACCCTTGGATGCCTCCCAGGAGTCCTCACCACCCAGCATGAGCTCTGATCCATAGAAGTGGGCATCTGCATCAAAAAAAGGAGAGGCAGGATGAGCTGGCTTTGGAAATCAGTCCAGGAGCACCTCCCTTCTAATCCCAAGGCTGTTTTCCCAAGGAGATCTCGTTGTTATGATGAGAGATGATGTCTGTGAGGCCTCACGGGGGTCCCACATCCCGCCTCACCCCCAAACCCGAGCTCCTGACCGAGTGCTGCTTCCGACAGGATCTGCCCGAGCACGCTGCGGTACGTGGCTCGGGGTTAACCTCAAACACAGGCACAAAGTCTGAAAGAAAAGAAAATGAAAGATTAAATATCAAAGCTAAACCCACTAGAAACAGAACCCCGAAGGGACAAAATCCCCGGCCTCAAAGCAGCTTACACATCTCAAGTTCCCAGTGCTTTGGGTGTTTTTGTTGTTGGTTTTTGACTAGCCTTAGATAAATCCTGCCCAACTTCTCTCCCAGACGCAGCATTTCCAAAGCACATCACTTCCTTACCACAAAAGCCTTGCCCCTGCACTGCTACCCCTCTTCTTTGCCACATCTATTAAACGTGCTTTCCCCCAGGATCACCTTCCCCTGACTACATCCCCATGCTGCATCTCCACTTTCTTCCCAGCATTGGTCCCAAATGGCTGGAGCCCCCAGGATCTCCCCATCTGAAAATCTGAACTTCCCAACCCCCTAGGATTGCCACCAGCTCACCCAAGCTCCGCCAGGAATGCCATCACCAAAGGCATTTCCAAAAACCACTCTACACAGCACAAATCCAGACAGGACTGAGACACCTCTGAGCATTTCTCCAGCTCCCCACTCTTGAGTTTCTTGTGGGTTTAGGGCCGAGCTTCCCTCCAGGTGTCCAGGAGACCTCTGCACAGCTCCTCCATGCTGATGTGGGTAGGGGTGAGCCTTGCTCTCCCCTCAACCGTGTACCTCTGTATTTGCCATCCTGCAAATCCCTTATCAGAGGCAGGATTCAGATGGCACAAAAAATGTGTGCATCTCAATGCTGTAGCAGGAGAGGTGTCTCAAATGCCACCAGATGCCCATTTTCAGGCCACCAAAGACAATCTGGGTGTCAGCTCTCCCGTGGCAGCCAGCAGGTTTTCCCTCTGATTTTCTGCTCTGGCACAGATCTTGTGCCAGCGCTGGGAACGAGCCACATCTCATTTACCCAGACTGCTTGGATGTTGCTCATCCAACATCAACACTCCCCATGCCAGCTGCGGGAGCATCTCCCAACACACCCAGGGGACTTCCCGTGCTCGTTCTGCAGGGAAAGCAAAAGCCCCAGCTTTAAGATGGGTTTTGCAGATTGGTGGGGGAAAGTAATGATTCCCCTATGCCATACACAGATGCCTCAGACACTCCGAGGACAGACTCCCACACAAAAAGCCTTCACATCCCTAATCCCTTTAGGATTTTCTGTGCCACGGCAGACCAAAGGTACAGGAACAGGTCTCCAGGAGCTCAGGGAGCACTTGAATTGGGATTTTTGAGGATCTTCCTTCTCATGGGAAGTTTCCAGTGCGCTTTTTCAGTGCCTGAAAGGAACCAGAGATAGGAGGGAGGAGTCCAAGTCCGTCTCCTGCCTTGGATCCCTGATTCAGGGCTTATAAAACAGATTCAGACCGAAAACTCAGCACCAAGACCTACCATGAGCTTTGTAATAGTTTTATAGCTCCTCTCCATCACAGATAAGAAACCCACAGGCAGGAGAGAAAAATGAAAGCCACCAGGGAAATACCTAAAAATGCTCCTCCTGCATAAAAAAGCAGCATTAAGGTGACAATTACAGAAGAAACACTTTGGAGTAGCATCCCGTGGCTTTCTCCCCCACTTCCAGAGCAGGCAGGGAGCCAGCCAGGAGGGCAGCAGCAAAATCCCAGCCTGTATCCCTTAGAAAGGAGGGATTGTGACAGCTGCTCAGGCCAGGAGGATGCTGCAGATGAGGATGTTGTGGATGTGCTCCAGAATTAATGCCCCACGTGCAGGTGTGGGCATCATTCAGCAGAGCCTTGCTCCGTACCCAACGCAAAATCCACGTGCCCTGCCAGCACAGCTCATCCAAAGGAAATCATTTGGGGATTAAGTGGGCGTGCGTGCAGCAGAGAGACATGAGCAAGCAAGCAGGGGATAAAGGCACTGCCAGCGAGGAGAGCCCTGCAGCATCCTCCTGCCTGGCGGGGAGATGCAGAGCTCACCCAAAAGGAATTGATAAGGAAAAAGAGACCGATTGCACTTTAGGAGCCCTAAAAGGAAATAAAATAAATCCGACAAAACAGTTTTGAGTTTGGAACTCGTGTCCCAACACCAAACGGTGCTTGTAGCAGTGAGCCAGACTCGTGCAAGGGGAAGCAGCACGGCTCTGCAGGCTGCAGGAGACACTGCAGCCCCTGACTTCCACCTCGTACCTTTTCACAGCACTGGGAATTTCCAGAGATGAAGAGATCTCTGTATTTTGTTTGGTAATTATCCCCTGCTAGCTGCTTCCCTTCATCTCTGGTTTTATTTTGACATACTCACTGTGCTCTTTTGATCTCCTGCTTCACGGTGACACCCTGGGTAACGACTTCCAGCAAAGGATTAAATATTTTGACAGCTCCACAAGCAGCATCTGCTGTCACTCCTTCAGCCTCGTATGATCCAGAACAACTCCCATGCTGGAGCACCTGTGTCAGGTTTATGTTTCACTTTCATTACGTTATTCATAGCCAGAAATGTCTGCATTAAGAGAAAATGAAGATTCTGATGTCAAACTTTAACGTGATGGAGGATGCTTCAATCAGGAGAGCTCCCCATCCTCACCCTAGGTCCTGGTGCATGTAAGAGCTCACGTTCATCCCCACCAGACCTCATTTTGCTCGGGGTGAGGACAAAGCAGCTCTGGGACCAAATCTGAACCCTATAATAGGAAATCAGGGTCTGCAGCTCTCCTGGGGGGTCAGGGGACAGTGCCCTGCACGAGGCAGGGAAGAGAAGGGCTGCTGCTAAAAAAAAGCCACTGCATGTCGTCAGCAAATACTGACACCACCTCTGCTGCCACACTAAATCACCTCAAGTAGGAGGAGGAGAAGGAAGGGATTGCTCGCTCACACCTTCTTTATTTCCTAGATGCCCACGGTGGCAGGGAGACCTGCGTCATCAGCTCACGCAGCGCCTCCAGCAGCAGCGGGGCTTCACGCTCCGCCTGAAGAGGACAGGCAGCAGTCACCCAGGGCAGCAGGGAGGAAACAAAAATAAACCTGAATAACCTCCTTGGTGCACACATAATACAAAAAAAAAAAAGCATATCTATAATGGAAAGTGAAGATTCCAGTTTGTGCCATCACACACCCAAGGAACAACATGAACATTAGCATAGGCAGCCTGGCATCCCCCAGATTTTGGGGTCTTGGCTGAGCAACCCTCACTGCCTCAGGGCAATTTAATGGTATATAAAGAACACCCACAGCGATGCTTGGCAGGGGAGAGATGGGATGTGGGACAATTTTGACAGGTTTGGACTGAGGGACATGATCTGATGCCAGCTAGTGACAGAGGTGGAGAGAAAACTCCTGTGGACGAGACATCTCAAAGCTTTCAGTAAGTGGGACAGCGTGATCAAGTGAAGTTATCCTTACACATAACCTCAAAATCATTTTACAACATAGAAAAAAGTAGAGACCCACTACATCCATCCTAAGAGTCACTTACCATATTGCCTTCAAGCCCCAGGGTTTGCTGTCAGCCCCCTTACAGAACTTTAACCTCTCAGTGCTCACAACCACCAGCCACAGAGTGAACAGCGTGCCGCTTTCGGGAGCTCAACCCCCAAATTCATTACAGGGCAGGCTTACATTACAAGCCCTGAGCTGAAACCAGCATCCTGGAAAACCCCAGAGCACCTGCAAGCTGTGCCAAGGCCGGCTGATGACAGGAACGTGGCCCCGGTTCAGTTTCGGGTGGCAACCTGCCAGGGTGCCGTGCTTCTGATCGCACCCCACAGGGCGAGGAGCTCGTCCTCTGGCCAGCCTCCCTCAGCTGCTCTCCTGTTTCAAGACCCCGTGGGCCATACAGAAGTCAGACGGTCATAGAGCAGGGCAAGCAGATGGGTGTTACTGCTTGGGACACCAGGAAAAAAAAAAAAAAGAGTCTTAATAGGGCCTTGGGAAGGTGGAAGATGTCACCCCATGGTGACAGGGAGCAAGGTAATGCAACACAGCCAAGGGCAGCAGTTGTGAGGTGAGGCTGGAAGAGAAAAGATGCTGGGAATGGGCAGGTCTGGAGGCCACCCTTTAGGACCAGCTTAGAGTTCCAGCTGGAGACAGTCACAGCAGGCTGGAATATCTCCATCCAGGTGCTCAGGCTTTTAGGGCTTCTGGAGATGCCTTCAATCTGCCTTTCCCCTTCAGCAATAAAGGTCTACCTTGTCCTAACGAGCACTCTATGGAAATCTAGGATGTTCTCAGACATCTCAAACAGCAGCATGCCTACCTTAGGACATCCAGGCTTGGCCTGTTGATACTTCCAACCATTAGCATCTCAGTCCAGGAGCTGAATCCCATACTTTTTTTTCTGCATGCACGCTCAGAGATGCTGCAGGAAGCACTCTTTTGCTCACTCTGGTTTAGCAAACATTCAGGAGACACAAACCAAACCTCAAAGCAGAAAACAAGGAGCTGATGGACTAGCTGAATACAACCACTCTTCCAGAAAAAAAAGCTCAAATATGGTCTGAAGGCCCCAGGCTGAGTATAAATAGTGCTCCTGGGTCCGTGGGTGGGGTGGAGGCCCCAGGTGGAGGTGCTCAGGGCTGTTAAGGCTTATTAGTGCCCTCGGAGCCCTGACACCAAGGACGTTTCAGGTGACACAGGTGCCTGTGTGCGGACAGTTGAATGGAGCAGGATCAAAACCCTTCCTGCAGCCACACCAGCTGAAAGTTTCAGCGAAGATAATCCAGCTGTGAAGGCGACACAGATCCCAAAAGGGCCTGCAGAGTCATTTCACATCAGAAATGCCCAAATATCTTGTCTTCAGATGTTGAAAACACCCTCCTGCCTTTCTCCCGCTGTCCTCCCTTATCCCAAGGGTGGCTTTGTTTCAGGGTTGCTCTCTTCTAGCCCCAGGGCTGGCACAGCATCCGCTCGGTGAAGCATTTCAGACCCTTGGGCAAGCGGTGCCGTGGTGCTCCAGGAGATGCACGCAGACCGCAAGCCTGCGTCATCTTTCTCTCACCCTTTGAAGTGTGGAAGTCATCTGACCAGTGGGTAATGCAACTGGAAGTTAAGGAGCTTAGCAATCCTGACATTTATGTTCAAAAGGGCCCGGTTTTGCTGCAGCCCAGCAGGGAAACTATCCCGCTATGACGCCAACCGATCGCTTTGGGGACATTATCTCTCCTGAACATTAATACCCACGAGCAAACAAAAGCATGTGCCCGAAGGGGAAAGAGTCCCACCCCAGGAAGGAAGGCAGTCTTCTTTTTATGCCTTTACACTAAAAGCTGATTCTAAATTCAGCGTTAGGAAAGGTCAGTTCCCATGCCAGCATCAGTGTGTCCACACGAGGGTTCACAGGTTGTGAGCTTACCACTGAGGGATCGGTCAGTCCTTCAGAAGACCTTGGCCATACAAGAGAGCAATAAAGACCTTATAATGAGCAGAAATCTCTTTGTGAGCTGCCCCAGAAGTCTGAGTTGTGCCTCCGAGGACACAAGCACTGGGAAGAGACAGAACCAAGCCCCAGCTCCTCCTCACCTAACCCTGTTTGGACCTGTAAGGTGGCAAACAATTATCTTAGGGACCTGGAAAAGCAATGAAAGGCTGTGCAAGGAGTGAAGCAGCATGTTACCTCCGTTCTCAGTCTGACTTCTGCCACCACCCACTGCTAAGAAGAGGTTATTCAAGGATCAACATGACACAAGCTCTAGGTTTCTCCCCTGGCAGACCCCCATGGGGTCATTGCTAGATGTCCAGACCCGACCTGAAGACATCTGGGGCACGTGGGGTCTCTGGTTCCCATGGTCAGTGGATGGGATGTAGAGGGAAGGAGGCACCAGCTCTCTTTGGATGCTGGAGATGCTCCTCCAGGTCTTCTCTGCCAAAACACGGAAAAGGTGGGAGCAGGACCCACCCCGCAGAGACACAACCAGCCCGGCTGAGCCACACCGTAGGCATTTCCCACCATTCTGCTGCCTGGCAGCAATACACACGACCCCCGGCTGCAGCTAACAGTAATGTGAGCGGGGAATCCCTCTGCTTTCAGATCTCCTGCCCGCCGTTGCAAGCCCTGGGCGAAGCTGGCTCACTGCAGGCTGCGGAGAGCCTGCCAGCAGCCCAAGCAAAACAGAAACAGCATCAGCCAGGGTTGCCCTTGGCAAACCCAGGCCTGAAATTCAGGCTGTTTCTGTAAGCCCTGGCTCATGCGGGACCTCTGAAGATGAAGCCACAGAAGGACCTGCAGTGCTTCTGCTAGGAGGGCTTTATTTACGGAGGGGACTTTGGACCGACCTGGCTGGCAGCCCACCAGGGTCCTAGATTGCTCCCTTGCCCCAGGTAGCAATCAGAAAGGTAGCAAAAAGGTGGTCACTTTGGAGGGTGAGAGGGAGAGGAAGCCTTAACACAGAGAAGACAACCAAGAAGATGGCAAAACCCTTCCTGTGAAGCCTCACCACCCCACCTCTCTGATAACATCTACAACCTGGATCTGGAAATCGAGGGAAGGATGGCCGCTCACCTCAAATTATCATGGTGCCCGGGCCCAGCCCTGCCCACGTGCTGGGGGAAAAACAAATCCAGCTCCCAAGTGCTAGAGGATCTAACTGAGCAAGAGCTTTACATGAAAGAAGACAAGCAAAGAACAAGTAAATGAGGTGGTACTGAGTACTTTGCAGCATGAGCTGATCCTAGCATATCTCTCCAGCGTATGGGGACACTTCAGGATGCTTGGCCAGCCAATATGGAATGACTTTGGCCATCAGGAGATGACAACCTACCCAACCCGGACTGCAGCCAGCGATACCCTTCTTGTTTTCAGAAGGCGATGCCGATGACCATGAGTAACCAAACTCTACCTGAAGCAGCTCAGGGCATGGCTGTAGCTGGTGTTTCACTGGGTGGGATGGAAAATCCACTGGGACAGTAACTTCTGCTGGCAGGTAAGATCATGTCTGCCCACAGCTTCATGCAGCTGGGTTTTTTGGTGTAATCTTTCAAAGCCTCTCTACATCCCCTCCTTCAGAGCCCTCCTGGTCAACCCAGCCTAAATCTCCACGGATTTGACTGCTGCTTCTCCTCACAGCTCCTGAGCTCAGTTTGAGTGTCTTTGGCTGGCTGGATAGGAGCCGTGGGTGGCTCTGGGGTCCTGGATGCTTTTTTAGTGCCAGTGGCTCCAGCTGGTCTGCCTCTGCTCCAGAGAGCCGGTCGGGGTGGGAGTAGGAAAATAGCATAGGAAAAAGATGTGACTGCAGCTCTGTTTTGTAATCCGTGGGTGCTCTGTTTTTAATCTAGCTTGGGAAAGCCCCGAGGGATGTCTGTGCGAGGAAAATAAAGAGCGAGAGCACTGAGTTGTCAAGGTCAACCAGCTCCGCGTGTTTGGAGGAAGGGCAGGACTCGCGGAGGGCCGGGCCACAGGCAAGGCTCTGCTCAGGCTGCAAGGCAAAAAGCAAGCCCAGGGCGGGCTCCCATGGGCTGAAAGCACAAACCACGGTATTTCCATCGTGTCGTGGGTGAACCAAGGCCAGGCCAGCCCCTGCGAGCAGTCTGTGTCAGTCACAGCCTCTGAAAATCAGGCCAGCAGGACCTCGGAGCCCACCGAGGTGTGGAGCACCCCGAGGCACGTTTAAACAGCAGCAAGGGGAAGGTGGCAGAGCACGGCCTTGAGCAAGACCCTGTTAACTACCAGCACAAGTACAACCAGCCTGTTAACAACCAGCAGGCCGAGAGTTGCATTGGTTTAGGGTTATGGTTCCCCTCGTGAAGAAACCTGCTCACACGGCCCTACCAGGCCAGGCGTCAGCGTGCTCGTAGCAAGGTGGTGCGCCCGGTGGAGAAGTCGTGTGAGGAGCCTGAGGGCAACACGCCCTTTGAAATACAAGCTCTGTACAGACACTGGGAGGCTTTATTGATGTCTGGGGGATCTTAGCGAGGTGTATAAATACATGAAAATAGGCTGTGGAGGGGCCGGAGCCAGGCTCTGCTCAGGGCCAGGCCCAGAGGCCTCAGCCTGGAGCCCCGGAGGCTCCCCCTGCCCCTCAGGGGGCACCACCAGCACCCAAGGGCCCTGCCTGCTCTCACATTTTGGGATCCTGTGACTTCAGAGCCCACCCAAGGCCTCATCCTCCCCACTCCACATCCCAGCGATACCCTGGCTTGCATCAGCCCCTTCCCCACCACGCTGTGGAAGTAAAGCCCCAAATCACCCCAAACTGCCCCCACTCGGTCTCACATCAAGGGCCGGGACATTTCCCTGTGGCCCAGGAGCTCTCTCAACCAAAACCAATTTGGTTTTACCCCAGCCCCAAGCCAAGGACACGTCTGGGAAGCCATGCACACACACAAACACCTCTACAACCCTCCCCAGCCCACGGCCTCCGGGCTTCAGCACATCAGCAAGGCAGGGATACTCTAATCAAAAATCACAGAACATATGGATGTGTGTCTCCACGGGACAGACTCGTTCACATTGCTTTTCCCAGCTCAGGGCAGCTGGGAAAGGTTTGGTGTTGTGCAAATCTCTTGCTTTGCATCCTCCTAAAATGCGAGGTTATGAGGGGGTTGATGGGTTTTGCTTTGGTTTTGCTGCTGCATTCCAGATTGAAATGAGTCTCGTTGTGCTTGCAATAGTCACCATACCAATAGTTAGGGGAGTTTTGCATTCCTGGGAGAAGGACTCAATGCTCAGTCCTTCCTTTAGGACATGCAGACTGTTTCTTTGTCATTTACTGCCCTGTATTTACAGGGCTCCTTATCCCCAGAATCCCTAAATCCCCATATAAATCCTTGGCAATGAGCAGGCCAGTCTCCTTCCCTGTCCCACAGGCATTTTTTTAACTTGTGCCAAGCTCCAAACACCTTTTCTCCTGGATTCAAATGGAGATGGTGAGGAAGGCGAAGTGTTAAGAGAAGCAGGAGATCTCTGGGACCTCCCCCCTACAGCTTGGAGGAAGAAGGAATGAGGGGGCTGAAATCAGACACTGGATCTTTCCATAACGAAATGCCCCAACACTGCCAAGAGGGTTTTTTCCACTCTACAGCTACTATAGGGTTGATGACAGGAAAGCTAATTATATCAACATCCTGTTTACCCGGCAGCATGGAACCAGAGCCCAGATATAGTTGGGCTGTGAGGGCATGCTCTGATGCAGTTGCATAAAAGAAAAATTCCAGCCGTGCATCTGGGTCTTCTTCTTTTGCAGGTGACTGCTTCCACCATCCCAAACTGTTGTTGGTTTGCCCAACAAGAGACACTGGAAAGCAAATCCTGCAAAGTCTACCATATTCTGCTCACCTGCTGCCATCCTACCATTTTTCATCATTTCTCATCTCCTTATTTCTTCCACTAAGCCTGAAACATCACGGGGACAGCAGGGCTGGGGATAAGAGAGGGCCACCAGCAAGAAGCCTTCTCCTCCTCCCTCCACTCCCCAGCACATTGCCACCACAATCTGCACCCAACCACCTTGAGCTCATGGGTTATGGATTTTTATGGCTAGGGATTACTTGTTATGGGTTATGGGATATAAGTTAATGGTGGGCATTCACCAGCGTCAGGGCGAGTGATATTCTGTTGGCTTTTCCTTCCAGTATTAACATATCAGAGTATTTTTTAAGTGTAAGCAACTCAAATAATTTGTATAGCCCTGGAGAAACCATCCAGGATCAGAAAGTGTCACCTTATTCAGCCTCTTATGCTGGCTCAGGAAACGGGAGGAGAAAGCAACTTCTCCTACCCTCTCCTGGCCAACAAGTCGGCGATGTGACAGCGATGGAGAGAAGGAGCTGAAAGGCACAGCTTCCTGAGCTAGGGCTGCCAGCGGGCTGGGGATTTGTTGCCTGGATGCTGGCCAAGGAAAGTGCTCAGACCTGCCTCCAGATGTCATGAGTTGACAGCACATTTCTACCTGAGCGTTGTGCTGACGGAGCCCAGAACAAGACAGACAAACAGACAAAAGAGACAGACTCCAGCTTCTGGATCTGAATTTTCTCGGAGCTGCAAAGGGCCCACCAGAGTCTGGGTTTGGGTCCATCCTGGTGAAATTCAGTGGAAAAGAGGAGAGACTCTGGCTGAGCCATGGTTTTTGTAGCTATCCTTCAACACCTTCAGCCTCTCCTTACAGGAGATGTGGTCTAGACCCCCAACCTTTTTGGGGTAGCAAACCAAAGTTCCTGGACTGCTGGAGGTCCTGCCTCCCACGGCAAATCAAGCCCAGGTCCTGTCACTTCTTCATTATCAGCAACCCTCCAGTATTTTTAATGAGGGCTATGTCATTAACACCGGGCCCCTAGTACAGTTATCTCCTGCCTCCTTCGGATCCTGCTGGAATTCCCAAGGGCTGTGCAGCAGCCAAAATGTGGCACGTGGGTGCGGGGCACAGCTCCACGGTCAGGTGTCACCCATCAGGTGGGCTTCCTCTCAGCAGCTAGGGTGCAATAATCACCTTCTCATTAACGTGGAGATATTATGAAGCTTAATGACTTGGCTTGCACAAGGTGCTCTGAAAAGAGCCCTTGAAGGAGCGCTGGTGGGCAAGGAACAAGGGAACTTGGTGAACCCTCACGGCCATTCATTCCCCAAAATGCAAAACCCAAAATCCACATCTCAGCCAAGTCTGAGTCAAGTAAGCCTGTTTTAGAGAGTTTGTTTCGTTTGTTTCTCTTGTCAAACGAAAAGCCAATCCTAATTAACGCTAGGCCCAGTGCCATGGCCAAGACTTCAGAAGACCACTCCTGTTGCCAAACGTTCTTCCTTCATTCCCATCAGCTGCAGAACTGAAATGATGACGGGTTTTTCCAGGCCTCATTATGAATTAACAAGCCTACCCAGGTGTATTTATTGTTCAGCAACACGGATATATCTTTGCAGAAGAGCAAGGCACGCTGTTTCAGCCCTTTTTCACCATGTGAGGAGGAGAGGTCCCTGCTCAGGCCCTGAGGTATTTGTCACCTCATGGGGTACCGAGGTAGGATGAAGCAAGAAGATGGATCACAAAGCCCGACAGCTGCCCCACCAGGGACCCGCGGACCACGGAGAAGCTCCAGGCACCATCGGCAAGGGGCTGGGTGATCTCAGCGAGGGCCAAAGAGCAGCATCTGGAGACCCCGAGCTGAGGCAGAGCTGTGGGTCAGCGCTTGCATGAGTGTCCTAAATGAGTCACGGCTCAGATGGCCCTTTCCGCTGAAAAAATGTGTATTTAAGTGGTCAGAAGAAATCCTGAATTTGGCAAATCATTCTGTCCAGATGAAAAAATAAATAAGTACACAAAAGCGCGGGGTTTGTTTCAGAACAGCCAACATCTGCCACGGCTTTTTCACACCAGCAGTACTAAATCAAAACAGAGTTAAGGCTAGAAACAAACCCAAAATAACTCTTTTGTTTTGAGTCAGATTTCCTTTATTTTTTATTTTTTTTTTCAGACTCTGTTTTCAATGGGGGGGGGGGGGTTCTGTTTATTTACCTCGTTTGACTCAGCCCCAAATTCCCTTTGATTTTTCAGGGCAAGCTGCTGAAAGCGACACTCACTTATTTACACAGCCGCCTGCGTGCCCCGTGGCTGTCCCTCTTGTGGGAGGACATTGGGGCAGCCATTTAGGGTCAGGCCAGAAATGCTACGAGACACATCCTGTGACAGGGGAGCAGGAGGTCCTCCAGTGTCCCCATCCAACCCTCAAGCACCATACAAATCAAGGGACACGGTGACCTCTCAGCACGCTCTCCTGCAGGTCCCTACGTGCCACCAAAGCCACCAGAAACAACGGCTATTCAACCAAAAGGAGAAACAAGGCTCACAGCTGCGGAAGAAATAATTGGAGCAAATTAATGAAGAGAGTACCAGTGTACCAGAGCTACAAGCACGTAGCTGAGCAGTCCCAGGAGGAGATGCAATTTATTTTTTGTGGATAAAGAGGAGGTAAAATGAAGAACCAGATGCTCTAGTTTGGGTAGCAGGCTCTGTACTCATCGCGGAGTCACAGAATATCCCAAGTTGGAAGGAACCCACAAGGTTCATCGAGTCCAACTCCTGGGTCCTCACAGGACCACTCAAAAATCCGAGGGCTGAAGACAAAAAGTATTTTACAGGCTTCTCTGGAACTGAAAAGGATTCTCGGGAAGACGTAAAGAGTTTCAGGGCAGCTGCATACAGCCCTTAATCCCTTTTTCCTGATCAAGCACTGCGGGAAGGAGCAGCCCTGCCGTGCTATCATCTGAGGACGAGATCTGCCCAGGGATAGAGCCCCATCCTTGGCAAACCCTGCTGTACGGTGAAAGCAAGGACCATTCCTCCAGTCCCCTGGCTTTCAGGGCCCTCTCCAGTGCACAAGACAGGAAACAGCTGCAGAAAACAGCTGGAACCTTCCCTCTCCACCCAACGGGGGCAAAACTTTTTTTCTCCTAATCTCGTTCTTGCAAAACGCTGCAATATTTTAGCCGAAACTTTCAAAAAACATTTCAGCCTGGAGGCAGCCAGCCAGCCCGGAGAAAAACGAGAGTCTGGCTGGATTATCAGTAATTAATGGCAAAGTCTTTTAATTGGAAACAAGGAGCACGCTGACAGTAGAGATTTGCTCTCCTTTAAAGATGATCATCCATAAAGGTGGGTGGAGGGATGGATGGATGGATGGATGGATGGATGGATGGATGGATGGATGGATGGATGGATGGATGGATGGATGGATGGATGGATGGAGGATGGAGCATAGTGGTAAGAAGCTGGGAAACCCATCCCCTGCTCAGGATAAAGAGCAGGATGTTTTTCACGACATCCAGATGAAGCCCTAGGAGCACAACCACAGTCAGAGGAGGTCCTCCCAGCCCGCTCTCCACGGGCATCAGCCACCCCACAGCCCATGATATGGATGCCACCAGTTGTCATCTCACGGGGAGAAGGGGTGGGGGTACAAACTCATTTTTTCCCTGATGTCTGCAGAAGCTCTTGGTCTTTTCCAGACCTGCAGCAGCCCCTCAGGCAGCACTGCTGGGCCGGGCGGGTGCTGGAGCCCTGGCACAGGCTGCCCAGAGCTTGGGGGGCTCCTCCTTGAGGGGCTTCAGCAGCTGCCAGGATGTGGGATTTGCATTGAGAACACCAAAAGCATCGTGGGGATACAATCTTAAATCACACAGACTGATTTGGGGTTTCCAGGCAGCTCAGGCATTGGACATGCATGGAAACCTCACTGCAGAGCTAGAAATGCAGCCAGAGCCTGTAATCCAGTGACAGACAGCTGGAGGGTAGCAAATTTCCATCGTAACCACAAAGCGTCAGGATTGCAGCTACAGCAAAAGCTGCGAACAATCTGAAACTCTGCTTCAGCCAAGAATATTCACAGCCCGCTTGGGATCAGCAGGACAGAGCGACCAAAACACTCAGACCTTGGGGGCACCGACTGAGGAATTTTTGGATTGTTAGAGATCTCCTTGGGGCTTCTTTCTTTCTTTCTTTCTTTCTTTCTTTTCTTTCTTTCTTTCTTTCTTTCTTTCTTTCTTTCTTTCTTTCTTTCTTTCTTTCTTTCTTTCTTTCTTTCTTTCTTTCTTTCTTTCTTTCTTTCTTTCTTTCTTTCTTTCTTTCTTTCTTTCTTTTCCGGGCAGTAAGGAAAAGCAGCAGAGATCCCATTCAACAGCCAACATCATCTGTATCCCTGCTGTATTTTCCTTAATTTGTTTCTTTCAATAATTTTTCTATTAATCGATTTCATTGGTTTGGTTCCTAAGCTACCCTTTCATGAAGCAGGATCCAAGAGGTAGGAATTCCACGACTTTTTCAAGCTATGTTCCAAATCTGCACCAAACTTCAAAAACCGGCTGTCATTTCTAACCTTTGTACTGCTGGGCAGGAGACTGATAGGGAAATAGGGTCGGCGTCCCAAAACCAAACCTGACCACACGCATCTGCCACCAGAGAGCCAGCAGATGCAGTGGCAGAAGCCAGCAGGGAGGCATGCTGTTTCCATCCTTTTTTTTGACCAATTCCCATTTTTCTGGCCATCAGCACCCAAGAGAAGCAGGGGGTCTCTCTGCAGGGTGCACGTGGTGATGGGGAAACGCTGCAGGTCATGCAGCAACCCCGTTTATCCAAAAAACATGTCCAACATGGACCTGAGCCAAACATCACCAGTGGTTTTAAATACGGGTTTCTAAAGTTTTAACTCCGGAGACATCGCCGCTGCTGTGCTTCTGGATGCAGCCACTAGAGGATGGCAATGTCCTAGGTCTCCCACCGCATGCTGGAAATCACCGAAATCCAGCTTTGGAAACACGAGGTGGCCAAAAAATGCTCCACCGGGATGCGCCGGAGCCACAGGGGGCATTTTGGGGTGCAGGATCTCCAGGGTGACCCTGCCCCATAGCTGAGCTCGGTCTCCCCAGGCAGGTAAATTGAGGCACAGCTACGGACACCGATAACGCACCAGCAGTTTTGTTCTGACCGCTGGAACTGGTCAAAGTGGAAGCCCACCCGTGCCAAAAATGTGCTGCCTGAGGGACAGCGGTGAGGAAACGTTCCTCCTGGTGAGGAATTGTAAAACCTGAGCCAGTCCGAATCAGGCAATCTCAAATGGGACCCGGCTTCCAGATGTGCTTTTGTGGTGGTCCCAAGTCCTGCTCTGCAGAGCTGCCCCCAGCTGGGTGCTGAGCCATCCTGTCCTGGACATCTGCTGAACCTCAGGTGGGTCCTGTTGGCCCTGTCTCCACCCCGCTGTTGGCTTTGTGTGCTAAGTCCAGCCCAGGAGAGCTTCGAGCTGCCACCAGCTGCCCACATCAGGGGATTAGGAGAAAAAAAGAACAGGAATAAAGGTCCCCACGACCCCCGGGAACACACAGGGACGTGGCCCTTTGGCCATCTGCTCCAGCCGCTGGGTGCTGGAGGGGCGCAGCAACACCTCGTCCTTCCCCAGAGACCGGGGAGGGAGACCCAGCACAGCACCTGCCAGCAGCGTCCCCGAAACGCATTCCCTTTGCTAATTAAAGCCTCTGACGTACGTGTTTTAATGCCACAAGGTTGCATAACACCCAGGGGTGGCCAGGGCTTGCCGCTGCGCCAAGGGCAGGGGTGGAAACAGATCCCCCAAACCTTGGCTCCCCGCTCACTACCTGGCACGGGCGCTGCAGGGATGGAGAAGGAGCTGCTGGCTCTGGGGAAGAGGTCATCCTGCTCCAAAAAAAAGGTGCAGAAGCAGGACGGATCAGCACTGCTGATCTCACCCCCTTCAATGCCTTCAGAGGAGGACCCCAGCCTGGTCCCTGTTGGGGACAGGACACCGTCAGCCCCATCTGGAGGGTGTCGCCGAGCACCCAGACCCTACACGAGGCTCTTTTTTCCTCCCCTGGGGATTTCCGTGCGGCGGCTCGGCTTTCTGCACCCAAACAGAGCTATAAAAAGGCAGAGCGAGACCCGCGGCTCATCCAGCGCATTCCTCCCAGCGAGGAGAGTAGGTTTTCACGGGGGGGACCGGGGCTGAGGTTTCAGAGGCAGAGCCAAGCCCTGCTGAGTCAAAGCTCCCTCGCGCCTTGCCAGCTGGACGCGCTGCGCCCCGGCTTCACGGGAAAGGCGCCCGGCCAAGAGGAGCACGAAGCATCGTCCAGGTCAAGTGCTCCAAAAAGCACAAAACGGGGCATCAGCTACGTGAATGGAGGCAGGGGCATCCTACAGCCTTCTCCGGTGATCCTAAATAGCTCCCAAAACCTGCTATAACCTGCTGACCCACGGGGAAGCCGTGGCTCTCCGTGGGGCTGGTGAAGAGTGGTTCATGGAGGACCTCAAGAGGATGGCCTGGCTGCAGCAGATGGATTTTCTGGGTCAACCTGGGCAGAAAGTCTCTCCCAGGGCTTCAGGATAACCCCAAGTTGGGCTGCAGCTCTCCCAGCCCTGCTCCACAGAGGTATTATTCCTCTCCGAGGCTCAGCCCGTGAACATCCCAATCTTTTGGGAGCTGTAGGATGTTCTCCGGGACCTCCTGCTCCCTTTTCTCCATGCGAAGGTCCCCTACACATTTCCCATGGGTCTAGAAGTTGCTGCTGCTTTTCCCCACTCTGTCCCCAAGGGACACAATTTCTCTCAGTGCCCAGACAAGATTACAAAGCCGGATGCCTCTGGGGAGAACAGGTCACCCTCTGTGGGCTGTGCCTCAGTTTCCCTATCGACCACGAGAGGATTAGCGCCCTTCCAGGATGTTTTGAGGTCCATAAATAAACATGGCCAGGGCAGGACCCGGGCATCATGTAGGTGGGAACCCAGCACCGCCCAGGAAGAGAAAACACGGCCTTGCCTCCACAATTAGCAGGGTGACGGGCAGGGACGGATGCGCTGGGTTTCCCCCCGCCCAGAAATGACTGCAGTCGCCGTGCCCGGCTCTTCCAGCCTTCCTGTTTATCCCAAGGGTGATCACGGAGAGGTTTATGCGGTCCTGGTGCCTCTCCTCCCCTACCAGACCTGCACGCTGGGGTGGGAGGAGAGGAGAAAATCCCATCCTGGTGCAACTCCTGCTTTGCAAAGCGCTTCTGGGCTGGGATTTCTCCTGCTGGAGAGGGGTTGGCAGGAGGATTTTGCGGTGGAGAGGAGAAAACCACCTTGTGTATCCCCTGCTTATGAAGCCCTACACTTGCCCAAGAGGATTTTGGGGTCCAGTCGGGCTCTTGATTTTCCTCTCACACCCTCAGCGCCCTGGAAGTCCCATGTCACCTTGCTTGTGTGCAATAATTGTGCTGGGAGCTGCAAAATCCCATTGGGACATGGTGGCATGAGGAAACAGCCTCAGGTTGCACCAGGGGAGGTTTAGATTGGATGTCAGGAAGAATTTCTTCATCCCATAATGCTGCTGCGGGTGATGGAGCTGATTTGCAACCCCCCTTGGAGGAGCAAGCGCTGGAGGGAGGATTAGGGAAGATTTGGGGTCACCCCTGCCGCAGATGGATCTGTCGGTGCCATCTGCTGCGTGTCCTTATCCCCGCTGTCCCCACCAGGCTCAACCTGCTCGATGCTGGAGCGCTCAGAGGTGTTTTTTGGGGGGTTCTGGTCTGTAAGAGCAGCGATGCTATCGGGAGTCTCCGCCCTGCCTGTACTTGCAGGAGGCAATATGCATTAGGGAGGGTGGGGACTTTCCTCGCTGCAGCTTCCCGGGAGCAGCATCTGTCTCTAATCAGCACGCAACGAGCGCAGACGTTTGATGACTGCTGCGCCAGATTTTTCAGGCATGGAAGAGGGAGGCGAATTGGCCCCTCCGGCTGCAGGCCACTGGTAGCCACAAGGACGGAGCTGGAGATGTCATTTCTTGCAGAGGCTCTGGGGGATTTATTTTCCCCTCTCTTTCTTCCTTTTTTTCCTTCTTTCTTCCTTCCTTCCTGCGGGTTAGCAACGCTGTGATTTGCTCCACAAAGGCAGGTTGCCAAAGCAGCATTCCTCGTCCCAAAGCCGGTGTCCTCGGCTCCAAAAGCTGATGTGTAAAGGATCAAAACCACCCTGCTCATCCCAATGCTGCTGGATGTTCCTGATTCCTCCCAGACGCTGCCATCCCTTGCACGTGGCAGCGTCCCCAGCTCCTGTTGCCATGGGACAGGGGACATCCCACCACCTTCCCCCATGCTAAAGTGTCCCCAGCTCTCCCTGTGGATGCTGCTGCTAGGATTTTCCCAGCCTAATTTTGAGGCAAGAGTGGTGCCAAATTGAAATATCACAGCCGGGATCAGAGGGACAGCATTTAACACAGATGTTCTGAGCTTCCAATCCTCCCGATCTGGTTGTGAGATCCCTATTTCCACCCAATTTTTGTTCCAAAAAGCAAACCGTCCTCCGAACCCATGTGTGGTGACGAATTTTGGCCTCCACTCCTACATCGATGCTGGGGGATGCTGCCGCTCCTGGTAAGGGTGGGATCACCTCCTGTTTCACACGTAGCAGCTGAAAATCCCTAAAATTGCTGAGTCTTGAGGGGATGCTGGCGAAACGGACGGGGTGGCAGAGACTTCATGCTCCCGGATGGGATGCAGCTATCACTAAAACCCATCCGAAGGCCCAGCAGGGATTTGGGGAGAGGCAGTGTGTGCATGCGGGACCGTCTGGGGCTGCGAGGAGCCGTTTGGCCCCGTTCCTGCTTTGGAGCATTCCTGCCTCTTTACGGCTGATGTTCTCCAGATGTTTCGTAGCGCGGCCTCCTGTGGAAATCCTGCTCAGCCCTCCACGCTACAGCCAGCGGAGAGGCGGAGGGTGATGTTAGCTCGCTGCGTTTTAGGATATTTAGGATATTTAAACATTTAGGATATTTAAAGCACATCGAACGCGACCACAGCTGCACAGAGCCGTACACTCCGAGCTCTCACTAATTTATTTTATTTTTTTTTTGCACTTTTTTGCCTGGGGAAATGCGGTGCCTGTGCTCACCCCCCTGTCTCCACCAGCCCACCGAGCGCTGTTAAACAGCGAGATCCGGAGACAACCCCCTGGCTCGGGAAGTCCCGAAGCAGCAAATTGCCGGAAGCTGGGAAAATATAATGTGGAAAGCATTACCCTCGCTTGGCCCTCGCCTCGCATTCCTCCTGAGCAGCTCCTCAGGGTCCCAGCCAGCGGCCGGATGCTGGAGGAGACCGCCGGTGGCTCTGGGCCAGGAGGATCCCTTACCACTGTCCTTATTGCCCAGTTTGGGGTGGATTTTGTTGAACGAGTGGAAATTGCAACCAAAGAGCAAAGCTGGGGTGGCCCCAGCAGCATCGGTGTGGTGAGGCTGCATCAGTCCCTGTCTGCTTGGATATAATGCATATAATGTCTTGGAAGAGCTGGTTCGACCTCCCTTTAGGGCACTTTCTCGTGTAATATCTGTGTTTTCCACCCACGCTGCACTCACTCTTCTCTCTGTCCCCTGCATCCATCCCTGTGCCAGATCCTGCACAGAGCACCGAGAGCTGCCTGGGTCTCAGCACCCCAGCTGGTTCCTGTAGTGGGACCAGAGGGAAAAGATTTGGGTCTTTTTTGCAGGAAAGGAGCGGAGGCAGAGCCCAAATGCATCAATGGGGTACGGGAAGATGTGACTGCATCACGGCAATTCCCAAGAACATCTCAGGCAATCTCCTGCTTCCCAGGAATGAGGGATCCGTGCTCCGGAAAAAGACACTCGAAACGTTTTCCTGACGTCAGTGGGAGGAAAACACCCTGGGCAATTGGCTCTCCATCCTGCCCGACCCCACGGGTTTCCCAGCGTGGATGCAGGCGCTGCTTACCCCAATTCCCCTTTCCTATAAAGCGGAGCAGAGCCCCACGGCGTGCCGAAGGAGAGGAAGAGCCGCGGGGCTGGGGTTGCCACCCAGGAGGAATACCTGCTCCACTCGTTCAGCTGGAGCTGAGGCTGAGCACGAGGTGCCTTGGGTGGGTTGCGAGGAGGTGGGTCAGCCGTGGGCAAGCCCCGTGGAAGCGGCGCTGTCCCCTGACTCACAAAGCCACGCATGAGTCAAAGCCCCAGGTTAATCGAGGAGGAGAAGGAGTCTGCCCTGCTCCACCCTGCTCCACATGGGTCTGGCACGGGGCAGAAGCAAAGTCCTGCTGATGCCACAGAGGGAGTGGAGAAGACGTCAGAGGAAGCAGCCCCGATAATGCCTCCTCCTGGAGGAGCCTCCCCAGTATCCTCCCAAGATCTTCCCAAGGAGACCCTGCTGGTGGTCTTCTGCGTCCCACCTCCAAGGCAGAGATGGAGTGGGAACTCCCGAAATGTCTCGTTTTTGCCAATTTTTTGGCTGCACTGCCTCCTGGATCAGACAGCAAAGCCATCCCGTAGATCTGGAGAGAAAGGAGGGAGAAGGGGAGCCAAGGATAAATTCCTGTGCTGGATGAAAGCATCACAAAGGGGCAAACGAGGGTGATTATTTCCAGCGAAGGAGCTGGGGGAGGACGCAGGGTGAAGGTGGCCAGGAGCTGGCAGCAATATGCCATGGGTGCTGGGACCACAGAGGGTCTGCAGGAGCCCATCTCCTCCTCGGCCCACCAGGTCTCCTTTCTGCATTACTTCTATAACCAGCCTGGCAAAGTCCCCTTGACCAGGCAAAGCCAAGTTTTGGGGACAGACAGTCCAGACAGGCTGTTTTTATGTCCTCTGTACCACTGACACCCAGCGAGGTGACCAAATCCCATTTCTGCTGGCAGACCCGAGCCCACACCACAACTTCTGCCACCAGCAGAGGGGCCGAGGGCTGAGATTTCGGCAGCGCGGACCTCACCCAGAAACAGAGTTTGGGAAGAAGCCTGAGGGGAGCAGCCTCCTCCTCCACACCGGAGGCTGAATCTCAACCACGAGGTCAAACGGGAATCCTCCCACGAGAGCTGCCGGTGCTTTTCTTCTGCCCGATTTCATCTTCACCTCAGCCAAGCCCTACAAAGCCCCCCATGGGTTGTGTGGCACCAGTCATGGGCCAGCCTCCTGCGATGGCAAATACGGGGTCTGTCCCCAAAATCACCTCATGAATTTTTGTTCAAACACGCGAAATTACACATGTGGCACCCAAGAGCTGTTTAGGTTGGTGTTCACGGACAAATTCTGGGTTTTCTGCTCAGATGAGGGGCCGTGAGGCAGATCATGGCTTCCCTTGGGCTGTGCGGGTGGCAGTAGGCCTCACCCAGAGCAGGGGAACCCAAAACTGCCACCGCCTGCAGGCAGGGCTGAAATTCAGTGGCAAAGCCCCTGTCCCTGTCCCTCAGCCCAGTTGTGGCCCCATGGCTACCCCAGAGGAGCAGGAGAACCCCGGGGACTGCCATCACTCTGGTTTCCACCCAGTTCCAAAGGGACACGCAGGTCCCATGGCTGCCCTGTCACCCCGTTTCTCCTGGGGGGACAACAGGGCTGTGGTGGCACTCGTGGTCCTGAACTCATGCTGGGGCAGGAGGAAGGTTTTGGGGCTGGCTTGGTTCCCTCAAGAAAAGCTATGGAGGGGAGGAGGTGGCGGTGTCCACACCGCAACCTGGCAGCCCTGTTGAGACCCCGAGTAGGAGATCACCACAAAGCAAAACCATCTTGGATAAGAAGCGAGGAGAAAGGCGAGCATTTCACCTTCTCAAAAGGAGACCCACCCTCCCTTATCACCCCATCTCTCTGCCCTAAGGTCCGGGCACGGAAGCCTGCCGGATTTCTTCTTCCTGCACTCAACGAGTAGGAAAAACTGGATCTTCTCATAAATAAAGCGCGGCGGCGTTAGCGTGAGCGCCGGGAGCCCAAGGGTGTGCAGGGAGAAAGTGAACCTGTAATTAGGGTGATGAATCGGAGCTCAGAAACATATCCCCGCTCCCATAAATGTGCTGTTTCGGGGTTGCTATCTCAAGAGCTTCGTATCACCAGCCACAGGGGAAAATTCTTCCCATCCCTGCCGGGCCAGGGCTCCATGGGATCCTCGCCTGTAGGAGGAGACCCTCTGGGGACGGGGACCCCACCACTTCCAGTGCTTGACCATGAAGAAATCCCACCAGATACCCAACCCAAACCTCCCTGGAACAATTTGGGGTCATGAAGGCCAACAGTTGATGGACCTCCATCCTCCAACTGCCCCTTGTTGGACATCCTCGCTGCCTGCTTCTTCTGGCAGGGGACAAGGAGGTGGTGTAGGACAGCAGAGCTGGTCCCATCCCACGACTTCCCTCCCATCATCGTGTCATTGGGAAATGGGAACATCCCAAATCTGTGGCCAGCCACAGCTCCTCCAAGGGGACATGGAGGACGTTGCTCAGAGCGTGCGTGCAAGAGGAGGGATTGAGGGAAGCCAACGATGGCCATTTTTGGGTTCTTCACGAGGTGGAGATGAGGTTGGCCAGATAGGGCATGGGAGGAGCCCCGAGCCAGGCAGTAGGGCCGGAGTTTCGGGTTGTGCAACGCCCCCACGGCTCGCCCGGGTGAGGTCACAGAGCAGGAGGCACCTCGGCCTCCTCCACAAGGAGAGACACCGCCCAGAGCCATGGCATTAAATATGGTGCCACCTCTCCGTGGTCACGCAACGTGCCACCGGTGTCCCCACTGAGGCCGGCAGGTGGTGGGACAGGCCTGGGTGGGGTGGCATGTCCCCATTGTTCCCCATGTCCCTACTGTCCCCAATATACCCACTATGGCCTCATTGCCCCCCATGTCCCTATTGTCCCCAATGTTCCCATTATGTCCCCATTGTCCCCTCCATGCCCCCATTGTCCTCCATATCTCCAATAGCCCTATTGTCACCCTACATCCCCATTGTCCTCCATGTCCCCATTATATCCCCATTGTCCCCATGTCCCTATTGTCCCCAGTGTCCCCATTATGTCCCCATTATGTCCCCATGTCCCCATTATCCCCCTAAGTCCCCATTATGTCCCCATTGTCCCTATGTCCCCATTGTCCCCCATGTCCCCATTATGTCCCCATTGTCCCCCATGTCCCTATTGTCCCGTGTCCCCATTATGTCCCCATTGTCCCCTCCATGTCCCCATTGTCCTCCATATCCCCATGTCCCCATTGTCCCCCATGTCCCTATTTTCCCCATTGTCCCCATGTCCCTATTGTCCCCAATGTTCCCATTATGTCCCCATTATCCCCCATGTCCTTATTGTCACCCTATGTCCGCATTATGTCCCCATTGTCCCCATTATGTCCCCATTGTCCCCAGGTCCCTATTGTCACCCTATGTCCCAATTATGTCCCCATTCTCCTCCATGTCCCCAACACCCCCATTATGTCCCCATCACCCCCCTCCCCCCTCCCCCCTCCCCTCTCCATGACGTCACCCCTCCCCTCCCTACCCCCCCGGGTGAGGGGGGGGGGGGGGCTGTTCCGCGCAGGCGCAGTACGGCGCGGCGAAGCCGGGGCAGCCTTGCCCGGCGCCGGGCGGGGCGGGGCGGGGCGGGGCGGAGGGGGCGGGGCCAGCTCCATCCGGGTCCCTCCCCACCGGCGCCAGAGCGGCCTCGGCGGGACGGTGAGTGCGGGACGGGCCGGGGGGGGGCGGGATAAAGGGGGGGGGTCCCGGCCCTCACACGGGGCCGACTCCTCCTGAAGGGACGCAGCGGGTTAGGGATTCGTTGCTGTGTCGCTGTGGGGGTAGGGGTTGCCCCCCCGGTGCCGTTTTTTGGGGGTTGGAGCCCTCCCCGGTGCGGCTCTGTGGGGTGGGGGAGGCCCCTCGGGAGTGCTGTGGGGGGCTGAGGGGGCTGAGGGGGCTGAGGGGGCTGGGAGCCCGCCTCACAGAGCTCCTGTGGGGTAAGGGGATGCGCTGTTCAGTATCCCTATGGGGCAGGGTACCCCCCTCCGTTATCCTTATGGGGCAGGGGAACCCCCCCTTCAGTATCCCTATGCGGCAAGGAGCCCCCCCTCCGTTATCCTTGTGGGGCATGGGGACCCCCCTCCAGTAACCCTATGGGGCACGGGGACCCCCCCAGCATCCTTATGGGGCAAGGACCCCCCCTCTGTTATCTCTATGGGGCAAGGAGCCCCCTCCAGTATCCCTATGGGGCAGGGGAACCCCTCCCTCTGTTATCCTTATGGGGCAGGGGGACCTCCCGTCCAGTATCCCTATGGGATAAGGAGCCCCCCTCCAGCACCCTTATGGGGTGCTGAGCCCTTCCCATTCACTGCACTGTGGGGCAGGGATCCCCCTCTTCCAGCACCTCTATGGGGCAGGGGAACCTCCTGTCCAGTATCCCTATGGGGTAAGAATCCCCCCTCCAGCATCCTTACGGGGCAAGGAATCCCCCCTCCATTGTCCTTATGGGGCATGGGGACCCCATCTCCAGTATCCCTATGGGGAAAGGAGCCCCTCCCCAGCATCCTTATGGGGCAAGGACCCCCCCTCCGTTATCCTTATGGGGTAGGGGGACCCCTCCTCCAGCACCCTTATGGGGTACTGACCTCTTCCCATTCACCACCCTGTGGAGCAGGGACCCCTTCTTTTAGGACACTGAGTCCCCTTCCAGCACCCTAATGGGGCAGGGACCCCCTTTCCATCACCCCTATGGGGTAGGGATCCCCCTCCAGCACCCCTATGGGGCAGGACCCCCTCCCCTTGCACAACCCTATAAATCTGGGGTTGCCCCTTCCTTCCCTCTTCGTGCACTCCCCTCCTGTTCTCTGCAGGGCACCGCCGGTCCCTGCCACCCCATATCCTGTCCCTTTTTGGGGTGCCACGCTTGGCACCCCCGAGAAGGTCCCGACGTGGGGGGGGGGGGGGAGGAGGCGACGCTCTGAGGGCTGCCTTGGCTAAAAAAAGCCCAAAAATGAAAAAAAAAAAAGGGCTCGGGATAGAAGCAGGGCAGTGGGGCGGGCACATCCCGACCCTACTTCTGGCAGGGGACGCGTGCAGGTCCCACGGGGCTGCAAACTGCACGTTTGGGGTGAAAAACACGCCTTTGAGGTTTTCATTTTCGTGCGCCTGTGGTTTTTTTTTTTGGTATTTTCGGGGCTTGTGTTGTCTCGGACTTCCTCAGCCTGGCTTCGGGCTTTGTTTTAGCACGACTGTGGGCTGGAGGGGAGCGTCTCCCGACCCCAAAAACACCTTTGGGAACAGCGGGGGGGCTCTGCGGGGTCCATCGGGGTGCGGGGGGGGGTCCCACGTGCGGCGAACAAAGCGCGTGGCTCGTTGTGTTGTGCTGCTTTTTTTTTTTTTTATTATTATTATCGATTTTCTCTCCTCCTCTCCCCCCCCGCCCCTCTGGCAGGAGGTTAGGATTACGCTCTGCTCCCCGCCTTTCATCTCCTCCTTCCTGCCCTGCGCGACGTGTAGGGCCGCACGCGGGGACGCCGGGCAGGGCGACGAGGGGAAATCTGTGCTGCCCAGGTGGACAAACCCGATTCTTCTCACCCATCCGGGCTGTCAGAGCACGAGCTGAGCTCAAAATATGATTTTTTTCCCCTTTTTTTTTCATTGTTCGAGCCGTGTCCCCGCTGTGGTTGTCCCTCCCGGCGCCCCCTAAGCCAGCTCGCTGATTTATCGGCTAAAACCCCGTAAAATATCGCTCCCCAAATGCTGTCCCGAGTGTTTCACGCTCGCTCTGCTCCTCTCGTCTCCGTTGCTTGGCTCTTTTATTCGCGCAGGCCCGGCCGCTGGGCCATCTGCGGCGAGAAATGAAACGCAGATTTGGCCCTGAGCCCGGAAAGTAAAAAAAAAAAAAAAATAAATTAAAAAAAATGAACGAGGCTTTGCCTCGGATAACTCGGGGAGGAAGAGCGCAGGAAGAAATGCTCGAGGGCAACGTGGAAGGAGCCCAAAGCGTGCTAATTGCTGCGTTTTGTGTTAAAAATTAAAAAGGGAACGCGCCAGGAGCGGCGCGCAGAGGTGCCTGGGTGCTGTCACCGCGCTGCTGAGGGTGGTGAGGGGACCCGGCCCGGTCCCAGCAAGGATCCCCTTCTCTCTCTGCCCTCCCTAAACCCCTGAAAGTCTCCGGATTTTATTCCCTGCTCGGCACTTTGGAGCTTTTCCTCGTCGTTCCCACCCAAAATCTGGCTTTGGGTGGCTGTGGTGCCGCCTGGCGTGGGGGCTGTGCTGGTTTGGAGGCGGGCCGAAACTCTCCATCAGGCAGGGATGGAGAAGAGGACACGGGACGAGCATCCCATGGACCTTTCCTATATATTTTTTGCGTTCCTATTTATTTTTTGTTTCCTGCAAGCCGTGCTCTGCCCCGTCAGACTTTGCCTCGGGAGCGGCCGCCCCGTGGCATCATAACGGGGCCAGCTCAGCCCGGCTCGGGAGTTTCGGGGTGAGCAATGCAAGAACAGAGAGGAGCCGCTTGGAAAAGCACGGTCCGGCCCCGGCAGTGCCTCCTGCCACGCCGAGAGCCGAGCAGGAATTAATTTGGTTGTTAATTGGAGGTGCGGGGAGCTCGGGCATCACCTCCGCGGGGATGTGGTGGTAGCCAAGTGCTCTGCGGGGTGGAGCCGCGTTGGTGGGATGCTCAAAGCTGCTTTTTCCTCCCCAAATGGGTGATGTGACAGCGCGCCGAGCCCCTGCTGCCCCACCTCATGCATCCATTAGCTCTAATTAATTAACGAACATCTCGCAAACAAGACGTCGAAGGGGGAGTGGCAGCCGTGGAGCTCGAGAGGAGCTTGGAGACACCATGGGTGCGCCTCGAGGGGAGGATCTCCCGCCAGGAGGACATGTGAGCTGACCCCAAAAGCCCTCAAATGAACCAAGGAGCATACAGAGGATGGACAAACCACCACGGTGGCGGTGCCGGCGTCCCCATCCACATCTCACCGTGCCCCAAACCCCAAAGCAGCACCCAGCAAATCCCCACCGCGGCCTTAAATTAGCCGGGAGCAGCTGGGGTGGGGGCTGCCAGGGCTCAGGTTGCTCCCGCGCCGCCACCGCCTCGGCTAAAACTGGATCAAAGCCTGGGGAAAGGAGCAGGACGGGGGCAGGAGATGCAGCGAGGGAGCACGGGGCGGTGCGGGGTGTTTTAGTGCTACGGATGATTCCCCCCTTGGATGTTTCCGAGGTCGCCGTTGGTTTTTTTTGGAGCCTTTTGGGTTTCTTTTGCAGCTGCCGCTTCTAAAAGCCCCGCAGCGAGCTCGCTGCGTCGAGGTCGGAGAGGAATTCAGAGCTGGGAGGGCTCCTTCCTCTGCTCCCTTCAACTCGGGGGCTGCAAACGTGGCAAGGAGAGGACACAACTTTTTTTTCTGGTTTTTCTTCCCGCGGAGGATTAGCCCTGCAGGATTTACGCCGGGCTCTGGAAACGGCGCCAGGTTCCCAAGCGGAGAGAGAAAGCGAAAGCGCCGCGCCGACATTGCCCCCTTCTCGCTCCGGCCTCTCGGACCTAGCGGCTTCCCAGCTGGGGAAGGGCTTTTGGGGAGAAAAAAAGAAAAGAAAAGGCTGAAGGAAGCTGGAACGTGGTGCTGGGAGGCAGAGCTCAGCTCATCCATCGGCCCCTTTCCACCCCGGAGGGAATCCCGGCAGGTAAGGGGGCCGGGGAGCCCGACAGCCCGTCCCAAGTGATTTTAGGGAGCCCGGGCTCAGCCTGGCTGCTGCCAAGAGCGATAAATCCACCCGAGCATCTTCCCTTCCTCCCTCCCAGCCCCGAGCAGGCCCTTCCTGCCCGCAGCCTGCACGGAATTAAAGCGCTGGCGTGGCGTAAGGATCGAATTAAGCTCCTCTCCTCGCCGAGCTCTTTCGCAAAGCAGCAAATATTTCTGCCTGCCTCCAAAGGAATCATTTTTTCCATTGTTCCGCGCAAAACCCTCGCCGGGGCTCGGCTTTCCCCCCCCGGGGGTGGTTTCCTGGCGGATCGGTTCTTAAGGCAGCTGCGTTTTGGGGGCTTATTTATTTATTTCTCCCTTTTGTGAGCTCCTCAGCAGAGCGGGGACGCGCCGGAGCTGAACAAAAGCAGAGCCCTGCGAGCAGCCTGTCATAAAAGAGAGGGGGGGGGGGGTCCTGGTTGAAATTGTGGGTGAAACAGTGCAGCTTTGCTTAGGGTTTTTGGTTGTTTTGGTGGTTTTCTTGTGGGTTTGTTTTTTTTTTTTTGGTTTTGGTGGGAGTTGAAAGTGGGAAGTTCGCTTTCTGTGCGTCGAAAGATCACCTGAATCCCTCTCCCTGCTCGCAAAGCCTCCCTCACGCTCTGATTTATCTCACCTCTCGATGTTTCTCTCTGATTTATTGACGGTTCTCCTCCGAGCAAGCAGGTACGACCCGAGAGCAAACCTTCCCAAAGCAGGCAGCTGTTTTTTGTCACAAAAAAGGCCGTGCCTTGCTTCGTTCCCCAAACCAAATCACTGCGGGCCCGCTCGCCCCTTCCCCTCGCTCCGTTTTGGGGTCCATCTGCCTGAAAACTTCGTCGGTTTCGTCCCTCGCCAGGAACTCTAATCCCTTTCAATGAGATCAAGGGATTAACGTCTTATAAAATCACAGGATTAGCTTGAGCCATTTTTTCCCCCACCTTCCTTTCTGCGCAGCGTCACGGCAGCGCCGCGCCGGAGTTCTGAAAGGGAGCCGCTCGCCAGTGCTGGCGGAGATGGGGTGCAAGGAGCTGAACCAATTTATGGGATTTGGGGCCAATCAAAGTGTTTAAAGCAATATTTTAACCCTCCTGTGTGTTCTCCGTGGAGTTTTGTGCCATGGCAGGGTTTTTTTTCAACACATTTGGCCTCATCGGTCAGCGGTTAGCTTGGAGGTGCGTGGCTCGGATGATTTGCGGCTCCTGGTTGGGTAAGCACAGAGCTGGCCTGAAAGGTTTCCTTGCAGGAGATCTGCAAAGAATCGTGCTGAGAGACCTCCACGAGCAGTTCCTGGGGGCTGCATTACCCCTGGAAGCAGCGTTATTTCCAAAAGTCCCATTATTTCATAAAGTTGCTCCCCTGGAATGATCTTGGGGGGCTTGGGCTGCGCAGGGTCTTCATCGGGACGTGCCTTCCAACCTGATCGTCCCCAGCCCACGAGGAAAACCCGTGCACACCCCGGGGGTTTTTATGACATCCCCGCTCGAGGCACTGCCAGGAATGCCTGGCCGCAGCCCAGCGTGCCCAAAAAGGGCAGCTCCTAATTTCCACCCTGCTAACGAGGCCGCGGTGCTCTCATTGAACCGCTCCAGCAGCCGCCACGCCGCTCACCCCGTGAATTCAGAGGGGATTTCACACCAAACCCCTCTGAGAGAGCCTGAACAATGCCGTGGGATGCTGAGGGGAGGATTTGGGGTCCCCCCTCTCGTTTTAAAGGACGTGGCGGGCTGCGATCCGACCTCCGGGCTCTCTCCAAGCACCTCAAACTCGTAGTAAGAGCTTACGCAAAGGCTCCCGGGCGTCATGCGCTCCCCTGACCTTTGGAGAGACACTCGATGCAGCCTGCGTGCTCGTTGCTAAGCCGGGTCGTTAGCGCCAGCAATATATTTTGCCTTCTAGTAGCCGATTCAGCAGCCAGGAATCTGTAGGAATCTGGCAGGGAGTGGGCTGTTTTCGGGCCTGCCGGTCTCATGGGTGCCTGAGGAGGCCCCGGTAGCCTTGAAGCAGGTTTGGTTTTGGGTTTTCAATGAGTTCTGCATCAACGTCGCAGCCTCAGCCTGGTGATTTTGCTTATTCAGGGTTGAATTTCTGAGAAATTTTAAATTTCTGAGAAATTTAAGCCCTTAAGCCCTTGGGCAAGCCGGGAGTTGGGGCAGGCAATGCTCCAGATTTGTGCCTTGCCCGCTCGTCACCTCCCAGGTCCCACCAGCCCTACCCTGAATTTGGCGGTCCCTTGCCGTTCTCCGTCCCGCTGAGGTGAGGCCATGACATCGGGAGAGCTTTCTGGCTGCAGAAAATGTCATTTTTTTAAACCGTTTCTGTGCCAAACAGCTTGCCTGGCGTCAGCACCGCGTGTCAGGAGGGGTCTCTTCTGCCAGCTCAAGTCTTCCCCGCAGCCTGAGGACTTTCTGCAGGAGGGAAAGAAAGAAGGAAGGAAGGAAGGAAGGAAAGCGTGCTCCTGAAAGTGTCTGCTCCTCACGTAAGTCAGGAAAATCTGGCTAACTGACCTCATTAACACCTCCAGCCCTGAGATCAAGCCTCCTTTCTCCTCTCGGACACAAAGCAGGAGAGGGACAGCAGCGCTCAGCGTGGAGACGGAGAGGGAAGGACCCACGCGTGCTGTTCCTACACACATTTCTCCGTGGGGCTTGGCCAGGCACTCCAGGAGCAGAGAAATGATTCTTCTGCTGACCTCTGAGGCTTTTGCCCACCTCGCAGAGCCGTTGGAGTGAAGCAATTTGTGCCCCGGGACCTGACATCTCTTTTTTTTGCTGGGTTTTCAAGTGCTGCAAAGCCCCCGGTCGCTGTGAGCAGAGCAGAACGAGCCGGGGAAGAAATATTCCCCCAAAACCCAGTGCTTTTGGTAAAAGCAGAGGAAGGACAGGCTGAGCACGGAGCTCCTTTTATTTTTTTTTCCTGTAAGCATTAGGAAAAATATCAGATGGCAGTGACACGGCGGTGGGGTAAATTCCCAGCAGGCTGAGGTTTGGCTTTGGGGTTGCCTGGGTTTTCCTGAACGGTTTTTAATGCTGTCAGCAGCTGACAACGCGGCCCTCGCAGCAACAGAGGGGCTTTTGGGGCGGCTCTTCCCCGGGATTTCTTGGTGACTTTGGTTTTGGTGTCCGGCTTTCGGTTCTCCTGCATCGAGCTACCTGTTCTGCTTTTTGTATATTTAGTAAAAACGAAGAGAAGGAGTCTGCTGGGCACTCCCAAGGCCCAAAATCCGGGGTTTGGGCTCGGAAGGAGCAGAAGGCAGCAGCATAAAGAGGAATTCTTCCCTCCCAGGCCTCACGCTGCTTTTCCACCGCGAGGCTTTGCGGCCATCTGGATCCCCTTGCAGATTATGCCCCCAAAAAACCTCCATAACCTAGCAACCTCGGGGAGCTGAAACGAGCTCCTTCTTCCCTCCCGCATCCCAAATTGTGCTTGGCTCGGCTCGCCGCCTCGCTCAGGCTGCTGCCAGCAGCTGCTCTCCCCAGCCCCGGAGCTCCTGGAGCACTTTGCAGGGATTTATTGATCCCTGCACTGCTTTTTTTTTTTTTTTCCTATTAAAGGAGCTCAGGGAGTGGAGGTGAAGGGATTTCGGGAGGTCATATCGTCCATCTGCTTGGTGGAGAAGGCCGGTTGCTTTTTTTTCTTTGCTTTATCCAGCCTGGTGAGGGTGATTTGATTTTTTTTTTTTCCCCAAATGTGATATTTTGGGAGCCCCTTTAGCATCCCTCAGCTCTCCCTGTCTGGATTGCGATTCCCTGGGTTATCCGGGCGTTGAGCACTGGGTTCGGCCGGGCAGTGCTTGCAAGGAGCCCATGAATCGGGGAGAAAACTCCATAAATCGAGGCTTTGGCACCTGATGGGATGCGGTAGGGGCTGGTGCTGTGGGGGCAGCGGGGTCGGGTCCCACAGGGCCATCGCGTTTCACAGCCAGGAGGACGGAGGGGGGCTCGGGGCATCCTTTCCCTTCCCACCGCGCTGTCGGGAGGAAAAATGAGCTCAGCGGGTCGTGACATCGCAGCTGGGACGGAGCCACGTGCCAGGAAAAGGGGGTGGAGGGGAAAAAAAAAAAAAAAAACACGGAGCCAAAGGGGAAAAAAAAATTCCTCCAGCATTATCTCATGGCCAAGGAGAAGCCCGGCTCAGCTCACGCGGGCAGCCTGCGGCTTCCCTTCAGCCTCCCGAAGATGCTCTGGCAGCCACGGATCCTGCGGCTGCTCCTCCGACTTCCTGCGGCTTTCCCGAAACTTGCTGCCTCGCCTGCAGTTCCCAGAAAAGCTGTGCCGGGTGGGATGACCCCGGGGCTGCTTTCGATTCCTCGTTCCCGCTGCTGCCAGACACGGGGAGCCCAAGCTCCGCTCCCCTGCTGGCTTAGGCTGAATTTAAAAAAGCACCAGGGATTTTTTTTTTTCTTTTTATTTATTTTATATCTTTTTTTTTTTTTCTGTCTGGATCTTGCAAAATCAGCCCTGAGCGAGCCTCTTGTTTGCCTTGCTGACGGCCCCGGGCTTTAACCTGGCGCTGGGAACTGCAGCTGACCTAATTCCTGCGCCTCTCCGGCAGAAGCAAAAAGGTTTTTCCTCCTCAAGATGCGCCTCGGGACGGCGGTGACAGGGCTGCTTCTCCGCTAAACTGACCCTTGAGGATCCAGAAAACTGCAGTGGTGCTGGTGGCACTGCCGGGAGGTTCTGTTTATTCTCATTTTAAGACTTTTTGGCCTTTTTGGCTGCTGATCGCTTCGCCGGGAGCCTCTTCCAGCTCGCTCTTTCCCCGCCAGCAGCCGAGGGGGTTAAATTTGTGTTTGGTGTCGTCCAGCCAGGGAACGAAGCCAGGGAATTTTGGTTCCCGTTCCAAAAGCATCCGATTCCCTCTTGGAGGGAGGGGAAAGGGCTCAAAGGTCTGAACCAGGCAGCACCTCCTGGGCAGGCTTTGCTGGAGAACCGCGGCGCGATAGCCCAGAAGGTGCTGGGCGCACCCCTGCTGGTGCAGGGACGTTTGGAGGGAGATAAATTACACCAGGAGAGGTTTTAGGGCCTCTGCATGGGGGTTTGCAAACCCCATCCCGTGCACCTAGCTGCCCCTGGCCCTGCGTGGAGCATCCTGCTTCCACGGGGAGGAATTTTTAATTTCTGCTGCCCAATTTCTGGGGGAAAAGCCGGGTCCTTTTGCTCTCCAACCTCCCGCTGTTCCCCGTTCTGCTTTCCATGAGCTCAGCTGGGTCTGGGGGGCTGCCACCGGCTTTTGTCACCCCCTCGGTGACGTGCGGTGACCCCTTGGGTGCCCCGGTGGTGACAGCTCCGTGTTGGGATTCACCAGAATTCACCCACGTGTCACGACATCTCCTGCCGGGCTGCTTATCTGAGTAGCATCTCACTGCTGCTTCCAAAGTGCCCCAAAACCCCTTTTTTTTTTGGAAAAATTATTTGGAAATCTCAGCCTGGACATATAAATGTCATATTTATGGCTTGTGGAAATTCCCAGGGGGAAGGAGATGGGGCGTGTTCCTCAATTCCCCCTTCAAACGAAGGGATTTGGGGAAACTTTTCCTAGTGCCTGCTGCCTGCAGCCAGCCACCAGCCCCAAAACCGAGCCCTTGGCCTGGGCTAAACGTGGCTGGGATGCTCGGCGCTCCGGAAAGAAATAACAGCAACAAAAACACCCTTGGAAGGAGAGAAAAAACCCCAAGGACCATCGGGAAGCAGCGAGGGTGAGGTCCCCACAGCGCTCCCAGTGCCGTGCAGCAGGGTAATCGCCTCTTGGGTTCCTCCCTTGGAGGTTTCCCCACTGAAAGCTGCGTGGAAGAGCTCTGCCGAGCTGGTTGAGCTCGTTAATTGCTTGCTGCTGTTAATGAGAAGGATGGATTTGGGCTGCGTGGCTTCTTGGGGTTTGCCTTGAAGTGCCCGGCTTGTAATCAGAGGGTGCGGCGGGCAGGGGGAGGGCCGCGGGACCTGCAGCTCTCCCTTCCCTGCCTCCCCTGCTCTTTAACCTCACGTTAACCAGAACTGGGCCTTAATTAAAGCCGTTAATTAAATCCCACAGGGACGCGGAGGCTGCGTCCTCCCCGTCCCCGCGGCTGCGTGCGGACCGGCATCTCCTGCAGGGAGTTCTGGGGTTTCCTACGGGATCCCTCCCCGCGGAGAAGCCCCGTCCCTGCGTCCAGCCCTGTCATAAGGACACCTCGGTGCCTTTTAATTTCAGGGCTTTCGGGACGTATCCCCCATGCCTCAGCCTGGGAAAATCCGGCTTTCCCTCCTTCCCTTTCATCTAGGCAGCCGGGTTTGCACTGAGGGGCAGCCTGGCACCTTTTTATAACCCTGCCTCCAGGTCCTGCTGGGTGCAGGTCGGGATTTCAGACCCGCAGCCAGCCCCACGCGGGGTCTGGGGTCCCATGGGCACAGCCTGAAGCTTTTTGTCCTGCCTCGGAAAGCTCCCGGCCTCCCTCACGGCTCCTTTTTATTTCTTCTGGCTGCGCTCTGGCAAATCTGAAGCGAATTAAAGCACAGCTCCTCCCCTACCACGCTCCCCACCCCCCAAAAAAAAAGAGAAAATCAAACAAACCAAAAGCTTGGCTCCTTAAAATCATCCCATTTCAGGCTTTTTTTTTTCCAGTTAACAGTTTCCTGGATCCTGGGCAGGCTCTTTTTTTGCCTCTATCTGCTGGATTTTTCGCCGTAACATTTCTGCACCTCTGGGATCGTCCCTAGGAGAATGAGCCCCTGCTGTAGGGTCACGGCCACCTTGGGCACGGTGTTTTGGGGCAAAATCCCAGCCAGGAGGATGCGGCAGGGAGCTTGGGATCCCTCGGGCAGCTGTGGTGGTTTGTAGCTGTGGTCCGGTGGAGCAGCTGGATGTGGCCGTTGGGAATTTGTGGCTGGAGGAGATCTGAGGCCCTAAATCCCAGGCCCTAAATCCCAGGCCCTAAAAAGGACCAGCGCATCTCCGCTGACATTCTCAGTGCACTGAAGCCCCCAGAGCTGGCTCAGTTCGGAGAGCGTCGCAGCTTGAAGGAGCTATGAAGGAAGAGGGTCGGTGCCGTGCTGCTTGGTTTGGTTGTTTTGCCTCCAAGATCGGTCCCGGATTATTTGGGGTGTTCGGCTGGCCGGAGGGATGCTCTGTGGGGGCATTCGGCTCCTCTCCATGCCCCGGTAGCGAGATCCAGCATGTTGGGGTCTCCGTCTGCTCGTTTTTTCAAGCCTTGGTGAGGCTTGCTCCTGAAACCTGCGTTCCCACAGAGGATTTATGATCCTCAGGACCCCAAAAACACGCTGCCGACCACGGTGGTCCCCCAGATGGGAACCTCAGCCGCTGACGTTCCTGGTGGGAGGCCACAAGCTCTGCTCCCGGCTCGCAGAACCTCTCCTTCCCCGCATGGGGCAGCCAGCAAACCTGGAATATTTCTGGAAATCCAAGCCAGCGGCCAGCACGAGGAGCCCCTGGATCAAAAAGGAAGCAAGAGGAGGCTCCCGACCGACGGGAGAGGCCCTGCGCCGCCTGAAATCCCTTTGACCCAGCAAAGAGCACGGGGATTAAAACCCGAACCCAACCCCGCGCAGCCACGCGAAGCTGCGCATTAACTGTACCCGAGTCGGGAACAAAGGTTTGGGGGTGGTGTCGCTTTTTTTTTTTTTAATTATTTATTCGCAAAGCAAAACAAAAAAAAAAAACAACAACCACCTCGGTGGCGTTGTGCAAGCCTCTGTGCGTGCGGGCTCGCGGCTTTTGCAGCCTTCCCGCTCGGGCTGGGCGCCTCGCTGAACACGTGCTTGGCTCTCGGGGGGTTTTAATCAAGTCCAGGCTTTACCAAAAATCGTTTTTACGCCTCAAAAACCAAGGGAGCCAAAAGCAGCAGCGGAGAGGGGAGCTTGGGGCGGCGGGGATGCTGCCCTCGGAGAGGGGCAGGAGGTAACGCTGGGCTGGGGGGCCAGCCTCGAGAACCCCAGAGGGGAAGAAATCGGTGCCAAGAAGGCGTGAGGATGCCAGGTGGGTGCTGGAAGCTGCAGGAGGGGGGCTGGGGCTGCGTTTTGGGGCCGTGTTTTAATTTTGCTGAGGCTGCTGAGCTTGCTGCTGTCGCGTCGTCTCGCTGCCTGCCCAAAACAGCGGGGCCTGATCCTGCGAGGAGGCAAAGTGTGGGATGGGAGAGCTGCTCCTGCACCAAGAAAACACCCGGTGAGGCTTAGAAAAAAAGGGGACAAAGGAGGAAAGGCTGCTCAGGAGCGTCTGCTGTTGGGTCGGGTTTCTTTGCTGAAGCTTCCTGGGCTTAAACCCGGTTTCTTTAGGTGCCACAAAGTCCTTGCGCCGTTGGGGCCACGGCAGCAGCAAAGAGCACGGATAATTTCAGGGATTATTTTCTTTCAGACCCTAAATCCAGCCTTGCTGGGAGCCCAAATGCCTCCCTGCAACTCCGCAGCTCAGATTTGGGGCTTTTCATCGCCGTTTTCCCCGGTTATCCCTGGCCACCTCCCACGCTTTCACCCCGTCCTGCACAAAACCTGGAGCTCCTGCGCCGAAAAATAAAAAAACCCTGCTCCGGGGGGATTTTGTCATCCCTCCGTAATTTAATTCCCCAAAAGCTGGGGGCAGACTGCAGGTAGTTTCCCTGTTTGTTGTGAAACTGGCTTGCACGCCGCCTCCCGTGGGCAGTAACCGATGAAAGGAAAACAAGAGAGATCATTTATTATTGTTGTTTTTTTTTTAACTTCCTTCTCCGAGCTGGGGGCGGGGGAACTTTATGCCTGCTCATTCAAGGGTGAGCGGCTCGGGAGCCGCGGGGCGGAAAGGAACGATGAGGAGCCCCAGCAAATCCCTGCTTTTCGGTGATTTTTCGGATGTTTGGGGCTCGGGGAGGTTTATATGGCATGGGAGAGCTCGCAGGCTGAAATCATCACCCCGGGGATGTGCACGGGGAGGTTTCATCGGGCTCTGTCTGCGGGCTTTGTGCTGGCACCTGTATTTATGGCACCTGTAAATCCCGGCAGCTCTGCCATCTGCCGTGGTGATGTCCTTGCCCTCCCCTCGGCCCCAATGGCAGCGTGGAAATCACCCTAAAGGAGTGCCGGAGGGCAGAATTTCTGCTCAGGGAGGAAACCGCAGGAGGGGAGGGGAAGAAAAACTCTCCGGTGTGCCTTCTGGCTGCTTTGGGGCATTTCAGTCTAATTAATCGGGGTTTCGGGCACAGGGGGACGTTGGGATTGGGGTGGCTTGGATGCAAATCCCCGCCTGGAGCTGAATTTAAAGGACTGCCTGCGTCGGCAGGAGGGGAAATCGCTGGGCGAGGAGCACATGGAGGGAGAAGGGGAATCCCAGGCACGGTTTAGCCTGCCCTGCTTTGTTTTCGGGGCGTCCCTCCTCTCTGTGGGGCATCCCGTGTGCGGATGGAGCCTGACGTCCTCCTCTTCTCTCCCTTTCCTCGCAGCCTACCCATGAGCTCGGATTTCCAGCACTACAGTTTCAGGATGCCGAACATCGGGTTCCAGAACCTGCCTCTCAACATATACATCGTGGTTTTCGGCACGGCCATCTTCGTCTTCATCCTCAGTTTACTCTTCTGCTGCTACCTGATCAGGTAAGAATAACTGATTAGAGAAAGAATTTTTTTAAAAAAAGGATTAAAATCAGCAAAAAGGATTTGCTCAGCCCTTAGCATCGGCCTCACCATTCATCCCTCGCAGAGGAAACGGACGCGGAGCTCATGCAGCGTGGACCCAACATGTCTGGGAGCGAGCAGCTCTGAAAGGAACCGTGTTATCGGCTCCAAACCCAGCAGAAATTTATTTCTGGGGCCACTTAACACGGGCACGGAGCGTGGTTGCTCAGGCAGGCGTCTCAACCAGGACTTGGAAGCGGGGTTTTATGGTTCCTGCCCAGCTCTTTAATGGCTAACTCGGGCACCGGCTGCTTAGGGAATGTTTAATGCCTGCCCCCTCGTTACCCTACCCAAATTGTTCCTCGTGAGGGATGTGTTTTCCCCGGGTTGAGCTGAACCTACGCGGCTTGCCTGCAAAACGAAGAGGTGTTTGGGCTTTGCGAGTGTTTTCCTGGGCACTGGGTCTCGCTGGGTGTGTTCTGCCCCAGAGAAGAAATAACCAGGAGTAATGTCTGGAGGATGGAGCCAGAAAACCTTTAAATTTAGAAGTTGGAGGCGTGTGGGAAGAGAGAGGGTGAGTAACTGCTGAGAGAAGCCAGCGAGGGAAGTGGCAAGCTCCTGCTGTCTTTAAATGAAGACGGAGTGCCTGTCGGGGAGGGATGTTTGGCTGCCACCCTCAGGAATAACACCGACCTCTGAGAGATGGGAGCTTGGGCTAGATCATCTAACGATCCCTGCACAGCCCCAGCCTCGACCAAGACCCGAGGAATCCAAGCAGCAGCACCAGGATTTGCAAAGGAGGATCCCCCGCACCCGGAGCAGCCCCAGAAACCCAAAGCCTCCCAAAAACCTGCGGCAGAAGGATCCGGTACACAAAGCAACACCTTGAGTTCATGCTGAGTTTCTCCCCCTCCTCAGCCAGCTGCTGAAGCCCTCCTGGGTTACCCCACACATCCCTGACCCCCCCCGTGCTGAGATTTGGGGCTTTTAACCGAGGATCACATCTGGAGGCTGTGGAGCAGCGAGGAATTCCTTTAACATATGGGGAGATGCGACACGGGAGCATCCTCTGCAGCCTTCTTGGTGCAGCAAACCCAGCCAGGAGGCACCCCGAGCATGAGAGAGCCAATATCTGGTGTTTTTACCCCAATCTCCGAGCTGACAGCATGGGATCAAGGATTGCCTGTGGGATCTGCCACCGCCGCCCCCCCGTAGCCTCTCGTTTGGCGAGTCTCTGATTGCCCACCACCTCCGCGAGGCACGGCGATCAGCTCTGGAGCTGGCTCTCCTGGGAGAGCTTTTTTCCCCCTCGTAGGTGGTCCCCGGCAGCCAAGCTCTGCTTTTTCCCATCTGGGTTTCATAAGCACTTTCCCAGCCTCGGGGCTGGGCCAGTTTCACCCTTCTTGCTCCATCCCCGCTCCACAAAAAGCCGAAAATCACAAAGGAAAACCGAAGCGATTAGATCGGGAGGGGAGGGAAGCGAGGTGTCTTTGGGGTGTTCCTGCTGTTTTGGGGTAATCCTGCTGTCTTGGCCTGCCCTCACTTCTCTCCCTCTCTTCGTTCCAGGCTCAGACACCAAGCACACAAAGAGCTTTACGCCTACAAGCAGGTGAGGTGATGAACCGGCTCCGAGAGCCAATAATCGCTCCTTCAGGTTGCCATTGAGCTTTTCTTTTCACCGGGAGGCCCTAGGTCTTTGAAAAGAGGTTGCCAACGTTCTGCCAAACCTCTTTTCCTGGTGATTTAGGGTTTTTTTTGCCAGCTGGGCCCCCTGAGAGCATCTCTTGCCTGCATGCAGTGCTCTGCAGGTCTCAGCATTTCGGGGTCTGCTGCTGTCTGACCTGGATGCTGCCGTGCAGGTGCTTGGGTGCTTCCCCCTAGGTGAGCCCAGAGGCAGCAAGAGCAATCAGCAGGACTAAAAGAGCAGAAATATCATTTATTTAAAGATAAAACACCCAGAAAGCAAGAGTTTAAGCTGGGATAGGCTTCCCCCAGCTGAAACCAAACACGGGTGCCAAGTCTCGGAGCGTTTTCCTGGGCACTGGGGACGTCTCCACCCTCGGAGCACCTCCACTGGCGCTTCCCAAACCCTCGGGGGTGTCGTGGTGGCAGCATCCAGCGCTCCTCCAGCAGCTGCAGCGTGGGCTGGAGCTGGCTGCGGGGTCAGCACAGCCCCATCCATCCCGGGGAAGGCATCGCTGCGGCCAACCCAGCTGCTTTCTGCAGCCACCCACACGCAGGGGTTAAAATAAACTCCATTTTCTGCTGAAACATCCCCTTTTCCCCGGGGTTTTGTAGCTTTTTCCACCTCTGACCTAGCGTTCAGGCAGGAAACCGAAGGAGGTGGGGCCGGGCTGGATGGATGTTGCAGCACGTGGCTGTTCCTGGAGCGCAGCCCCCTCCAGGCGCTCGGTTTGGGGACCTCCTGAGGTTTGTCCTCGGATCTTTTTTTTGTGCAAACACCACTTTTCGCCCTGTCCACCCACAGGGATGCCTGCAGGCTGGAGGTGGGGTACTGGAGGTTTCTGGCTCCACACGTACGGAAAGCTGTCACAGCACGGGCACGTCTGTGTGTATTTTTTATTATTATTGCTAGGAGTGTGCAGAACTGGCCCAGTTTTTAGCGTATTTTTAGAATTCAGGTTTAATTTACAGCAGGCTCTTTCTGCTCACGCTGTGCCCTGCAAAACCTGAGCCCATTGCTGCCTTGGTGCAGCACCCAGCCCCAGCTGGTGGCCAAAAGAGGGGATTTTCAGTGTAACAGAAAGGGTTTGCGTGTGGAAATTCGGATTTATGGGGATCTGAGTGGCTGTAAACGCAGCAGGAGCCGTGTCCTGACCCCGTCTCTGTGTTGCAGGTCATTCTCAAGGAGAAGGTGAAGGAGCTGAACCTCCACGAGGTGAGTGCGTGCGGGGCTCTGCTTCCTGGGGCACCGCCAGCAGCGGGGGAACGCGATGAGTTTCCATCCCCGGCAGCTCCTGCAGCTCCCCTCCGTCCCTTGCCACCTCCTGGCTGCGAGGACACCGTGCCAAAAGCTGACGTGTGCCTGGCCCTGCAGCCTCCTTGCACCTCCTTGTGCTCGTTCCCCGACGCTGCTCCTCATCCTCTGCGCGTCCCACCGCTCGCTAACACAGCTGCCGCGGGCACAGCTGCAGAGGGGCCGGATCGAGCCAGCCCCAGCCCCCTCCCAGGGGCCTTTTCCTTTTTATGCACCATTATTTTCATGCGTTATTAATTTTCGTCATCATCATTTTCAAGCAGCATTGTTTTCCTGCAGCGGTCTTTATGCGTTTTCATGCATTTTTTTTAACACGTTTTCATGTATTTTTGTGCATTTTCATGCATTGCTGTCTTCATGCATTTTCATTCATTGCTATTTTATGCATTTTCATGCATTTTCACGGATTGCTTTTATGCATTTTTGTGGATTTTGATTCATTTTCATGGATTTTGATTCATTTTCATGCATTTTTATGCATTTTCACGCGTTTTTGTCTGTATGCATTGTCGTCTTCATGCAATTTTCCACGCGTGATTGTTTCTCCTGCAATTTTTTTCCACGCATCATCCCTTCGGTGCATTTTTTTCATGCATTGCTGTGGGTTTTCTGCGCCGTCGTCCCCGCAGCAAGGAGCTGTGGCTGGAGGAGGCCGGCTGCGGGCTGCTTGGGTGTGTTAGGAATTAAAAGCCCTGTTTGCATCCCCAAAGGGGGTTTGGGGAAGGCTGGGAGGGTTTTGCTCAGGCTTCTTCCGAAATATCCCATTTTGGGCAAAAAATGGGGTATTGGGGGTTTGCAGCAGCAGCTGCCAGGAATCACCGGGAGGTAAAATCCCTGCTGGGCTCCTCTGTGCTTGCCCAGCTCTGTTTTTTTTCCCTTTTTCCCATGACGCTGCCTCTCCGAGGGCTTCACAGGCTCCAAAAAGTGCTCGTTCCTCGGTGCAAACCCACCAGGCTCTGCCCCCCAGCTTTATTTGCAGTGCTTCCCCGCTGCCTCCTGCGATGTTTGTGGGTAAAGCAGAAAGGGAGGCGCTGCCCGGCCCAGAGGCTGCCAACCCCAGCAATTAGAGCCCGGATTAAAGGCAGATTGGGCTTTAAACTTATTTTGATTGCTGTTTAAATGAACGGAGCAGCTTAATGACCGCAGGAGCCAGAGGATTTACCTCCGGGAGGGCCGCAGCCCCGGGGCTCTGCAAAGCTGCGCTAAGCCGGGCTCTGTCCCGCAGCCAAGCCAAGCCCTGCCCAGCTGCGGAGCTCAGACAGGAGCCAAATTCCCCTTTTTTTCCCCAATTAAAGGCAGTGGTGAGGTGAGCACCGGGGAGACGACAGAAACGTGCACCAGGAGCCAGGAAACACTCACAGGGAGGTTTTTGGGGGAGCATTTCCCCTGGTTTAGAGATATGTGTGGATTTTTTGTGTTGGAAATCGCTGACCGTGCCGGTGACCTGCTCGTCTTTCAGATCTGCGCCGTCTGCTTGGAGGAGTTCAAGCCCAAGGACGAGCTGGGGATCTGTCCGTGCAAACATGCCTTCCACAGAAAGTAAGTGCGGGACAATTTCAAACAAAGCAGGAGCCAGGGGCTGGGGCTGGGTCCTTTGCACGCCTCTGGTCCGAGGCACGACGCGAGGGACGGCGCCTGAATTACGCAGCCGGTGCTGCTTAGCCTGTCCCGGGCTTTAGAGAATAAACAACTGCCACCTCCCCTTTAATCAGCTTTTATTTACGGCGTGGAGCGGTGCTGCTCACCCCTTGGCTCCAGGATCAGCACCAGGCTGCTCTCCCAGGCTCTCTGAGAGCCTGGAAAGCCAAGCACGGCCCCAAATCCACCTGCGCCTGCAGCTCCTGGGTGGCTGCCGGGCTCCCCCTGTGCTGGAAAAGCCCCGGCCCGGGGCGCTGTGATTTTTGAAGGCGTTGCAAGAGGCAGCGAGGCGGAGGCGCCGGCACAGGGAGGTGCCAAAGCCCAAAAAATGCTCGTTCAGGTGGAGAGCGTCTCTTAAATTCCTCCACCAGGGCTAGGGGATGGCTGTGGGTGAGCTGAGCTCGCTGTGGTGCTCCTTTCTGCCTTGCTGCGGTGGGAGAGGACAGAGGAGAACCAAAAAGCCTCCCTTTTTGCCTGGTTTTGTGGTGTTGCATCTTCAGCAATCTGCTCTGGGGTTTTCTTCCCCCTCCAGCAAGGGGAAAGGAAAAAAAAAAAACAAAAGAAAGGAAAGGAAAAGCCCCTTAGCAGATGGCTCTGAGCGTTCAGAGCAGCAAAACTCCAGCGTAACGCTTTGGTTACGTTTGGTTGTATTTTATAAAGACAGTTTTACGTGCACAAAGGCACCTAGGCAGTGAATTCATTGCGCTGACGATGCTGCAGGGGGGGTGGAAACGACTCAGCCCTGACACAGCCCTGATTTGGGGTGATTTGGGGGAATTTGGGGTGATTTACCCATTTTTTTTTCCCCCCAGGTGCCTCATCAAATGGCTGGAGGTGCGCAAGGTGTGCCCGCTCTGCAACATGCCGGTGCTGCAGCTGGCCCAGCTGCACAGCAAGCAGGACCCCGGCCCCCCCCAAAGCCCCCTCCCGGGCGCGGAGAACCTGGTATAGCTCCGAGCCCCCCCGGACTCACCCCGGCGCTCAGGGGGAGCCCCCCCCGGGCACCCGGAGCCGCCAACCAAAGCACTACGGCACCAGCACGGAGCTGGGGATGGACGGACGGACGGACAGAGAGCTGAGAGCACTTTAGGAGGGAGCACGTTCCCCCCCCCCCGCACCTCCCTCGTCCTCAGAATGAGGTTTTTGGGGTTTTTTGTTTCCTCCCCGGGATCCCGGAGCTGAGGGAGAGGGGGAGAGCCTCACCTCGACACCCAGCCCGCAGCCGGTGCCCCCCCGTGAGCAGCGCCGCCCACATCCACCGCGGGTTCGGTGGCACCCGAGGGGGGATTTGGGGTTTTATTTCCCCTCCTGGGGGGGTGATGTGGGTGCAGCCCCACCTCGGTGCTGCCTTTCGTGCTCTCTCTGCCCCCAAGGGCTTCGTGCCGGGATCCCAAAAGGGCTGAGCGGGGCAGGGGGGCCGTGTCCCCCCCCCACAGCGCGCGTTGGGCTACCTCAGGGCTTCCTCAACCCCCTGCCACGGGTGAGCCCCCAGGGGGGGACAAAAATCCTGCCCTGTGCACCCGCTCTCAGCCCCAGGGGGCTCCAGGCAGTGCCAAAATCCCCCAAACCAAGCAGCCCGCGGGGCGCAAGCTGCTGGGGGGGGGGGGGCAAAACGCCCCCACTTTGCCTTTTGGAGCAAACCCGAGCACCCCACAGGCACCCGGCCCCCTTCTCCTTGCAGCTCTCGGTCCCTTTTAGGGGGGCAGAGGGGGGGGGCTCAGTATTACCAGGGGCACAGCAGCGTGGGGCGTCCCCCCCTATAAAAACCGTGTGCCCCCCCCCGACTGTTTATGGAGCGTGGAGCCTCATAGACGTGTTTGTACACTACGAATTCTGCAGCAGAATATTTTTTAAAACGGTCGCTGTTTTTTCTTTTTTTTCGTTTTTTTTTTGGTCTTTTTTTTTTTTTTGTAAGCTCTATTTTTGTATATTTAATTGCTATTTTAAAAATTCTAATGCGTCTTTTTTGCTAATCACACTATTCGTAAGGAAAACGAGGAGAGAAAAAAAAAAGAAAAAAAAAAAACGTTTTTTTTTTTTTGCATGTGATTTGACTTGAAATGTAAATAAAAGCAGGTTTTGGAAGCTGTGTTTGTAGGGGGGTGGGAAACGGCCCCAGCCTCACACCCGGATGGATTTTTGTTGGGTTTGGTGGGATTTGGTTTATTTTGGGGCCATCGGTCCCAGCAAAGGGCCGGGTCCCTGCGCCTCCAGCCCCAGGGGAGCCCCCCGCTTGGTTTTTGCAGCCCCCCCGGGGGCAGCCAGGGGTCCCCGACCCCACAGGAGGCGGTGCGGGGGCGCTTGGGGACCTGTTGGCGCGTTCCTTCCGCAGCGGGGCAGAAGAGCAGGAGAAGCCAACAAGGGGAGTTTGGCGTATACAAAAATAACTGAAATGTTTTATTCCAAGAAAAAAAAAAGGAAAAAAAAAAAACGAAAAAATAAGTTTTACAAAAGAACGCACACAGCACGGCAGCTGCAGGACCCGCACAAACCCACAGGCGGCACGAGGGACGCGAGCTGGGCATCTCCACGCATGCCAGGGCAGGATCTTGTTTCACAGCAGAGCTTCCTCCTCTCTCAGCAGCTTCCCCTCACGTCCCCAAATCTTTTCCAGGTGGCTTCTGCCTCCCCTCAGCTCCCCGGGGCTGCTCCTGGAGACATCGGCCCCTTCCCACGCCCTGCAAGGATTCCCTTCTGCACCCAGAGGTGCCCTGCCTGTGCCCAAGGGGGCTCTGGAAAAGCCCTGGGGCAAATTCTGGCTGCTAAGCCCCCCTCGGCCTTACTTGCAGGGGCACAGAAGCTTCCTGAAGCTTTTTCTCTCCCATTTTTCTCTCCTTTCCTCCCCACCCTCTTTTTTTCTTTAATTATGGGATGCGCTCAGGAAGTTCCAGGCCCTTCAAGCTTTGGAGACACCTCGCTTCGTGCTGCCTGCTCTCTGGCACGCTGCTGCCGGCAGAACTGATGTGACAGCCTTCAGAGAAGCCTCACACAGGATCTACGCTAGGAAAAAAAACATCTGAATTGACCGTTTCTCCCTTTTTCAGCCCCAAACGAGAGGCAGGTGCCACGGGGACAACTGAAGCGAGCAACGTGGAAAGGAGAACACCAACGGCGCCCTTCTCACTACAGCCGCTGCGCCTTTTAGAGCTGAACTCTAGAAGTGGGAAGAATTTCTAAAAAAAACAAGGCAAGGCAAAGCAGAGGAACAAGGAGGATCAACGCACAAGCTGCGTGCATGCAGTCGGCCCGTTTTAAATTGTTGGCCGCTAGCAGCAGCTCTGCTCTTTGGAGAGCTCGTTTGCTCGGCACGCAGCAAGCGACCTGCAAAATCCCAGCCTGGGAGTTGTTACCTTCAGAGGCTCCGACCTGCAGCAAGCTGCTTCCCAGGCTGCTCACAGGGCTGCGTGCACGGAGAAAACAGAGGAGAGAACAACTCGTGGAAGGGAGGAACAGCTTCCCCCCGAACCACAGCACTTGAGCCATTAACGAGCATAAAACGGAGCGTTACAGAGACCCCAAGCGTGGCTGAAGGAAAAGAAATCTTTGGTATCGTTCCGTGCAGCCCGGTCTGACAGCAGAGGAGGGAAAGAAGAAACCTGGTTCACCCTCACGTTTGCTTTCAGCACGCCTCAAGGTCACGGGCTCCTAACACGATGCCAACACCACGCCGGGCTGCAGAGCGCCGCAGGCTGCGAGCGGAACCGAGCTGAACAGATTTGGGAAGCCAGGACAAGATTTACACCTTCCCTTCCGGCTCTGAGAACCCCTACACAAGGGTAAGAAGCTGCTCTAACAGAAATGAACCCTGCTGGGAGGCTGCTGCGTGGTGCGGAGGGGACAGGAGCGGTCCTCAGGGGTTTTAGGTGCCAGGGTTGCGCTGCCGGCCCTGCCCCGACCCCAGGATTTACAGCGGAACGAGGACCTGACGTTTCATTCGCAGCACAGGAAACGTTGAGCTGGATTCTATAAAATAGGAACTAGGGGGACAGCCGGCACTCACAGGGATCTTGAGGAAAGGGAAAGAGCGAGCTTTGCGCAACGTGACCACCATGAAATGTGTGTGGAAGGCTGCACGGAGAGGGACACTCGATGGCGGTGGCTTCGTGCCCTGCAGATGCTCAACCCAACTGCATCCCCGCAAGCAAACCTGCTCTGAATTACAGCCTGCCTTCAACTGACAGTCAACAACCTCAATCCTGCCCTCTGACAGGATCACGCAGCCAGTTGTAACAAGTCACCGAAGCCAAATGTGGGCATCGAGGCCCAGGGAGCGCCCTGATTTTGTAGGGCCGACGTCCGGAGGCTGCAGGGAGTCAGGCTGAATCCAGGAGTTCCAGAAGAGCACCGACGGCACCAAAATAACCCTGCAAGCAAACAGACAGCAGCCATCAGCAGCTCAAACCTGGGCGTGCACCCGATACGAGAGGAAGAATAACAGGAATAAATATTGAACAGTGCAGTTTTAAAAACTTATAAAGCATGGTGGAAGAAAAAAACAGATGTAGGTACATTAGGAAGTAAATTCTGATTCTGTTTGCTACGTGGGGCAGCAGAGCTGCAGGGAACCAGCTGTGGTGTCATGGAAATAGCCTAGAAAAACTAAAGTTCACAAGCGAGCAGGAGCCTGGCAGCAAATCATTCTTATTGTGGTTCCCAGAGCAACGCGTGTGCTTGCTGGGACCCTGCAACAGGGCCCAGAGGAACAAGGCAGCTGGAACCTGCTGCACAACGCCCAGCACCGCAGCTACAAACCCCACAGGACTGCTGCCAGAGCGCTCCAAGACCTGAGTGTTGTAAGAGAAAATAAAAATCTGGAGCGTCGTTTCACCTCGTGTTCCAAGAAGAGAGCTTTCAGCTGTCCCTTCGACCAGTAGTCCAAGGCGTACGCCAGCAGCCTCATGGAGATCGTATTGATCCGCAGGAAATTGCCGACAAAAACCACTCGGTTGATGTTCTGCAGGAATGAGGGAAGAAGATCGGAGCGTTCAGCCTGAATTTTTCATTTTCTGCTTGCAACAAAAGCCCCACCTTAGAGTTAGAAGAAAAAAAAATATAGTGCTTTTCAAGAAGGCCACGTGGAGCTTTTCAAATTCATTTTCCAGTGGGACTTGATGCAAACCAACTTGAAAGCAAACCAAAAGTCACTGGTCCACATTAAATACCCCATTAAATCCAGAGAAACTTTGTATCACCCCAAAAACCTCCTCCTGGCAGCTAAGGAGCAAAAATTCCTTGGTGGGTGGGGATGGAAGCCACTGATAGCAGAGTTACAGGTGTGACTGCAGCTTCTCGAGCTTAGGGACTTCACACGGTTTTGTTATCAGGTCCCTTAACAGCTTAGAAGGGCTGTTCGGCGCGTGCCATCTCCTCTCTTTCCCCCCACCTCTGGCCTTTGATTCCTCACAGGGAAAGCCAAACAGCTTTCAACCTGAAAAAAAAATATCTAAAAACCCATAACCAGCACAATTCTGAGTGAGAGGAAGAGACCGACCCAGTTCAGATTTAAAGCGGATTTTCAGCCAAACTTTTCTCTCACAGAACGGTTCTCTGGAGCCAAGGGATGAAGGGAAAGATTCTTGCTCTCCAGCAGAGAAGTAATTTTCAGTTTCCCTGCTTACTGAGGAATCAGGAACACCTCCTAACTGCTCACATGCTTCTTCTTTGGTCTTCCTTCCACCACCACACTCATTAATTTTGCTCTACCAACTATTCACCATCTTCTCTTCATTACCCCGTGTACTGGCAAGGACCCAGCTGGTGTTTTGTGGGCACGACTATTTGTGAGATACCTTGCACGCTTTTAGCAGTAAATGATGATAAATCGGGTGTGCCAACGAGTGAGGAGTGTGCTCCGAGCCAAGCTGAAGAGCCTCTGCTCTTTCATAGCCCTGTACAATGCTGCTTGACATGAATGCAACAAGGCAGCACTGTAAAGAAGCTGAAAGCACAAAGATACGGTGCTGGCTGCGGAAGTGGTGGCGCTCGAGCGAGGAAACGAGGTAAAACGGGGTAAAAATAACCCAGGGAACCCCAAGTACACAGGCAGGCAAGAACAAAATTCATTTAAGAATCCAAAAAGAACGGATTACATCTTACTGAATGTCCAGAAATATAGGAATGAATGCACCTGGATGAAGTGTGTGCAGGGAAAGAGGCACAGCAGCACGGAAGGGATGCTGCAGAGGGGCAGCAGTGAGCTGGGTTTTCCCTCAGTACCTCGTTGAGGGCGCACATCCGCGCGATGGAGCCGATGTTGTTGGTGATGGTTATCAGGGTGGCCTTCGCGAGGTCCTCCTTGCTGACAGACTCCCTCTTCTCCTTGCTCATCATGTTCCCAAAACTGCAAGGAAAGGCTCGGGGTTAAAGGCCTGGTTAAATCAGAACTCCAGAAGAGAAAAGGAATCACTAAGTTAACTAAAACAATTCATTTGGAAATATTTCTTGCTTTAAAAAGCAGCACAGGCAGTCATTTAGATCTGGTGTAACACCAGCCGGAGTGGCGGATCCCCTAAGACAAATAAATCCAGTTTTTCATCATTGCAGAAGTTATTGTAGGGAAAAAAAAAACACCACCAAGCCTTACCTGGACGCCACGGCCCAGCCCGGCAGTCCAAAGCGCTCGTAGTCTCCGCCGTAGATGTCCCGCACCAATTTGTCCACTTTGGTGCTGTCCCCGTGGGATGCCATCTCCAGGGCTTCTTCGAAGGTGGAGCAACCGGTGAGAAGGCAGCAGAGACCGAAAAAGGTTCCCCCTCCGAGGCTGCGACATAAAGGGAAACCCAAGTCACCCACCTGGCTTCTGAAGGGGCACGGGAGCTCGTGCAAGCTGCCCCGTCCCTCCTGCTGCTTCTCTTTTTGGTGAGAATCATCCCAAAAAGAGGAGCTCTTCTCTTTAAACCCGCTCCTTTCCAGCAGCCCGCAACCTGTACGCGATCCCATGCCCTCACAGCCTTCTGCAGAGGGCACGTTCCTAAACAAGAAGGCAGTTTTCCTGTTTTACAAACATCCACCTTCTTCCCAGCGCTCCGAGGAGCTGATCCCAAAATAAATACCGGTCCTGAGGGGTTCACGGAGCATTAAGGCACAGCTGTGCACAACTCTGGAAAACACGACGTCCTGTGCACGTTGCTGTGCAAACACACCACTAAACACGTCTGAGAGGAGTCAGGTCTGTGCTGGGGGGGGGTTAGTATTATAAACTGGGGAGTTACGGTTGTTCCAGCAGCCCTTTGCCAAAAAAAAAGGTATCTTGCACCAGTCTGGATTCAAATCTCTGCTGCTATGACTGGAGCTAACCGTGGGCACGAGCAGGTTGGGGTTAGTACCGAAACGTGGGATCTCTGCTGAATAAAAGGGTTTAATTCCTGCAGCGGGGCAACTCAGAAAACAGCCTCTAAGGACACAAGGTGCAGCAGGGAAATTAAAACATGGAGTTCGGATTCCCTCTTCCAGGAGGGATCTTTATTGGCAGAGAGAAGGGACTGCAGCAGAAGCTGGAGGCTGACACTCAACTCAGTGCCTTCAGTGCAGCTCAGCCCTGAAAACGCCATCTACAACGCAGAAAAAAACCTTTAGGAGCCTAAAATAAGGCTCCCTCCCCCCTCTCACAGCGCTCACCTGGTGCCCGTTACCCGTTTGTAGTTCTCCTTTGAGTAGACGGCCAAAATGCTGACCCCCGAGCCGATGTTCACCAGGAGGAGCGGGTAGGGGTTCTCCAAGGTGAACGGCAGCTTCTGGCACCGCTCGGCGTCCGTCGGGTTTTCGAAGTAGTAGCACTCCGAGTGGCCGTTGAAGCCAACCGAGTCGATGTAGAGCACTCCTTTGATAAGGCAATCGAGCTCGTCGAGCTTCCGCAGCTGAAGGTCACCCATCTGGCGCGGGGGAAAGGAAAAGAAAGACATGGGATATTCAAGAAGTAGCGAGGGACACAAAGGGTTTGTGCTCAGGGCTAGAAAAATGTCTTCATTTCAGTTATCCTCACATCTCGTGGTGGCAGGGAAAGAAGTGTGGAGGCCAGGAGGGCTGTGCGCCCCCCAGCATGGGCTGCTAACTACCCTGGCGTGAAGCACGTGTGCATGAAGGAGGGGGAAACAAGCAATTTGAGGCAGATTTGGAAGCCAAGAGAATCCCATCGACTGCCCAGGGGCTCAGGACTAGCATGAAAAGGAAGAAAAAAAGGAAGAAAAAAATGAAGAGAGGCTTAACCGCTCAAAAAAAATTAAAAAAGAGAGTTCTGAGATGGTTTTCTGCTTATATCACTGCCTGGAGTGCACAAAACCCCTCTTTGGTACATTTTTCAAGGCTTGGTTGAACAAAGAATGTAGCACACACGTACTGCAGCCCTAAACAAGGCTTTATCTTACAAGGAAGCCACACGATGATGTCAAATCCCCCCCCTCCTGACCTCCTTTTGATTAATTCCCCACCTAATTGGACTGAACCTCAACCAGCCGAGTTATGTGCGTTAGACACAAAACCACACGAGCTAGGGAACGATATGAAAAAAAAAATTAAGCCTGTGAACACGGTGATGAGGAAACACCAGGAGATCAGCACAATCATGGATTAATAACAGAGCAAATCTTGTAAGGGCACACAGCACGGCAGCCAGCGAGTCGTTGCAGGGCTGTGGGAAGGCTGCATGCACTTTTAGGAAAGAAGGGGTCGGAATTCAGGGAGGTGAACGCGGCTCCGCACGCCGTTCCCTGAGCTAGGTTTGGGTTGAATTAGGCGCGCTCTTCCCACGCTGATTTAGAGGAGTTTGGAGTCTGCAGGGACAGGCTGGAAGCAATTCCTAGCTCGAAGCTCAACCAGGGTGGCGCTAGCAGATCCTAAGTGTGTAGAGAAGCCAAAAATGCCTACTGTGCGAAAGTCCTGCTCAAATTTGTACGCTCCACCTCCCGTGGCACATAAGGTAGTATGGAGGCTCGAGAAGTGCTTTTCGCTTCCCATTTGAATAAAAGCAGGCATGTCATGAGTAGGAAAGCGTATAAAGTGCAGATTGCCTTTACGTCCACACAGGGTAAGGTCCTTTAGCTCTAGGTGCACATCCCGAATGCCTGTGGAGCCGTAGGCTACGTTGGAGGTCAGGTACTTTCGGATGCTTTTGAGGTTTTCCACTTCTTCCTTCTCCTCTTCGGCGGTGATGTCCTTGGGTTCAAAATACACCAGTTTCACCAAGGTGCCTCCGATGTCCAGGCCAAACCAAGGGAAGACTAGAAAGGGGAGAGAAAAAAATAATAAAAGAAAAAGAAATGGGATATGGAACACCAAAACTACTTACAGACTGAATTGATTCATGCAATTCTCTGAGGACTCCAAACTACAGCCCCATTGGAGCTACCCAAACTAGTGGAAAATAAAAAGTGTGGTCTTTCTTTGTCAGAACGTGGCTGTCAGCACTGAGAACCCTCAGCTAACTCCTCCTTTGAGGCACCTGGTGCTCGGGAGCCCCCCAAAACCTCTCTGCAATCCCCCAAATACCCGCAGCACCCTAAAAACACGGCCCCGGGCGGGTGCCGCTCTGATTTTAATCCCCAGAGATTTCTTTCCATAAAGTCCTGAGCCGGAGCCAGAGCCGAGGCTAATTCCAGGGCTGTTCCATCAAAGCACCGCACAGACGGTAACTAATTACAGCACGCAACGCCGGGGTAGACGAGGCATCTAAGATGCCCCAGGGAGGCAAAAACAAACGTCTAATTGGATTATTTTATTAGGCAAATTCCCCCCCCCCGTTGCAAAATACGCATCGGTGGCAGGCCCAGCAGCGGTTACAGCTGCGTTAGGTAATGAGCTTCTTGGAGAAGATGAAGAGAAAACCCCGATGAGATGGAATCTGCGATGGGAGCGGGGAACTGGAAGGGATTAATAGTGGTGTTAATGAGCTGAAGGCTAGGCGGGAGCCACCGAGACACGGGGGAGCCTGGGCAAAGAGAAAAGCGCAGCCATGGGCTTGTGGCAGCAGGGTGAAACCCTCGGTGTTCTGTAAAGGAAAAAGAACCTGTTCTGTTCTGTGAAGAGAGATGAAAGGAGACATGAGAAGCCCGTAACAGGCCCACGAAGCTCTGAACAGGTGGAACAGCAAGGGCAGAGCCTCTCCGTAGTGGGCTCCCTGAAGAGGGGAAAAAAAGCAAGGGGAGAACCAGAAAACCCAATGGGAGGACGCTCTCCTGGCCGGGCACCACCACCAGCTGCTGTTCCTCCTCAAATACTGATTTCTCCAGAGTCTACCACAGTCAGAGACAGTTTTCCTGGCCCAATTTGGGATCTGCAGGCTCTGCTGTCTCCCAGCACCTTCCGGGAAGCTGTTTCCCTCTCGGCGGTGTCTAAAAGAAAGGCCTGCTAAAGCAGGTGCAGTGTCTTCAAAGCGATTTTCTTCCAAAAGAACAAAATTCTTCACTTTTGGCCTGACAAAGGTTCTCCTCCCTTAGCACAGGCGCTGCACGAAGCGCCAGGATGAGTTAAAGGTCTCTGTGGTGGGTTTTCTTCATGTGACAGGCGGGATTGCAGGCTGATCCCTGAGTTCGGAGGCACTTCTGTTAGCAGCTAAAAAGATTTGCCCGTGGAGCAACGAAGACTGACGATTTAGCTGAGTGCACAATGACAAAAACCACTCGATGCTGTATTTTAATAGCGTTATGCTGCTATGGAAATGGGAGAGCTGGGGGAAAAGGGAAAAAAACAGCATTTGTCAGCATTAAATGCAGAGTGCCACTCATCTCACAGCTCCGAAAAGGGGAATTCACATTTCATACGTGACTCTAAATCAGGAAAAAGCATTTAAAAGCATCAAAGCTTAAATTCTGTGTTGCAAAGGAGCTGCTGAAGCAGTTTTAGGGCTTCTTATTCGGAAGAAGACGCTAGAAGTTCCAAAGCCAACGTTCTGCTGCTCCTCGCTGCCTGGGCATCGCTGGTTTCTCTCCTCCTTCCTCTTCCTCCCAGCCCAGCCCGCAGGCGCAGACCTCACAGGAAACTCCAACAACCCTAAAAAGGAATTCCTCCTTTTGCAGAAACTGCCCAAGAGCAGAGCAGGGGGGTTTAATCCCTTAATGCATGGCTCCACCCGCACCCACCCTCATTTTTCAGCTCTCCTTCACAGCTGACGGCTCCCTAAGGAGGAATCCTGTGGCTCCCTGCGGGATCTTCGGGATCTTCAGGGGATCTCCTTCGAGGCAGCCACACCAGACTCACTCCCCAAGGTGGTTTTGCTGCATGTGAATGCCAAAGGCAATCACTGAGGAGGCTCTGCAGCAGGCGAGCACTTTGAAACCGCTTTTTGGGCTTTTTTTTTTGGCCGTAACGGTGTGGTTGGCAAAGAATAAACTCCCTTTTCTCCAGCAGCCAGAAAAAGCCTTTAGCACTGAGGAGAAGATCACTGAAAGCACAGCACGATACAGGGACTGCAGCGGCTCAGCTGCACGGGAATTCTGATTGCTGCTTTCAGGCCGGGCTGCCCCAGCCTCGGGCTCTGTCGGGGGTGTCCTTCAGGAGCTGTGTCCTTCAGGCAGCCGCCTTACGGTGCCGCTGCCTCCTCCTGCGGGCACCCCCGGGCACCTGCAGGCCCCCAGCTCCGGGAATGCAGCCACGGCTGCTGCCAAAACCCAGGCTGCTGCCTGCTCCGTGCCAGCCCACGCAGCGTGGCTCAGGGGCTGGCTTGTCACAACGTCCCTGCCGAGCCGAGGGGCTTCTCTGCTCCCCTACTCCCCACTGCTGCGCTCCCACTGGGCACTGCTCCAACCCTCACTGCCTGGCTCTGCCTGTGGGCTGCTGCCCCCTGTGCCCCCTCGTCCCGTATCCCCCCCCACCCGCTGTGTCCCTCTCTGTCCCCCTGCCTGTGTGCCATGTCTCCTATCTTTCTGTCCTCTTGTCCGCCACCTGTGTCCTTCTGTCTCCCTGCCCTTTTATCCTCCTGCCCCGCGTCCCCTCCTTTCCCGTGTCTCCCCCTGTCCTTCTGTCCCCCTGCCCCGTATCCCCCCATTCTCTTATCCTCCATCCTTCTGTCCCCTTCCTTTGTCCCCCATCCCCTTATCCCCTGTCCTTCTGTCCCCTTGTGCCCCCCTGTCCTTCCATCCCCATGATCCCTGTTCCCTTATCCCCCTGTCCTTCTGTCCCCCTACCCTGTGTCCCCATTCTCTTATCCCCCTGTCCTTCTGTCCCCTGCCCCGTGTCCCCCTGTCCTTCCACCCCCCTGTCCCCTTATCCCCTGTCCTTCTATCCCCATATCCCTCCAGCCCAACCCCATTACACCCCCATAGCGCCCCCTGCACCCCCTTAGCCCCGCCCCCAACCCCCATAGCCCCACCCACCTCCCTTAGCTCCGCCCCTCCCCCAAGCCCCGCCCACCCCCCTCCTTCCATTAGGCCCCGCCCCCCACTAAGCCCCTCCCCCCTCCCCATCCAGGCCCCGCCCCCTCCCTTTAAGCCCCTCCCCCTCCCCTCCAGGCCCCTCCCCTCCCCTTTAGGCCCCGCCCCCCCCTGAGGCGCACTCACGGGGCCGGTTCTTGCGGACCGAGTCCCTCCGCTGCCTGCCGCTAGGCCCGGCCGCCGCCGAGCTGTCAGCGCCCGCCGCGCCTCCACCTCCACCGCTGCTCCACCGCCTCGGGGGCCCGGAGTCCGCTCCCCGCCTCCGGGCCTTGTCCTCCGCCCCGCCGCCGTTGCGCAGCGGCTCCATCCGCAGCGCGGCCCTTCCCCATGGGCCGCCCGCCCCGCCGCGCCCCGCCGCTCCCCTCAGCCGCCGCCACAGCCGCAGCCGCCGCCCGCAGCGCGCCTGCGCCGAGCGGCCCCGGCCCTGCCTCCCTCGCCCCCCTCCCCCCCCCGTCTGAGGGCCCGGCCGCGCTCGCTCCTGCCCCGAGGGAAGGGGGCGGGAGGAGCCGTGAGGCGGCGGCCAATCGGCTGCCGCCGTTGAGCGGAGTGACGGGTGGGGTGGCCAATGAGGGGAGAGGGATGGGAAGCGGCGGGGTGGGGAGCCAATAGGAGGAGGGAGCGCGGGGAGGAGAGGGGCGGGGGATGGGAGAAGGAGTTAGCCTATGGCGTGCTTTCGGGGAGAGAGTGACAGGGCCGTCGGCCAATGGAGTGAGGCGAATGCAGTTGGGGCGGGATAACGCGGATGATTGACAGCCGGGGTAACCATGGCAACGCAGACGGGGGCCGAGGGGCAGACTGCAGTAGGCCCGGCTGGGCTGGGCCGCGGGGGGGGGGGGGCTGCTTTGCATACGATTTGCATATGCAAATAGCGAGGCCTCTCCCTCCAGCTGCCTTCTATGTCACGACATGAGCGCAATATGTCACGACATGCACCCCCACCCACCCTCAGGGCCGTCCCTAGGGAAATGGGGACGCTCCTAGAAGGGGGTGGGTCTGGACTGAGGGCTAATTGGTAATTAGCCATGGGTAATTAGGGGGTACCGGCTAATTGCTAATTACCTGGCGCACCCCCAGCACGGTCGGCTGTGACCGCAGCCCTGCGGCCTGCCCTGCCCTCGCTGCGCCCCGCAGAGGACACCCAACGCTGCAAAAAGGGCTGCTTTCAGCCACGTTGCCCAAAACCTCCCTAATTCTCCCCAAAAGGCACCTGGGAACCCCCCAGCAGCACGGTTTGGGAGCGGAGCTGAACCCAGAGTACCCAGAGGGGCTCGGATCCATCCCTGCACCAGATCCTGCATCCCGATATGGGCACAGGGTCGGGATTTGGGATTTATTTCAGTTCCCCTTCCCCCTGCCCCCCCCGTACCCTTCCTCGCCCTACAAAATCTGGGATTCTCCCCCCGTTACGAGCAGGACACCTCAAGGGTTCTGTGAAGGATTTTATTCCATGTTTCACAACACGCCTCGCTGTTTATTTTTTAAAGGATTCGCAGGGCGCAATCCCCTCCTGCGGGTTCATCTGCTGCTGAGGCTCTTAAAGTGCTACGTGGCGAGGTGGGAGCGGCGGCACTTTGCACCAAACACCAAAAAAAAATGAAAAAAAAAGAGAAAACTTTGTGCTTTTATCAAGTAAAATGAATCCACTGCTTCCCAAGAGCGATTCAAGTGGAAATATAAAGTGAATGAGACGTCACGACGAAGTTCTGGGGAAATAGGGGAAGAATCCCACTAAGAGCCCTGCTCCGGGTGCTGCATTTGGGAAGATTTTCCGCGTCCGCTGCAAATTCAGAGGAAATCCGAGTGTTAAAAGCTGCGGCTTCCGTGGGGAGCTGTGTGCGAAGCGCTCACGGACAGAATTCCTTAAGGCTGAGCAAAATGTTTCGCTGGGCACTGCTGGCGGGGAATTCCGGGCTCTTCTCCCTGCTTGGGGGGGGAGCTTTGGGAATTCACCGCGGCTTTTTGAGAGGAGAGCAGCCCCGGCAGCCCCCGGCGCAGCAGAGGACATAAAGTGCGTTCTGAAAGCCCTCTGCCACCCGCTGACATTTCCAAAACTGGGTGCAGTTCACATCCAGCCCCAAAATCAGCCCCGTCAGACCAAAATCCCGCTGTTTGTTTCCTGCCCATCGTTTTTCGGAAGGCACTTTGTGCGTTTGGCTGCGGAATTTAATTGGGTTTGGGGTTTCAGCTCGTTTTGGAAGCCCCGCAGCACGATCCCCGTGCGCTCCAAGCCGCTCCCGGGGGGCAGTCGGGAAATTCGGGACCCGAATTTGGAACAAGACCTTTGGGGTAAGGCTGCTCCTCGGAGTTTCAGACGTCTCCTTGGGGTTCAGACGTGCCAGACGAATCCCTGCGGGGAAGAGGAACCTCCCAAGGGCGGCCCCAGCTCCCCGTTTCCCTCTCCCCTCCTCTATTTCTGCAGCCGGGCGTACACCAGGAAGGCCACGGTGGAAATGAGTGCGATGCCCACGGCCGGGACGAGGTAGGGCAAGGAAAAGCCGGGGCTGTCCCCAGGGCTGGGGACACCGCGGCCACCCCTCGAGTGAGAAGCTGGGGGGCTGCCCACGCCACCAGCTCCGTCCTGGAGCTCGTTGCTCGCCTGCAGCAGCACGCTGGGGCTGTGCTCCACGTGGATCTCCTCGGTTCTCCAGCTGAGAGGCGAACAGGAGCGCGTTTCCTCTGCTTCTTCGCTTCCAGGAGCCGAGGAGCAACGTCCCGAAGTGGAATCCTCGTGTGTTTCTCCTGGATCTGAGCTGTCTGCGCTCATCAGGAGCGGGTCGCTGCTCAAACCGAGGTGATCAGTGGCCTCGGAAGCGGTGGCGGCGCCGCCCGGGGGCCTGGCAGCCACCCGCGGGCTTTGCCCCGGCAGCGAGAGGAGGACGCCCGGCTTGCTGAGCTCCACGTCCTCCTCCGGGCCGTTGACAGAGGCCCAGATGCTTGTGGCAGAGCTCCCCCGGCAGGACGTCCTCCCAGATGGGCTCACGAAGCTTTCCCCCACTGCTGAGCCCTGGAAAGGGGACGCCGAGGCCAGGAGCACCTTTGGGAGACAACGAGAGGGGGAAATAGGGGGGCTGGGAGGTGCTGACCAACGAATCTTGGCTCCCTTTCTCCTCCCAGCGTTTGGGAAACCATCCCAAACCCCAAAGCTGACAAAACGAAGCCCCACAAAATCAGCGGGGGATGTTCCAGTGAGGTTAGGGTCGGGCTAGGGTCGTGCGTGCTGCAACAGCCAGCAGGCGAGGCTGCACACGTGCCCTAAAATACAGCTTGGGGACAGGAAGAAGAACATGGTGGGGAAAAAAAAACAAACTCGTCCCCAGCTCAAAAAGCCTTACGCTGCAGCAAAAATAAAAAGGTCCCAGGCAGGGGAGATTAAAAGGACCTGAATGAGGCACCGAAAGGTCACCTACTTTCTCCTCTGCTGGCACAGGGGGGGTGCTGCTGGCTGCCTTCCCCGCAGGCAGCGTTTGCTCTGGCACAGGAAGCTTCCAGGAGACGTCGCGGGATGGGGAAGTGTCTCTGGGGACGGTGGTTTCCACCCGAGTGTCTGACGGGGAGAGAACAAGACGCTGCGTTAACCAGGAGACCTTCCAGAAGCTTGCTACCAGCCAGCTTTGGAAGCAAACTCACCTCCACCTTGGTGTTCTCGCAGCATCCCGGCCAGTTTCTGCTCTGCATCGAACTGCTGCTGGATGAGGAGGGGGCTGCGCACATCCACCAGGCTGCTGGGAGCCTCTCCGTGCTCAGCACCGAGCTCAGCCTCCTTCTCCTGCCTCCCCGGAGATCCTGAGGGCTCTGCCAACCCCGCAGGCAGCTCGGCGGAGATGTAAACGTCTTCCTGGGGTTCATTTCTGGGCTGCCCCACACTGCGAGCGCTGAGCGGGTCCCTGAGCGGGACGGATGTGCCCAGCCCCGAGCCCGGCGCCGCACGGTGCAGGTGTTTGGAGTTCCCGAAGCAGCCGTCGGCCACGCACACCGGGGATCGCTGGCTCAGCCACTCCCGGCCCTGCTTGGGGGGTGCAGCCCACGGAAAAAGCCCCCCGGGGGATCCCGCTGCCACCCTCTCAGCCTCCGTCGGGCACGGGAGCGGCCCCGCAGCGCTGTGCCCATCGCTCGCTCCACCGTAGGTTGTGGCCAGAGGTGGTGGTGGAGGCTGCGGGCTCGTTTTTTCCAGGGGCTGGAAGAAAAGGAGCTGGTAAATCGCTGGGCAGCCCCATTTTGTCCCGGCTGAGGACTCACAGGGCACCAGGCAGCAGGAGGGAGCACAGAACAAGAGCAAAGCCTGTCCTCGCACGGTTATAGGGCCGAGTGTAGGCTAAAAGGGCGCAGATTGCTGTTTCTCACCAGCAGAAGCCGCATTCTACCCCAAATTCTGCGTGGAAATGGCACAGAAGGTGCCCGGGTGGGTGAAGCTGCCAGGTGCAGAGAGCACACAGCAGAAACCAGCAGCAAGAGCGTGCTCGTGGCACCCAAAGCACCGAAACTCCACTCCAAAAGGGATCTTTGCAGCCCTGTCCGGCTCACCTTTTCCTGCACAGGGGCCCTGGCGTCCAGGTCGGTGCTGGGAATGTCCCTGCTTGCAGCTGGGCTCGCACTGGTGGCAGAAGAGTGCTGGAGAGGCGGGTGGCCACCCGTGGGCGAGGTGCAGCGAGGAGGATCAGCCAGTGGGGCATCCACAGCGGGTTTTGGCCCCGAAAATGGCAGCTGGGCACTGACGGAGACAGCAGGCCGGGCATCGGGAGGGAAGGAGGCAGCACCAGGATTTGGAGCAGCTGGTGGGGCTGAGGCTCTTGGAGAAGCTGAGGAGGTGCAGGTAAAAGCTGAGGCAGCGCGGAAAAGCCGAGGAGGCAGAGGGTGGACGTGGGGCTGAGGCAGCCCCTCTCACACCCATGCTCTGTCCCCACATCAGCCAAACCTGCAGCACCCCTTAATTCCCATTTCCACCTCCCCCTTAGGACAAGGATGCTGAGGCACCCAGCCCGCTGCCAACCCGAGCAGCTTTGAACAAGGATCCCCGCCAACCTCCTCCCGTCCCCAGGCACGTCACCGGGGCAAGGTGCTGCGGGGAGGCCGCTTACGGGTTTGGTAGAGGTCGTAGACCTGCTGCAGCTCTTCGGCCAGGTGCCCCGCGTTGTTCTGGTGCAGGGCGTTGATCAGGTCGGTCACCCAGCCCCGGCGGCACTTCACGTGCTGATAGAATTTGTAGGCGGTCGCATTGCTGCCCCGCACCTCCTGTCGGGTATGAAGTTCATCCTGAGCAAAGAACACCAAGAGGCAAGGCGTGCTTTAGAGGGAGAATCACAGAACTGTTTGGGTTGGAAGGGACCCTAAAACCCATCTATTTCCAGCCCCTGTCATGGGCAGGGACATTTCCCACCAGACCAGGTTGCCCAAAGCCCCATCCAGCCTGGCCTTGGGCATTGCCAGGGATGGGGCAGCCACAGCTCCTCGGGGCGGCCTGGGCAGGGCCTCACTGCCCTCATAGTGAAGGATTTCTGCCTTGTATCTAACCTAAATCTGCCCTCTTTTAGTTTAAAGCTGTTACCCCTTGTCCTATCACTGCCCCCCCGACAGAGAGTCCCTCCCCAGCTCTCCTGCAGCCCCCTTTAGGTACAGGCAGGCCACTGGGAGCTCTCCCTGGGGGTTTTTCTTCCCCAGACCCCACCACTCCCCTCTCTCAGAGCTGCTCCAGCCCCTGAGCACCCCCACGGCCTCCTCAGGCCCTGCTCCAGCAGCTCCACTTCCCCGTGCTGGGCCCAGAGCCGAGCACAGCACCACGAAGGGGGCTCAAAACAGCAGAGCAGAAGGTGACACCCCCCTCCCTCGCCTTGCTGGCCACAAATAACCAGAAACAAAGCTTCTGCACCCCTCCCCCCCCCCGTGTTGTAGCACCAGGCGAGGTGCCCGGTTTTAACACCGGCGAGTTACCCTGTCCGCTTCGGTGAGGCAGCCGAGGGAATCGACCAGCGACGCCACGTGGATGTTCTTGAACTTGTCCATGTTCCTCAGGATGTGGCCGTACACCTTGTCCTCCGCGAAGCCCATCCCGCCTCAGCGCCTGAGGGGGACAGGGAGGCCCGAGGGGGGGGGGAGCAGGGCCCGCTTGGCGACGCCCGGCGGAGCTCGAAGGGGCACCGAGAGGCAGCTCCCGGGCACGGAGGCAGCACGGGGAGCTTTTTGGGGAAAAAACAGCTCAGCCTGGCCTCCCCGGGCCGCTCTGAGGGGATTTAGGGTCGGGGACGCGCTCCCGGTGCCTCACAACCCCCCCGGCCCGTCGCCGCCACAGCCCGGCCGGCCGCTAAGCCCGCCCACTTTCCCCTTCTCGCACCGCTCATTGGTCGAAACGCCTGTCCGTCTAGGGAAAGGCGGGCGCTGATAGGCGGAGCGCTGTGAGGGGGACGAGGGCCGCCCCGCGGGCTGAGGCCTCGGGGCCGCGCCCGGTTGTGGGCGGCCGGGCCTTGCGGAAACGGTCCCGGCTCGGGCTGGGCAAAACGCCTCCTTTTCCTCATTTTATTCACTTCTGGGCTGTAGTTTGCCTCACAATGCAGGGAAAACGCTTCGTTTTCCGCATTTTGGGTTCGATTTGTGCTGTAGTTTGCCTCACGGTGGAGGGAAAACACTTCATGTTCCACATTGTGTCACATTCCGGCTGAAGTTTGGCTCACGGTGGAGGCAAAATGCTTCATTTTGCCCATTTTGGGTCCAAATTTGGGCTGAAGTTTGGCTCACGGGAAGAAAAACACTTCGTTATCCACATTCTGGGTTCACATTTGGGCTGTAGTTTTCCTCCTGGTGAAGGAAAAACACTTCATTTTCCACATTTTCTCCACATTTCGGCTGTACTTTGCCTCACAGTGGAAGAAAAATGCTTCGTTTTCCTCATTTTGTGCACATTTGTGCTGAAATTTGGCTCACGGTGGAGGCAAAATGTTTCATCTTCCCCATTTTGGGTCCAAATTTGGGCTGAAGTTTGGCTCACGGGGGAAAAAAACACTTCGTTTTCCACATTTTGTCCCCATTTGGGCTGTAGTTTGGCTCACAGTGGAGGGAAAACACTTCATTATCCACATTTTGGATTCACATTTGGGCTGTAGTTAGCCTCCTGGTGAAGGAAAAACACTTCATTTTCCACATTTTCTCCACATTTCGGCTGTAGTTCGCCTCATGGTGGAGGAAAAAACGCTTCGTTTTCCACATTCTGTCCCCATTTGGGCTGTAGTTTGGCTCACAGTGGAGGGAAAACACATTTTGTCCACATTTCTGATGAAGTTTGGCTCACGGAGGAAGCAAAATGTTTCGTTTTCCCCATTTTGTGTCCACCTCTGGGCTGTAGTTTGGCTCACAATGGAGGGAAAATGCTTCGTTTTCCACATTTGGGGTCCAAAATTGGGCTGAAGTTTGGCTCACAGGGGAGGAAAAACACTTCATTTTCCACAATTTCTCCACATTTTGGCTGTAGTTTGCCTCACGGTGGAGGAAAACTGCTTCATTTTCCACATTTTAGGTCCACATTTGTGCTGAAGTTGGGCTCACGGTGGAGGCAAAACATTTCATAGAATATCCTGAGTTGGAAGGGACCCTTAAGGATCATCAAGTCCAACTCTTGACACCGCACAGGTCTACCCAAAAGTTCAGACCATGTGACTAAGTGCACAGTCCAATCTCTTCTTAAATTCAGACAGGCTCGGTGCAGTGACCACTTCCCTGGGGAGCCTGTTCCAGTGTGCAACCACTCTCTCTGTGAAGAACCCCCTCCTGATGTCAAGCCTAAACTTCCCCTGCCTCAGCTTAACCCCGTTCCCGCGGGTCCTGTCGCCGGTGTTAATGGAGAAAAGGTCTCCTGCCTCTCGACACCCCCTTACGAGGAAGTTGTAGACTGCGATGAGGTCTCCCCTCAGCCTCCTCTTCTCCAGGCTGAACAGGCCCAGTGCCCTCAGCCGTTCCTCGTACGTCTTCCCCTCCAGGCCTTTCACCATCTTCGTAGCCCTCCTCTGGACACTCTCCAACAGTTTCATGTCCTTTTTATACTGTGGTGCCCAGAACTGCACACAGTACTCGAGGTGAGGCCGCACCAGCGCAGAGTAGAGCGGGACAATCACCTCCCTCGACCTACTAGCGATGCCGTGCTTGATGCACCCCAGGACACGGTTGGCCCTCCTGGCTGCCAGGGCACACTGCCGGCTCATATTCAACTTGTTGTCTACCACGACCCCCAGATCCCTCTCTTCTAGGCTGCTCTCCAGCGTCTCATCGCCCAGTCTGTACGTGCAGCCAGGGTTTCCCCGTCCCAGGTGCAGGACCCGGCACTTGCTCTTATTGAACTTCATGCGGTTGGTGATCGCCCAGCTCTCCAACCCATCCAGATCCCTCTGCAAGGCCTTTCCACCCTCATTCGAGTCCACAACTCCTCCAAGTTTGGTGTCATCAGCAAACTTGCTCAAAATACCTTCTATTCCTACATCCAGATCGTTTATAAAAATATTGAAAAGTACCGGCCCTAAAATGGAGCCTTGAGGGACCCCACTGGTGACCGCCCGCCAGCCTGACACAGCCCCATTCACCATAACCCTTTGGGCCCTGCCCGTTAGCCAATTGCTCACCCATCGTATGATGTTTTTATTTAGCTGTATGCTGGACATTTTGCTTCTTGGAGTGAACGGAGTTCCTGATGAATGCTGGCAGCAGCCCTTTAAGAGCCTCATCCTCCAGATCATCTGCCCTGTTCTCCACTGTTTCCTTCAGAGCTTTCTTTGCCAGATTTACCACGGGAGGCGGCTTTTTATCCAGCTTCTGCCTTTTCGCAGGGCTGAAGAGAGATTCGCAGGGCTGATTTTCGGGGGTTGTACTGGGTCTGGCTGGAATGTTAACTTTCCCAGCAGCAGCCCATACAGTGCCGTACTCTGTACTTGTAGCTGGAACAGCAGTGGTATCACACCAGCGTTGTGTCTCCTGCTGAGCAGCAGTGGCACAGTATTAGGCCTTTCTCTAACCCTCCTAGGGGGTGGGCAAAAGGTGAGGAGAGAAACATCACCAGGGCAGCTGGCCTAAACCAACCAAAGGGATATTCCGTACCATGTGGTGTCACACTCAGCAAGAAAAGGGGGAAACAGGAAGAAGAGGGGAGGGGTGGGCTCTCGTTTGGAAGACGTCGGTCCTCCTCTCGAACACCGGCTGCGTGCGTTGAGGCCTTGCTTCAAGGACGTGGTCAATCATCGCTCATTTGTGGGAAGTAGAGAGTAATTTCTTTCCTCTGCACTTCCATATAGCCTTCATTTATTTTGTTTGTTTGTTTTCCTCCCTTCTTTTTATTTTCCTTTTTTCCCCTCCCTTTCCCCTTTCCCTTTTTATTTCCCCTTAGTTAAATTGTTAGTTCATGGTAGTCTTTATTTAATTATTATAATTATTTCCCTTTAATTAAATTATCCTTATCTCAACCCGTGAGTTGTTCTTTGCTTTACTTCTCCCCCTCCTCATCTAAAGGAGGGGGAGTGAGAGAGCGGTTGTGGGGTTTAGCTGCCCAGCACGGTAAAACCACCCCAGGGGTGTCCACATCAAAGGTGGCATCTAGATTGATCTCGTCGCTGTGGGCTGGGCGGTGGAGCTTCGGGTGCCGCAGTTCCACGGGAGCAGGGCTTTCGGAGACCAGTCGGCTGAGCGTCTCCCTGGTCACAGATGGCACTTTCAGGGTATCCTGCAGGATGTCTATCGTCTTCTTCAAACTCAAGGATCTGCTGCTCCAGGAATTTCATCTGTTTCTTGAGAGAGGAACACAGCATCTCCGTCTCTCCCAGCACCTTCTGGAGCGACTCTATGGTGGCATTGCGCACATCGAGAGCGTCCCGCAGCCCGTCCACGATGGCCTGGCATTCTTGCTTTTTTTTCAAGGGGGGGATGACCCGTACCGGTAACCGCCTCCCGGTGCCGGTGCCGGTTCCGTTGCAGCCGCGCGGGGCCCCGCGGTTTCATCTTCCCCATTTGGGGTCCACATTTGTGCTGAAGTTTGGCTCTCGGTGGAAGTAAAACGTTTCATTTCCCCCATTTGGGGTCCAAATTTGGGCTGAAGTTTGGCTCAAGGCACACCCAAAACGCTTCATTTTCCCCATTTTGGCCCACCTTGGGGCTGCAGCTTGGCTGCCGGTGCCGCCATCCACCCCGCTGCCCGCCAGGCTCAGCCTTAACCCCATTTCGACACCCACAGCGTGCAAAGTAGCTAAAACCCCAAAACCACCCAGCCAAGCCCTGCCTCCTTCAGCCCTTCTGCACAATAACACCAGAAATAACAACGGAGACAACAGCGGGGCCAAAACCACAGAGCCCCACATCACTTGGTGGGGCCGGGAGGGAGAAACCCACGGGGAGGAGGCTGAAGGTTTCCCCCCGACACAGGGCACGGGTGGAAAAGCTCTGCTCCTGCCAGCCAAAAGTCAGCTTTATTTGTAGGGTTTGGGCGGGTTTTTATTGATGAGATCGAGGAGAAAGGTCTGGCTGCGAGGGGGTGTTTTTGTGGCAGCGATGCTGAGTCCAGGCTGGAGTTTTCTCCACGGAGCCCATCTCCAGACGGCGCCCTGAGTTTTTGGAGGTCAGGAGGGGTTTCTTCAATCCGCAGCACAGCATCTCCAGGTAAGATCCAGGCTTTAACTTCCTACATTTCTCTTCCTTCCTTACCGCTGGCTTCCTTTCTCATCGAATATTATTAGCATAATAAATTTCGTGGTGGCACCAGGTGTACATTTTGGGCATCCCTCCTGCCCTGAACGCTTCTTTTCCACAATAAATGAGTCTCCCTCTGTGTCTGCTCTCCTGAAAGGCTTCGGGAGCCTGAAGCCTTAATTCTGGGGACCAAAAGTCGGGTGTATTTTCCCAGGAAAGTCTTTCCCAATTTGCCCATCTCAGTCTTCCCCAATGAGGGGACCACCCTGAGGAGAACCGAAACCACTCTTTTTACCCCCAAAGCGGTGATGCTGAGCGAGGAGGCGATGGCTGGCATCACCCCGGCCCCAGCAGGAGGCCGGTGCCAGCAGATGGCAGCAGCATTTTGGGAATCTCCCCGCTCTGTGGCACACAGCCCAGGGGCAGGAGGGGGGAGCAGAGACAACACCAGGGCCGCATCCAACCACCCCAACCAGCAGATCACCCTGGAGGAGGATGCTCAACCCAGCTTGGAGCCCAAACTCAGCTTTAAAACAAATCGTAAGAGAGCTGTGGATGGCAGGGGCAGAGCGTGGCACGCCCTGCTCCGCTCAGGTTTGCCTCTTTTTGCATCTAAATAAAGGCAAACGCTTAGCAACAAAAAATTTATTTGTACCGCAAGCAGCTCACCGGGTTAGCGTTGAGCCGGGCTGGCGGTGGTGGCTTTTGTCCCAGCCTGGTGGCTGTGGTTTCTCACCCACCCATCGATAGCCGGGGTGTTGCCGTGTGGGTGCAGCCGCGTCCTCAGAGGGACGGAGGTCTCAGCCCCGCGACAAGGCAGAATTTGGGGTTTTTATCATTAAAAACCCGATTTTTCTTGCAGTTTCAGTGGTGGCAAGCAGTGACCGAACAACTTGGGAGCACATTGAGGATTCCCCAACTGAAAGGCGAGAGGAAGCTGCAGGTTTTTGGTTTTGTTTTTTTTTTTTTCGCTCTGAGCTCGTTCTGGTTTGGTTGGGATCCCGCTGTGGGGAAGCTGCACTGTTATGGGGTCCGTCGTGAGTTTGATGTGCTGGAGGGAAGGGCTGTGAGGAGAGCTGGGGTGACCCCAAGAACAAATTGGGGCTGGGGAGGTGGGGAGTGAGGGTTGGGGGCTGCCCTAAGGGTTTGGGGTCGCGGGTCGGTGAGAAACCCCAAATGGGGCAGCGTGGTGGTAGGGTGAGGGAGGGAATTGTCCCCCTGTGCCCTGCTCAGGGGGCTCAGCACCTCTGTGTGGACACAGCAGGGAGGGGACTTGGTGTCAGGGGGGCAGCGATAGGACAAGGGGGGTGGTTTTAAGCTAAAAAAGGGCGGATTTCGGTGAAATATGAGGAGATATAAATATTAGGAAATATTAAATATAAATATGAATTAAATCAATAATATAAAAGTATAAATCTAAAAATAAATATAAAAATATAAAAAATATAAAAATAAATAAATATATATTTATAGATAAATATATATTTATAAATAATATAAATATATATATTTATATATAAACATAATATAAATATATATAAATATAATATATAAATATTTATAAATATAATATAATATTTATATAAATTTATATATAGTATATATTTAATATATATAATTTATATATAAATATACAAATATATATAATTTTTATATAATTTATATATATTAAATATATATATTAATATATATATATTATATTATATATATTAAATATATATATTTATATATGTAAATATAATTTATCTATAAATATATAATTGATATCTTGTACATCTGCCTCCTCCTGTCCTTCCTTATTCCTAATCTTCCTCCTCCTCTTCCTCCTTCCTATATATATAAATAAATATATAAATGTATATATAAATATATATATAAATATATATATATATAAATATATATATATATATAAATATATATATATAAATATATGAATAAAAAATAAAAAAATAAAAAATATATAAAAATATAAATTAAACATAAATATTAAATATTAGGACAAATATTCGTCACTGGGAGGGCGGCGACGCCCCACCCCATCACTACCCCAACCCCAGGCTGGATGGCGCTCTGCAATTAACCGGAGCGCCTAATGAACATCCCCCATGCCAATGAACCCCCCCCCCCCCATTACCCCCCAGCGGGGCGCGCCAATTCCCCTTTAGCCCCGCCCCCTTTTCGCTAACCCCGCCCCTAACCCCGCCCCCTCCGCCTTGGCCACGCCCCCCTGGCGCAGCGCGCCCCGCCTGCGGCCGCACCATGGCGGCGGCGGCACCGGCAGCGGGCGGGCGGCGGCGGGGGCGCCGCTGAGGGCCCGGAGCCCTCCCCCCCTTGGAGCCCCCTCCCCAAAACGAGACCGAGGAGGAGGCGGAGGACGAGGAGGAGGCGGCGGCTCCAGCCCCAGCCCCGGCTCGGCCCCGCTGTTGCTTCTCCCTTCTTCTCCCCCCCCCTCCCCCCCCCGCGGCCCGTCAATGGTCGCGGCCGCCGCGGCCTCGCAGCGAGCGGAGCGGCGGAAAGCGGGGGGAAAACGGGGGGAGCCCAGCGGGTGCCCCGGGGGGTGCCCGCCCGGCCCCGCTGCACGCAGGTGAGAGGGGAAAGGGGGGGGGCAGGGAGAGGGAGGGGGGGTGGGGGGGTCCTGTACATCCTCCTCCTCCTCCTCCTCCTCCTCCTCCTCCTCCTCCTCCTCCTCCTGCTTCTTCTTCTTCTCCTTCTTCTCCTGCTCTTCCTTATTCCCAATCTTCCTCCTCTTCCTCCTCCTCCTCCTCCTCTTCCTCCTTCCTAAGCTTCTTCCTCATCTTCCTCCTCTTCTCCTCCTCCTCTTCCCAATCTCCCTCCTCTTCCTCCTCTTTCTCCTCCTCTCCTCCCAGATCTTCCCTCGCCACCTCCTCTTCTTCACCCCCCTCTTCTCCCCAATCTTCCTCCGCTTCCTAATTTTCCTCCTCTTCCTCCTCATCTTCCTCATCTTCCTCCCCTTCCCGCTCTTCTTACTCCTCTCATCTTCTTCCTAATCTTCCTTCTCCACCTCCTCTTCTTCCCACTATTTCTCCTCCTCCTCCTCATCTTCCTTCCCCTATTTTTCCGAGTCTTCCTCATCTTCCTCTTCTTCCCAGTCTTCCTTGTCTTCATCCCCCTCCTCTTCCTCCTCCTCTTCTTCCTAATCTTCCTCATCTTCCTCCCCTTCCTGCTCTTCTTACTCCTCTCTCCTCCTCCTCTCCCTAATCTTCCTTCTCCACCTCCTCTTCTTCCCAATATTCCTCCTCCTCCTCCTCATCTTCCTTCCCCTATTTTTCCGAGTCTTCCTCATCTTCCTCTTCTTCCCAGTCTTCCTTGTCTTCATCCCCCTCCTCTTCCTCCTCCTCTTCTTCCTAATCTTCCTCATCTTCCTCTCCTTCCTGCTCTTCTTACTCCTCTCACCTCCTCCTCTCCCTAATCTTCCTTCTCCACCTCCTCTTCTTCCCAATATTCCTCCTCCTCCTCATCTTCCTTCCCCTATTTTTCCAAGTCTTCCTCCTATTCCTCCTCATCTTCCTCCTTTTATCTTTCCTAGTCTTCCAAATCTTCCTCCACTTCTTCCTTCCTCCTCCTCTTCCTCCTCCTCTTCCCAATATTCCTCCTCCTCATCTTCCTCCTCCTATTCTTCCTAGCCTTCCTCGTCATATTCCTCCTCCTCTTCCTTCCTCATCTTCCTCCTCCTCTTCTTCCTCCTCCTCCTCCTCCCCATGTCTGCACGGGCTTTCCCCCATTAACCATCCCCAGCACGGGATTTGGGATGGGGTCACCACTATGGGGCCAGCACCGCCAGCCCCCACCCCACGTGAGAGCCATGGCTTGGGATCGGGGACCCTCCCACCCTCCCCATCAGATGCTATGGGATTGCTGACAGCTCCCACCCCAATATCAGGGCCCTAAAACTTTACGGGGCCGGCGTGCACCCGAGGGCTTTGCCGGGCGCTCCCACACTCACCCCCGCTCCTCCTTTCTCAGCGTAGATGTCAGCAAGGATGGAAAATGTGACAGGAAGGAAGGGAAGCTCGGTTTATTTTTTATTTTATTTTTTTATTTTTTTTTCCTCCTGCTAAATATGGAGCGACGTTAAAACCCCGAAGAGCGGCGCGGGAAGGAATCCCAGCCCAGCTGGGAAGTTTCGCAAGGAGCAGCGGGGCCGTGCCCAGAGCTTCGGGAATCCCCCCCCACTCCCCCATCCCTTGGCGGGGGTGCTCCGAAAACACTCGGGGATTTGGTTTCCCATCCGTGCTTTGGGACAAATTTTATAGGGGAGAGATGGGGAGGACCCCGGCGGTGCCACCTTCCCCCTCTGCTCGCTGTGGGGTTTCTTGGATTTGTTCGCAACCCAAATTTTTTCCTTTTAAACCCAACCCAACGCCTCGTCTGTTCCCGTTGCTTCGGTGGAAACCTTTTAGGTAGGAAATGTCCGTGTCCGTGGGCTGATTCATCCCATTGCCCTTAACCCCTTCCCTGCTGCTGCCGGGCTGCTTTTAGGGCCGTCGGAGGTTTTGCTCCCAGCCCCTCCAGGTATTGGGATTTCCTCGCCAAACGCTGCTGTGTGCCTGGTGTTTTGGGGTGGAACTGGGGTCGGGGCGCTCTGAATTGGGTAACTGGAGCATCCTATTAATCCCGAGGAGGGATTAATATTTAATATTAATATTTAATTAAATACAGGGGGTGCGCGCCGTGGTGCTTAATCAGTGCACGCAGGGATTAGGGGCAGATTTCCCCATAAGTAAGCGGTTCCCTGAGTGTCCGGGGTGATTTTTTTGCATCTTCCCTGTGAACAGCTGGTCCTCGGCGTGGCTAAAGGACCTTCCTATTCTTCCCGCAGCCGTAAGTGTGTCAGCCAGCTTTATCCTGGCTGTTTTCCTTTTGATAAACCCATAAAAACCCTTGAAGCCCCCTTCTAGAGCACAGTATCCACACGGTTGTCAGGTGGCTCAGCCTCAATTTTTCTCCGTCCGACTCCTTTAGGAACCCTCAAATTTCACCAGCCTGCTCCTGGAAGCTGGTGGTGAACGTCTCTGCGCCTCCATCCCCTATTCCCTAGTGGGATTTTTGGGGTTGGGGAGTGGAGATGAGGGGTGGAGGTCTCCTTGGGACACCGGTGAGGCTGTTGGGGTCGGGGGTTGAGCTCTTTTGGTGGCAGAAATCAGGATTTGGGAGCAGAGCGTGGCTGCTGGTGAGTCCCAGCATGCTGGGAGCGTGGAGGCGGCGGCGCTAAACCCAACAACGGGCGAGAAAACCCCAAATCCCTCAGGCTGGCCGCCCGCCTGCTCGCTGGGGCGCGCGGGGCCGCGTGCCGTCGGAGCCGTGTTTATGTTGCAGGAGCTGGCGGGGAATGAATGAGCCATGGCTACGGAGCAGGAGGCACTTGGAGAAAAGCCTTGGGGCAAATCCTTGGGGAAAAACCTGCTCGTCCCCTCCCCAAAACGCGGATTTTTGTCGCCTGGCTCAAGCCGTGGCTTTTTTTCTGCTCCGTTTGGGCAGGCAGCCTCCTTCCCCTCACCCTCCTGCCCCGGATTCGTAACGCTGGGGGGTCCGAAACGCTTCGAGGCTGGAACAGAAAGGAATAAAAACCTGCTGGAGGCCCGAGCGGAGAGGTCCCGGGGAGCTGGAGCCGCGCAGCAGCGTTAGGAACGGAGCTGGACGTGCTGCAGCTTGCCGGCTTGGCAGATCCGCGTTGGGTAAGGGTGACGGGCAGCCCGGGCTCAGGTCTGAGCAGGGAATCCAGCAGCACCCGAACGCTTTCTGGCTCGGCGAGCCTCCCCTTTGGATGCCTGCCTGCCCCTGCTATCCCCGCCCGGAGGTTTCGAAATGACTGGGATCCTTGGGATGATCGAAAACCCGAGGGTTTGGCTCAATTCGGGCTCCACCCCGGGGTTTTGGAGAGCGTGACACCGGCTCCAAGTCCCGCTGGCGACGGCGTGCGCCCCGTTGGGCACCTCTTGCTTCCCCCTCTGAAGCAGCAATCGTGTCCTCGGGGGGCTTTCAAATCAGCTTCAGCGTGACCCGAAGAGAGGTGTGGGCACATCTGCGGAAGGTTTTCTGTTTACTCATCCTCAAAAAAAAAAAAAATAGGAGAGGAAAGGGAGGACCTGCAGAAGCGCCGCGGGCCGGGCGGCGTGAGCTGGGAAGATCCGAGAGTTGGTGTGCGGAGAAAATGTGGGGCTGAGAGGCTGGAGGAGAGCTGCTGGAGAAGGAAGGGAGTTGGGGAAGGAGCAGCGTGCCTCGGCGGCGAGAAGAGGTCGGAGGAGGAGAAGCCAAGGGTGAAATTCAGGTGGGACGGCGAGGCAGAAGGCACCACGAGGGCAGCACGGCGGCCGTAGGAGCTTCTGAGCGGCAGCGCTCAGCCCTCGGGGAAGGAAAGCTGCTGAGTGAGAGGAGAGCTATGAGGAACACAATCTGCTTTTGGTAAAAAAATAAAAAAAAATAAGAAAGGAAAAGCATTTTAGTGGTTTCCACGGATTCCAGCGGCGCTCTGGGAAAGGGGCAGCCTTTTGTTCCAGGCACCGAGCGCAGCGCGGGGATGTGCTGGCACCAAACCTGAGGGTCCGGGCTGTTTCCCGAGGGTGCAAAATTTCCCTCGCTGCTTCCAGGCCAGCGGATAATCCCCTCCGTTTTGTTCCAGCAGCGAAGCACCGAGGGATGTGCCGGAGGAGCTGGAAAAGAAAAGGGTTTTGCGTTTGGGTGAGCGGATCCACCAAAACCTCTCGATTTCACCCGTTTCCAAGCTGGCTGCTGTGAATCACAGAGCCTCGGACGTGGGAATTCCTTCGTGTGCACGTGGTCAGGGAGTCTGTAAGCAGAAATACGGCCCCAAATCTCCCCCCATCCCTCCGTGGTGCCGGGTCAGCAGGGCGTTGCTTTCCGCCCCCCGCGCCTCCTAGGAGAGGCGAGTGCCACATCTCCCAAACGATGAATGCGGGATGAATGGAAACGAGTTGGGAATGAATAAGAAATCGGGGACGCGCGGATAATCCTCCAGATTTTCTCTCGAGGAGGCTTTAAACCTATTTAGTTACAGACAGAGAGATGTTCTTAATCCCAGGCGCCGTGTACAATTTGCATCCTCATTCAGCCGGCGGGTCGGGGGCGAGGCAGGGGCTTTGACTCGGTGGCAGGGGCTTGTTTTTGGGTACCCTGGTGGCTGGAAAACCACCTTGGAGGTGTTGTTGTGTGTCGATTGCTGTCTGAATTTGCATTTGGGCTCCGGCAGCCTGCACAAGCTGGCAAAATCACCCCGGGCAGGCTGTCCACCTGCCCTTAGGGTGATGGAAAAACCTTTTCTGCAGCATTACCTTCTTATAAAAATCTTTAACCAGCTCATCTGGCATCGTTTTCATTCCTGGACTCATCTAATTGCTTAGGTAATATTTTATTTTATTTTATTTTATTTTATTTTATTTTATTTTATTTTTTTTACTTTGAATCCAGCGGGGAGCTGGGGGTGAGAGCTCCAACCCAGCCCCTAGTGAGGACTTTTGGGGCAGTTTGAGGCGAAGTTTCTCGCTTATTTATGGAGATAAGTGAGAAAGGATGAGTCTGAGCTCGATTTCCATCATCCAGCAGTTATAGGATTAGTGGCACGGGGAAGGTGCTGTGCCTACCGGGAGCTTCATTTCGGGCTGTTTGGTGTCCCAGAGCTTAAGAAACGTGGTGCAGAACGGAGATTTAAGGGATCTCTTGATGCTCGGTGTTGAATTTTTCCGGCTATAGGGTTGAAGATCTGTTTAGGGGGTTGAGTGCACATCAGGGACATAAAACTGCCTTCCTGCTGCCCTCCTTCCTGCAGCCTCTGCTCTGGAAGGAATCACGGTTCTCCTACTGCTTTCCCTCGACTTTTATTTATTTATTTTTATTTTATTAAGCCTTTTCTTGCATGAGAGCCAGGCTGCACCAAGCCTGGGCTGCCGACCTGCATCCCTGTTACCCGAGAGCTGCTCCATCAGAGGTCTGCCACTATTAAAATTCCCCCTCAAATGAGTCTTTCGGGGACCTTTTGTAGCCCTTCAGTGTTCTTCTGTGTATTTTACGGCCCCAATTTATCTGTGGTTGTCTGATGTGCCCCCAGATGACCCCTGGGTGCTACGTTAGAGTCAATTTTATCATTTTTTATAACCTTACCTCACCTGGTTTTGGAAGCTGGGAACTGATTTCGCTTTGAAGCGGTCAAATCATTGAATAAAACGCTTTAAAGCTTACGAAGGATTCAAAGCACCTTCTCCAAGTCGCTCCCGTGGTGGGTCTGACCCCAAACCCTGCCTCTGGGCTCTGTCCCAGTTGCAGGGGCGCTGGGCACAAGTCGGAGACCTGGGGAAAATGGGGACGGAGAGGTATGGAGAGGAGGAACTGGCTGTTTGCAGTGCCTAAACCCATTCTTATTAATGAAAGAGCCGCTTTAGTCCATGTCTGAGCCCAGGTTTGGTTTGTCCTGGTGTGGACCTAGCTCTGAAATCCATGGGTTTGGGATTATTTCCTTGCCTTTTTGCCGCAGAGCCCGGCACAGAGGATGCGTTATTAAGAATAAGGCGCCAAACCTCATCATCTTTCAAAGTCAGGCTTAGCAGATTTCAGTGCTTTGCTCCTGTTGGCACGTAGCAGAGGTGAGCCGATGCAAGATTTTGGTGTTTTGGGGTTTTTAAAAGCTTATTTCTCTGTTCCCTCTTTCCCGCACGTGCCGGACCGCCTCTGATTTAGGCTGAGCCAGCTCAGGCAGGGGCGGCTGTGGGATTGCCTGGGCACGGGGTGGTGGAGAAGGGAATTTGCTCCTGGTTTCACTTATTTATCCTTAACATCTGATGCAGAGGACCCCGAGTAACCCACAGCAGGGCTTGTGACTGCGCCGGGTGCCCCGACCGCCTGCCTTCCCCTCCTTCTGCTGGGAGGAGGTGGAAATGTGGAAAGCAGATGTGACCCGCCGAGGAGATCTTGTTTAACTCTCTGGATCCAGCTGTTCCCAGCTTGTAGGGCTAATTTCCACTCCGGGTTATCCAAGAACTACATCTCACAAGATGTGTCGGGGACGAGGAGCTGAAGCTGCCTTGATTTTAGCCCCGTGCGTGTTGCTTTAGTCGAGGAAATTCGGATATTTTTTCTAAGACGGCTTTCTGGGAGGGATGCTCTTCCCTTGCAGGAAGGCAGGGGCAGCCCCAAAATCTTCCTGGCATGTGAGCAGCGAGCTCTGAAGGATGGGTCTGAGCTTCCCTAACTCCATGTGAAAAGCAAGCTGTTCCTGCAGCCCCTGCCGGCTGCCGTGTGACGGGAGATGCTGTAATCAGGCTGCGCCGCTAATTGCCTTTATGATGAGAAAGGCAGAAGAGCCTGAAATTAAAAAAAAAAAAAGTTAAAAAAAAAAAAACAAAACAAAACCAAAAAACCAACATTGCTTTTGACATTTGCAATCGGTCTGGGCAAAGCATTAGGAAACGGCGTGCTCCGGGGGCCGAGGTGATCTCATCCATCTGATTTTGAAGCAACAAGCTCCCGTGGAAACTCTTTTTTTTTTTCTGTGCCTATTCCAACGCTGCTGCCCTGCTCTCCCCCACACACCGTCCTGGTGTAGCCAGCGAGCCTGGTTAAATTTTTGGGCTTGTTATTTGAGTTCCTATCTGCCTCAGCCCCGTTCCCAAGTAATCAGTAGGAAAGGAAGAGGAAGAAAAGCTGCTGGAAGCGCTCTGGAAATCTGCCTGCATCCAGAGGAAAGCTGCTCACCTTCAAGCAGTTCGCCCCACACCTTGGCTCTTCTGGCTTCTGTAGGGCTTTCAGCCCTATAGGGACGTGTCAGGGTGAGGGTCCAGCATTCATCAGTGCTTTTTGGGTTTATTTTTGAGAGAGGGGTCTGGTGAACGGATCTGTGAACTTGAATTTCGCCATCGCTGCTCCGTCGTTCCTTGGACGAAGCGATCCTGATGCCTGATGCTCCCCCTGCTTCACAGACCCCAATTCTCCCTCCTGGTAGACCCGTAGGGTTGTGCAGGATGGAGCTGGGCCAGGGCAAACCCCAAGGGTCAGACGGCCCCGGAGCTGTGGGATATTGGAGCCAGAGCCCAGCAGCTCGGGGAGGGATTTTGCTCCTTTTCGTAGCCACCCCCTGGGTGGGATTGAGCCCAAGGGGGCTTGGTCTTGCAGTTGGGGTGCGAACAAACCACCTGCACCAAATTCCTGAAGGTTTCCCTTCAGTAAGGGTTTGGTTTTCCCCCGTTTGGCTTGGTCGAGGCGCTGGGCTCGTTTCTCCTGCGTAATCCGAGGTGTGGCTCGGGCTTTCCCCAGGGGGCTGGTGCTCGCTTGCTCCCATTCTTCCTCCCTCCTGCTACACGCAGAGAGGACGAGAGGCTGAATTTCCAACCTCTGATTCGTGCTGGGCTGTTCAGGCGTGCATGAAGCAACAGAGGAGACGCTTACGTGGAATCGAGCGCATCCCCTCTGCCTCTGGAGGCTTTAAAATTGTTGAAAGACTTCAATTTTGGTGAAAGCCACCCAGAGGAGTGAAACCCTGCGTCCTCCTGACCCGGGAAGAAAAGAAAACTGAATCTCGAGCGGGGGGAGTCGTGGTGGTGTTTTTCTCGTTAGCTGGGGTAAATGAGCACCCCAGGGCTCTCAGCAGCGTGTGCTCAGTGGCTTCCTGGTGTTCTGCAGCCTTGTAAACGAGCAGAGCTTGTCCTTGCCTCTGTCCCAGTGCCGGTTTTCCTCCCGACCCCTTCCCTTTCCCATTTCCAAGTGGCAGAAGCAGCTTGCCCTGCTTGCTGTGGGCGCTCCCTGTGCCTCTCCATCTCCCCCGTCCCATCCCTGGCTCTGCTCAGGGACAGAGAGGTCCCGCTCCTAGGTTTTAGTACTCATTTTTTATTATTATTGCTTCCTTCAAAGCTTTTAGAGACGGAGTGTGCGTTCGCAGGAGTGTCGGGATGCTTCGTGTTGGCAGGAGGCTGCGGTGTGGCTCTTCCAAACATGAATTTTGGGCATCCTGGCTCCAAGCAGTGGCCTTGGGGAGCTCCAGCTGGGCTCTCCATGGATAAATCTCCATAAATCATCATTCAGCACTTCATTTGGGTTGATTGCCACATCATTTAAAGCACGACAGAGTAAATACTGTGAGCATTTATGGGGTCATGGCTTTACGGTGCCTACCTAAAGCCAGGCAGAACGGCCGATTTAGGGCAAACTCACACCGAACTCCTACATTTATAGGTTTTTTTTTTTGTAAGGCCTCAGTGTCTCGGGCCCATCCTTTGCATCCAGGACGTTCACATCTCTCGGTGCTCGTCCCTTCTGCCTCCGAGGAGAACATAAGGACGCGTGGGGATGCTGCAGGGGAGCGCGTGTGCCCGGCTGCCTTGGGCTCACGCAGCAAGCGCCGTATGGAAAAGGGTGCTCGTGGGTACGGGAAGCAGCCGGGCTGAAGGCAAAGCAGATGGGGCGCACAGACTGAACGAGCCTGTTGAGTTTGTGCTTTATGAATTAGCCACGTTATCAGGAGTCATCTGTATTTTTCTTTCTTTTTTTTTTTTTTTTCTCCCTCTTTTCAAACCAGTTCTTCTCGCTTCTCGGCCCGCGCGGAGCGCTAATGAGGAGCGCGGCGTGAAGCTGGGAGGTTTGTAGGGCGCTGCTTGTTTGTGTTGGTGTGGGTTAACGCTGTGAAACCCGGGCTGACAGCCCCAAATGTCCCCTTTTGGGGCCGCCGGCAGCCTCTCGGGAGCGTGCCACCGGCCGTGTGAGCGCCTCCGTGCCATGGGGCGAGCTGCCCGGGGGCATCGTGCACCCCTGGGTGGTGGCTGGATAAACTCGTGGAAGGGTCCCGTGGCCAAAACGAGTCCGTGCTGGAGCCTGGGAGGTATTTTGGGGTGAAAAATACCAAAATGCCTCTGGGCAGCACTGAGCAGAGCCTGGCTCCGACCTCTCCGCACCTCCCTGCGGGGCTTGGTGGGCATGGAAGGGATCCCAAACCCTACTCGGAGGGGGATCCCAAACCCTCCTCGTCCCCAAACCGAGCAGCCCCAGCTCTCCTTTGTGCCTGCACAGTGTCAGCCACCCTAACGGGGTGCTGCTGGCTCGTATCAGTGAGTTCATCAAGTCCCTGGGCACAGGGATGCTTCCTTCCTCCTTTTTTTTCAGGTTCCTCGCTGCTGCTGAAGGGACGTGGGGCTCGGTTACCTGCCCTGCCTGGTGCCTGCGAAGATTAAACCCCAAATAACCCTTAAAAGGGTGGCGAAGCATTAGAGGCACAGGATGAGCAGCGCGGGTCTGGTTTGAACCCAAAACTTTTAATTTTTGCCTGGCAGCTCGGGCAGAGCAAGGTGCCAGGCAAAACTCAGCCTCTGTCGGGGCTGACAATCCCCCACGTGTTTTCATTACAACCTTTCCATTTTTTTCCCTTTTTATTTTTTTTTTAATAGGTCTTTTCCGGCTTGACTCATTCTCGCTGTAATTGTAACCTTTGCTCCTGGGTGGGAAAAACAATTATTTGGCAGGGCATCGGGCTGGGAGTGGGGTTTTGTCGCTGCCTTTCGGCTTGGCGTTTGGCAGGTCGCTTTTTTACGAGCGTTTTGGGGCTGGAGGTTGTGGTCCTGGTCCTCAGAGGTTAAGAGAGCCGGGCTTATGGCTCTGTAAATTTATAGATTTTATAAATTAGGAGAAAAATGGTGAATCTGGGTGCAGCTGGCATGTTTGGAGACCTGTGTTCTTTACCAAAAATGATTTTTTTTAAGCTAAGATCAAGCTGGGGTCCCAAGAAACTTTGCTCTTTGAGCAGCCAACGCTGGAACCTCCTGGGGATGCTCCTGGTCGAGGTGTTGTGTCCCCATCCCTTTTTTCACCCTTTTTTTTGGACATCAATGGGGACCCGAGCTCCTGAGCCAGGCTCTGAGTCTCGCATCCCATTTTGGGGAAGAAGAGGGGACACCAGAGCTTGTTTGGCACCTTCTTTTGCGTAATTCTTGCATTCTTGCAGGTGGGATTTGGGGACGTTCAGGGTTCTCAGAGATCTGGGGATGGGTCCAGCCCTCTGTAGGGGGATTTGTGTGTATAACAGAGCGAGATTTCACAACCTGCAGTGCCCGGTTGTTGGATGCAGCGCTGTTTTCTCTCCGTTTTCCCCCCTCGCTTCCTCCTTTCACCTTCCCAGATGTCTCCTTGGAGCAAACACCCGGGACTTTGATTGTTCTGCTCCTTTTCTTTCTGGGATAAATGCGTTTTGTTTGATTTTTTTTTTCCCAAAGCCTGGTTTCCTAGAGCTCTGCAAAACGCTGGCCTTTGAAGGATTTGTTGTAAAAGGCAGGGGAGGGAACCCTAATTCAGGTGCATCTCATTATCTTTTCCTCCTCTAATTATCTCTCCATCCTTTAACGACCCACTGAAGCTACGAACGAAGGACGCTGATTTCTGGCTGTGAATGCAGGGTTAATTCTTAAACAAAGCTGCTTCAGAACGGCTTTTTTAGGCTTTTTTTTTTAATCTTTAGGGGGAAGGAAGGCGCAGAGCTCCTAAACAAACAGCACCCAAACAAAACGCAGTCTTGGGCTGTCACTGCCGGTGGATCCCTGCGTGGTTTTGCTTTCCCCCAGCCGAGCGGGTGGGTTTGTTGTGAATTCTCGCCCTGCTCTGATTTGATTTTTTATTTTTTTTTTATTTTTTGGCAGCCCTGGGAGTTCCTTAAACCTCCTCTGCGAGAGGCTCCCGAGCACGGAGCTGCCTCCGGGCTCCTTTTGGCTTGGCTTCGAGCTTCTGCTTCCAGATCCCTGCCCCGCTCCCTCTGCTGCTGGCTGGGCTGGGGCTGGAGCACCCCGCTGCTTCCCCACCCCAGTTTGAACTGGTCGGACTGGGAACCCAGGCTCTCCCATCACCAGCACGAGGAGCCCAGCTGTATCCGAAACCCTCGCATCTTTTGGGCAGCTTCTTGGCTTTGGAGGCTGGAAAAAATCAAAACTCAAAAAAAAAAAATCAAAGTATTACCCAAGGAAATAGGGGAAAATTCTCCCTGCTGCCTTTTCCCTCTCGTTTCTCGTTCGTTTGCCCGGCCCTAATTGGGCTGTGATTGATCACTGGCTGAGCCCCAGCACCAGTTTGGGGTTTGGGTGGTGGGATTTGGGAGCAGTGGGATGGGAAGGGATGGCTCTGTGCTGCTGGGATGCTGCGGTCGGGTGGTTTACGCTGCAGGCAGTCCCTCTGAAGTCAACGGGATTTGGAAAGCGTGAAAATCAGCACGGGATCGGGCATTTTCCTAGAAAAACGGGGAATATTTTATGTTGCTTGCATATAAATTGCTTGTAATCAGCCTGCAGGGACACAGTGGGTCCTTCTAATCGCACGGTCGCCCCTTGCACTCCCAAAGTTTTTCTCCTTCATGTTTTAAACCCCTGGAAAAATAAATTCATGGGGGATTTCCATGGATGCTGGCAGGCTGGGGAGCCGTGGTGTCACCGTGGTGAGGAGCTGGGCTCGTTTTTCCCCCTCTCTCTCATTTGGAGGCTCCGGGGTAATTAGAGGGAGCCTGCCCTGCTGCACGGCCGGGCTGGGAGCTGCCGTCAGCAGGCTTGGGTGCCTTGGAGGGGAATGCAAAGCAGTGGGGTGGGCGGCCGGGGACGAGGGAGCAGATGCTGAGCTGCTTCCTGCCTGCGTCTGCAGCACGAGTCCCTTAGGACTTGCAAAATACCAAGAATTGATCTCTCGAGTGCAGGTGGAGGAGCTGCCGTGGCAAAACGTCGCGGTGGAGCGGGGATATTGAGCCCCCAGCTCCGTGCCGGGCACAAATGGGATTTTGCTGTCTGTAGGTGCTGGATGTGGAGCTCCCTGCCCAAAGAGATGTGTTTGGGGCTCACCTGTGCTGCTACGGCTGGGATTGGGGGTTAAATTTCACCAGGATTTTTTATATTTATATATTTTTTTTGATATATGTGTATGCTTATAAAACCACATGGCTGAGAAAAATCGCCAGGCCCCATTGACCTCGTTGCCAAGGGGATAATTCGCCCGTCCCTCCAGCAGCTTGACGCAAGAGCTGGTGTTTTCCTGGCCTCCCCAGTGCCGTGCCCACACCTCCAGGAGAGCCGCCTCTGCTCCCTCAGATGGCCCGGGCGATACATCCCTGATTCGGCCCCGGAGCGATTTCCGCGAGCCGAGCGGGGCTTTGAAGGCGCCTCGTTGCTCATCAGCCCTGCAGATGGAAGGGAAAAGGTCCGGCTCCTCTTCCCATCGTGCTGGCTGACCACAGGGCACCGCTCCTGCTCGCAATCCTTGCCTGGAAGAGGGGCTGAGGCCGTGTTCCAGGTGGCACTCCGGGTTCGGATGCGAAATTTGGCATGGCTGGAGATCTCCCCGGCTGTAGGGCAAGCGTGGTCCTCATCGTGCTGTCTGTAGGACAGCACAAAGCTGGGTTTAATTAGGTGAGCGGGCAGCCTTAAGCTTGTCCGAGCTGTGCTCTTCAGCTTTTTTTTACCCTCCGTGGCTTCTGCAGGCTGGGGTGCCTCTGGGTGAGCTCCTGGTCCGGGATCTCCGTGCGCTCGATTCGCGCCCAGCTTGGTGGGATGGTCCCCGTCATTCCCAACCCCCCTCCAGGCTTCGGGGCAAGAAAATAAAATAAAATACAAAATAAAACATCTGATTTGTGGGAACCAGTTATAACGGGGTGCTTCTCTGTTGCAGGGTGCCTTGGGAATAATCATCGGCCTTGCTAAGGATCGGTCGCGTGCCGGTGGGATCCCCAAGCGGAGAGCTTTGGCCGTCTGCCGGGGAGGCGAGCAGCTGGAGGAGCGTCCCTTTTGAGGTAAGGCAGCCACCTTAACGGGGTGCTTTTGGGGTCTCCAGCCTTTTTAGGTTTACGAGCTGGTGGATTCAGAGCTCTGAGCCTTACAGCATCCGCACGGCAAAGCCTGCGCTCCGTCTTCCCCACGTTTGAGCTGAACGAGCAGGGTTTGCTTAGCTGGGGGGGTTCCTTTGGTTTGATGCGAGCCTTTTGTTAATCCTGTGCTTCATTTTTATTGAATGAAGACGTTAACTCACGCTGCAAGGTGTGCAGAGCGTGGCGTTGATGTTTGCAGTGTTTTAAAGAGGGTTTTTCTCAAGGCTTTGCTGCTTTGAGCGCACGAACGAGCGTCAAGTGGAAATACGCCACTCTGCCATCACCTGGGTACGTAATTCTAGCATCAGGGGGCTAGTTAAGGAGGAGGAAAGAGGGAAAAAAAAACCTTTTTGATGCAGAGGAGGTCACGGAGGATGAAGGAAGGTTGTGGAGTAGGGAGCGATGTTACCCAGCGTGGTGGCGAGTTAAAAACCGCCCTCCAGCAGGGAGGCTGTGGGCAACTGCTCTGAATGGAGCTCTTCCCATGGTCTGACTGGAGGAGAACTTTGAGAAATGGTATTAAAAAAAAATAAATAAATCTTGCTGCAAGGTTGCTTGTTGGGGATTTGATGCCAGCCGAAATGGATTTGATGCTCGGGTTGCGTTTCTGGAGCAGCAAATGGAGATGCGTGTGTGAAACCTGGTGATTTTTACAAACAGGCTCTTTTCTTAAAGCGTTTTTTGTTGCTGGGGCTTTCATGTATGTAGGCTCACGCTGCCCGGGGATGAAGTTTGTATATGTGGTTTGGTATTTCCTTAAAACTTGCACATAGGTTCCTGTTGACGCTGCGAGCTTTGCAAACTTGACCAATTTATGGTTTCGCGCAGAAATTCTTTGAATTCTTTTGCAAACCCGGTGTGATAACCCCTGTTCCAAACTGAAGGGACTTGCAGCTTTCATGGGGGGACTAAATGCTTCCCTTTGAATCCCCGTGATACTCAGCAGCGCGTTCCAGGTCCGTGAGTGTGTGTGTGTGTGAATTTTGTGTTTTGCTATGTGTATTTTTTCGTCTGCTTGGCTCCCTTTCTGATTTGGGGAAAAAGCTGATTGAGGTCAAGAGCTGAAATAACCCTCCTGGCTTACTGAGAGGTGGCGACTGTCCTAGAAGAGTGGCTTTGGTTCCTGGTGCATGTTTCCTCTGAACCCAGGGAAGGATTAATTAAGCTCCGTGAGGCTAAAGTGAGAGCTATGGAAGAAAATTGCCCGCAATACTCACCCTTAACAGCCTCGGATGTGTTTTATACTTATTTTTTTCGATGTATAAAACGTATAGAACCCTTTTTAGAGAAGTGAGAGCCTGAGGATGCTCAAGTATCTCTCAAAACACTACAGGTTGTATCGTAATGCAGTGCCTGTGTGCTCTGCTGCCTGCTCTCAGGCAGCAGCTTTCTCAGAAGACGTGCTCTGGATGCGCCTATCGAGGCCTCTCGGTGGTTTGGGGAGGAAAATTGGAAAAGCTGGACTCACACAGAGAGGAGATGCTTCGGGAAGGGCTGCGTGGTTAGGCTGGCCAGCACAAAGTCTCAGAGAAATAACTGGGGTGTGTGGGAGGTTTGTGGCGAAGCCAGGCACGGATGTGATGTTGGCTGGAGCTGAGCAGCGTGGAGCCGTGAGTAGACCAACAGTACTTACAATCCTTGGTGAGAACCTTCTGAACGAGGTGCAAGGCAAGTCGCTGGCTCTTTTTGTCAGCCCTTCCAGCACTGTCACGTTTATTCCAGCTCAGATTTCCCGTGGGGTGTGAAGCTGGCAGCCCAGGCAGTGTGCGTCTGCAGGGCGCAGGTAAGATTTCAGAGGTTGGATGTGAAACCCAAGGGGTTCTGTGTTGGAAACCTTGGGCTCCCAGATATCTTCGTGCTCCCTTCTTCTGGAAGCTCCTCGGTAGAGATCTTCGTGCTCTCGTGGTTCCTGAAGCAGGATTTTTCTGATTGCTCTTCTGTTCTCACATCATCAGGAGCAGTGCCCCTCATCCTGGCCGTGGCTCCCATGGCAGGCGTTGCTGGAGCTCCTGTCTCCATCAGAGCTGCGTTTCCCTGGTGGACGAGCTACTGGAGAAGGAGGAGAACAGGATTAAAAAGTGTTGCATGAAGAGTGCAATATTAAATCTAATCCTTTGATCAAAGACAGGTTTGTGGTAGCAGGGCAAGGTCGAGATTCTTCAAAACATTGATCTGAAAAAACATTAATCTGAACTTTCCTCCCCCAAAAGAAGGATGATTAAATCGATCTCTCTGGGCTGTGCACGAGCTCAGTTCCCCACTTGCAAACAACCACAGGCAGCAGAACCCAAACCACGACGTGAGCAGAGGGAAGGAGGGCAGGGGATGGAAACAGCCCCATGGCACCGCTGCCTCCCCCCTGGTGCACGGTTGGGATCCCTCATCTCCTGCCTGGGCTGCTGGCACTCACTCAGCACCTCCAAGACATGCTCACTTTTCCAAAATAATGGCTTTCCAACATCCCAACAGCTTTATAAGAAGGGTGGGGGGGAAATGCTGGGGCATAAGCGAGCATTGTTCGGGGTTTTCTCTCCGCGCCGTGGTGCCGCTCTCCTGCTCCCGTACGGGCTCTTCTCCTCCCCGAGCCTGGGGCCACCAGGCTTACATAAACAGTTGTGTTTAGAGAAATCGAGCGCATTGTTCAAAAACACTGTGGTATTTCAGTGTTGTGCTAGCCCGGAGGATGTGGCAGGGAGGCAGTTTCGTAGGAAATCGAGCTTTCAGAATCGGCGGCGAAGGCGAGCTGCGGGTCGGAAGCTGCGTTTTTAGGATCGGTGCCAGCAGACGTTTCTTGGAAACCCTTCCGCGTGCAGCAGGGCTGGAGGTCTTGATTTGAACTCGAGATGATAAACCACTGAGGTTTTGGCAGGGCAGCGTTGTTTGGATGCCTTGTTCTTGGCCTTTCTTGTTGGGTATATAGGTGAAAGCCCTGCCCGGGCTGGCTCAGAAACTTCCGTCCGAGTTCGCAGCAAACAATTTTCCACTGAATAAGGAAGTTGTTTTTTGTGAGTGAAACGTCTCTGGTTTTTTGGATGGAATTCTCCAGCCCTTTGGCAACACCCAGGCTATTTTTCTGAATCAGACCTACCCTCTAGGGGCATATTTTTTCTTCAAGCTGCTGTTCTTCTGTGTCTGTGCTCTCCGACGAGTAGTCTGGCTGCACGCTTCCTTGGCCCATAAGGGAAAACAGTCCAGTGGGTCACCTGCCTGTCTGCATCTCATGTCCTTCACCTGAATAGAAAATATTTTTGTTGTTGTTGTTTTTTGTTTGTTTTTTGGTTTTGTTTTCTGGTAAATCTCTTCTTTTGGGCAGAGAGCAGGGAATGGATATGTAATATCTTGACCAGATCCAGCACTGATGGTTTTTTCCCCCTTCAGCAGGAATCCTTCAGCACTGTTGCAATGGAAGTAACACTGACCACTACTATTTGCCTTTAAATTCCCCCAAATTACCCTCGATTTCTGATCACTTAGAGGTTTAGAGGCTTGCAACGTGGCAAGATGCAGAGGTAGCAGGGGGAACTCGCTCGTGGCCGCTCCTGGAGGCGAGTTACCTGCTTGCACCTTTGGGCACGTCCTCGTGCAGAGAGCAGCAATGCTCAGAGGTTTGGTTTTGGCTCCCCCAGAAGCTGGAGGAATATTTGAAGAGTTAATGGAAAAGGGACAAATGGCAATTAGCCTTCAGCCTGGGTAAGACTTCTCTTGGTCTCTTTTTTTATACTGACTTCTCAAAATCCCGTCCTTCGATTTATCAGGACACCTTAAAATTTACATGGAGAAGAGGGGAAAAAAAATCTCTTCCTCACTGCAAGGGCTGATTTAGCATCTTTGAAACCCCCATGAGAGCAATTTGTCAGAACACCTTGGGGATTGCGGAGAGCTGAGCCTAGCTGAGTTTGGTTGGAGCTCCCCCATATCAGCAAGAAGCAGTGGGAGCAGAAATCTTTTTTTTTCCAGTGACTGCACGGGCTAAGAAGGGAAATTTCCTGAAGGTTTGGCATCCTCACTAACTTCTGCTCTCCGAGGAGGCCCTGAGAAAAGGCAGTTGTGCTGGGAAGCTGGTAAGGGCAGGCAAGTAGGTGCACGCACCGGCACGCATACCCACGTAGACATGCACGGTGCTCTCCCAAATAGCCTACAACCTGAGAAAACGGAGATAAAATCAAAAGACAACCGACGTTAATTACGCTTTCAAGGCAATTGGAAATTGGAAAAATGCTGGGTTGAAATCCTGTGGGTTTTGTGTCCTCCCAGCGAGGTTTCTGGTGCTGAGCGTGGGGAGGAAGCCTTGGTGGCTGCGGTCGCTGGTGTTGTCAGTGGAGACTATCACCTCATGCTGGGGTCAGATGATGACAGCTTTTGGGTTAGGGATGACACAGATGCTACCACCAAAACACAGTTATCATCTTCTTGTGTCAAATTCCGCCTTACACCACTTGGCTGCTTGCTGGATGTGTGCTTTCAGGGTGGAGGAAGCCTCCCCTTGCTCTTTAAACTGCACGACACAAATTTGGATTCAGTATAAGCTTGGCTTTAGATTAAAAACCAACAAGAAATTGTTCTGAAATACAACTGAACTTCTTCCACCCACACACTTTTCCGTTTCTTCCCCTTCACACAAAATCTGCCCTGCATTTTGTGTTTTGGACAATGGGGAGATGGCTAGCCTAACTTTGCATGCTGAATGAGCTTCCCAAAAGAGCCCTTAGAAGAATCACAGAATTATTAAGATTGGAAAAGACCTTCAAGGTCATCTGGTCCAACCAAGAAGGCACATCCTGAGGAGTCTTGGATGTCCCTGTGCTTTACAGAGGAATAGGGATGTGACCAAACTCTTCCAAATGCCAGATGTTGGACACCTGGGGTTTACAGGTGAGCTGGTGTGGAGTATCCGAATTAGAAATCCATCGTGATGGGTCAGAGCCTTGCTTCCTGCGGTGTGAACTTGAGAAGCAAAAGGAACAGCCGTGTGTAAAGAACCCAAGTCTTCGGGGAGATAACAAAATACAGACATGAGAAGCTGTGTGGGACAGATCTTCTTGCCATGCCCTTCTATGCTAGTGTGATCTGAGGCCAGGAGCTGGCTTCACTATTTTCCTGAAGTCATGTTGTGTTGAAGTACCATCGAACGTGAAATTGTACCAGGCATTTTCTGCTTTGTTGGTTTGAGCATTCATTCAGGATTTTATTTACCAGTGGAAGCACGTGGTACTGTTCAGAAGATAACACACGCTTGGTTTTTTATCCCTTAAGCTGGAAGATCTTCCTTCAAAGAATCATAAATAAAACAAGACAGCACATCGTAACAGATATTAGGGGATTTTTTTTTTAAAAAGTCTGCTTTGGCATAGTTTTTTTCCTCTGGCATCTTCACTCGGGTTCTGCAATCAGTAATGCTGAGGAGGTTTTGTGGAAAGATGCAGGAGTTGATAGGACTTCCCCAAGGGTGAGAACTTCAAGAGCTGGGACACGAACGCTAATCTCATTAATTCCGGCTCCACACTTCACCATGAGATAATTATTCTGTTTGATTAATCCGCTCCATGCCTCTAAAGCCATAATGCTCCGTATGCATTGAGGAATTCTACTGCAAGTCCACATCTGAGCATCGAGGAGCTGTCTGCTACCCCTGGCACCTTTCTGCTTGCACTAGAGTACACATATGTGTGTATTAGCCTTGGCTGGCCTTAGTCTCATCTGATTACCAGAGCTGAAAAACTCTGTGTATTGCTCATTCTTCATCGTTTTCACATAGAAAATAAATGAGAATTTAAAAATAGTGAGTAAAATGTTGTGTTCTTGCAGCTTAGTTCCTGCGGATACAAGAGTGGGAAGGGTGCGCCTCTTGTGTTTATCAGCCCGCTGTCCCAAGTAGCCTTCGAAACCATTGAGCAATTGCAGCCACACTTGAGAAACCTCGAAATCTTCCAATCTTGCAAGTGCCATGAGAACTGAGCAGCACGGAGGTTGGGTGGAGAGCTCAGCACGCTTCCCAGGCTCGATGGAAGGGCTGCAGTGTGAACTTCCCGCTTACCTGCCAGCAGGGAATCACAGAATCGGGTTGGAAAAGACCAAATCCAGACATAACTTCAACAAATCCACATTTGGATCGTGCAGGATGACACCAACCTCCTGGCTGAGGTCGTGGTGCTTCCGGAGCCGTGTGTGATACTGGACAGTCATTCTGCCCCTCTTACCCTCTTGTACCTCTCTTGGCTTCATCTCTGCTCTCACGTCCTTCCAGGCAGCAGCAGATTTACTGACAGTCGCTCACAAATCCAAAGCGGTGAGTAAATGCTGTCAGTGCCCCGCGGCTGGAGACCCCGGAGTATCTAATGCATCACATTGCGAGCTGTGAAATTGAGAATTCAGCCCAACTTTAATGCTTTCGCATCGTAAGCGGCAGAACTAATGCAGCTCAGCATACTAATGAGGGAGGGATTTATCGGAAAGTGCAGAGCTGGTAGGGAAATGGCAATGCTCAACGTTGTCCTAGGAACATTTCTGGGAGGCTCATCTCGCCCTCAGACCGGGTGGTGCAAGCAGTGGAAGGAGCATTGCCAGCAGCACGGCCCCCAGAGGGAATCCGGCTTCAGGAGAAAAAGCCCAACTTGATGACTTTCAGGGAAATGGCCCAGAAAATAAAATCCCGTGTATAATTTATAAAAGATCTTAAGTACGGAAAGAGGAGTGGTTGATGTGGAACTGATTGTTCTTCCTGGGCAGAAAGTGGAGATGAAACAGAAGAGACCCGAGCCTGTGGTTTACCTCTGGGATAAGAGAGATGCCAACAGCTTACGTTAGCATTTAGGTGGTGCAAAAATACTGGTAGTTCTGTTTTGAGAACCCCTTCCTTTCTTTAGTCCTGTGTATCAGAGTCACTGTCATCCATTAACTTTAATTGGAAAATGTTAACTTTAATTGGAAAATGTCGATCTTACTGAATGTGTCATTTTTAGCTTTTTCTACAGTTGGTAGAAAAGCGTTTAGAGCTAAAGAAGTGTTTAGGGCTAAAAGCAGGTGTTAGCGTTTACCTGGAAATACTGACTGGAGAAGGCTTTGAGGTGCAAGATGTTTTTCACAACCTCCCTGGGCAGCCTGTCCCAGTGCTCTGTCACCCTCACCATGAAGAAGTTCTTTCGTGTGTTAGTGCGGAACTGCCTGGGCTCCATTTTGTGGCCATTGCCCCTCGTCCTGCCCCCACAAACCACTGAAAAGAGGTCGACCAAACCCTTCTGTCTCCCACACTTCAGATATTGGTAAACATTGATAAGATCCCCCTCAGTCTTCTCTTCTCCAGGCTGACCAGCCCCAGGCCTCTCAGCCTTTCCTCACAGGGAGACGCTCCAGGCCCCGTGTCATCTTTGTGGCCCTCCGCTGGCCTCTCTCCAGGAGATCCCTGCCTTTCTTGTACTGGAGAGCCCAGGAGTGGTGTAACAGCCAAATTCCTTGTATCCTAAATGTTTTTTTTCTGTCTGAACGGAGGGTTGGATGGAAGGCCTCCGACAGGGACCAAGGCTTTAGTTTAGGTTGAGCAATGCGCCTCTACCAACCAGCACACACACATTCTGCTTTAATTGCTTCACGTCTCCCCATCCAGCTTAATTGGTTTCCACCGAGAACGTGAAATTCCTGCCGGACAGCATCGTGCTGGATCCGGAGCAGAGCGTTGACACGACGTTGATGGGGAAGACGAAGGTTTGGAAGAGCCCGATGGGGAAATTACAGCGAACGAGGCCTTGTTGGCAACCAGCTCCCAGCTCCCAGTCCTCCGTGGCACAATGCTCGACAATTATAGCAGCTTTCCCGGGTCAGGAAACGAATGCTGTGACTGCTGTATTCCTGTGTGTGATATTTATGACACACAATGTTATCTTTGTAATTGTTACGTATGCTTTTATGTAGCGCAATTAGGGTGGGACCGAGGTTAATGCTAATGTTAATGGTTTTCGTGTTCCTAATTTAGCCTCTGAATGCCTTCGTTCGGTAGGGAGTGAGTAACAAAAATTATTCATGCTATTGTACTGCTGTCACATCTGTGGTGCAGGGAGATGGCTACTGCACAGCCCAGATCGCCCAAGTCTTGGATTTGCCTGCTGAAAATCTCCTTTACTTGAGTTTTGGGGACTCAAGCCACGCTGGGAAGTCCTCTGGGTCTTAACGGATGGACGTGCTCTGAAACAAACCCTGGGCTTTGGGGGATGTCTGTCTGGATGGACTTCGACCCAGCTGAGACATAGAAAATATTTATGATGTACTTGTTTGGAGAAGCTCACCTCTGACTTTTGCTTCACCTGAAAGTGCTCTTTTTCTGAAATATAAGTTATCCTGGAATTTCTTGGAAGTGTCTGGAAACGAGTGCAAAGTCCATGGGTATGTGGCTATAGGGCTCTTTTTTTCCCCCATGAGCTTCTGTAAGTTGGAATGTATCCGAGTACAGGTGTTTTTAGAAAATACCAAACTCAAAAAATCCCCAAATACCAGAAAACACTCAGAAATATCAAGATTTTTAATACCTGTATATACTTCTTTTGTTTCATGACTACTCCTAAGACAATTTTGCTCACCAAAGTTAGACAGAGAGGAATGCCATGCCTCCTAAGCGCTGGTTAGGATACGCAGAAAATGGGAAATAAAGAAGATAGGAGACTGAGTTATTTTATTTAGTCCATTGTGGCTGAAGGTGAGGGGTTCCTGTGGTCTTTAGGACTGGGTCCGTGCTACTGCTGGTGGATCTTGTGGGGCCATTCTGCTGCAGCTTTTTTGGGAGGTAAGAGGTTACTGGAGTCCTCAGCCTCCTAACGGCTTGAATTTCATCTTTTTGCACCAAATTAAAGTTAAAATTACATCCAGGACCGGTTGTTTTTCTACAAACTGAATTTTTGCAGCCATTTTCTCCAGCATTAGTGGAAGAAACTCACGCAGCCATTTTGCTGAGAATCAAACTTCACTTTTCCTTTTTTTTTTTTTTTTTAAATGATTTGCTCCGTTCACAAATACACAGCTTGTTTGCTGCAGACCTTTTGCTTTTCCTACAACCAGACCCAAACGGCTGCACTCGGGAAGCACAAGAGGGTTGGCTCAATTGTGAAAGAAAAAGCTTCTGAGCTCGCTCTTCGTTGTGTACTTGCTCACTTCTGGCCTCCAAGTCTTTCACAAAGCTGAGAAGCATCCCATGGGGCTGGAGCTGTCCCGGGGTGGTGGATTGAATGACTTAAATATCTTTTTTTGGTCCGATTTGCGACTGTAGCTTTAATTTATTGCCTCCTCTGTAAGCCACAGATATGTTTGTCATTTGCAATTACATGGTAGGGGAAAAAAAAAAAAAGAGCTTTATTTGGATTTTTAATTCATTCTTTCTCTTCGCCTTGGCGTTTGTTGCAGTGAAAGCTTTTCATGAGGCTTATGGCGAGAGCCGGGCTGCAATAGCTGCTCACGTGGCCACAATGCTGCAAGCCCAAGGATAAGAAGGGGTTTTATGGCTTTGTAGAGACCGATTAATGCAACTTTCACCCAAGTCCATTTTGTAGGTCGAATATTTTGAAATTGTAACTTCTTTAATCCCATATACCATCCTCCTAGTTTGTTTTTTAAACCTGAAATGCAGCCTACAGGAGCTGAGCTTCAGCTCCTCTTCCAAAGAGGCAGGGGGGCATCATCCGAAGCCAGGGGCATCCCCTGCTGCCCCTAACCCCGGAGGTGATGCTGGCAGCTGGGTTTGTCCTTGCACATGTGGGATCACCACATACCTCAACGCAGCAAAAAGCCCGCTTGCTTAGCGTTTAACGTGACCTGAAATTGCTGACGCTGGGATTTCCATCCACGTGCAGCAGTTTCTCTCTTTTACTGAACCGGATCTGGTAGATTAAATGCTCGTTTTCAGAGGGGGGAGAAAATCGTGGTGCAAATCCGGTTTGGGATTTCGGTGACAAAATACTTCCACCAAATTTAGTGGGGTTTTGTGCGGGGATGGAACCCGGCAGTCTCTCCGAAGGGCAGTGGGGCTGAGCATTGCCTGGGTGGTTTCTGTATCAAACGCTTGAAAGTTATTCGTTGTTCACAAGAAGTGCAATCTTCTGTTTACCCAAAAGCTTTATTTTTATAGGGCTCTGTTGTTCCACAGGCTGGTGCTGCCAACGGCAGCTTTGACTCGGCGATGGTTTCAGGCAGACGCGATGCCAGCCTCTGCTGGAGAAGGTGGCTCATCCGCGGTGTGGTGGGGGCGTAGGCTCGCTGTGTGGAGTGGCTGAGCTGCGAAAGAGTGGAAAAAATGAGATTGTTCATGAATATTTTATTTTTTTTTAAGCGTAATCCTCCGATTGCTTCTGTAGTGACTTTCCGTCTGCGTGAAAATAACGCGTGCCAACGTCAACCGCGGCGGAAACGGGAAAGGTGTAGTGGGAGAAAACAAAGATCTCTTCTCTTGGCCAGTGCTCCATCAGCTTAATAATATTTTGAGCAGGGAGAGCACCGCACTGTGCCCCAGGGGGGCATGGATTTCCTTTCTGCCCCCTCGAGTTGTTGGGGGAAGACTGACCCCGGCGTGGCTTCAACACCCTCCCATTCGCCCTGTGCAAACTCATCCTGCTCCGATTGCACAGAGCACAGGGATAGCACCAGAAATCTGTTTTCCTGCCCCCCAGGGACCTGGAAATCATTTATTTTAGTTTTCAAGACGGATCACGTCTTCCAACATCTCGTCAGACTTCAGCACCGAAACGCGCCGGTCTCCTGGCAGCGCTGGGTTTCCAGTAGGCACAGAGTTAATCACCACGGTGTGGCTGAAGGGAAAGCCTTCGCTCATAAAAAGAGTGGGAAATAAATCAAGTTTTGCATAAATCTCTTGATTTATGCCACAGCGTGGTGGTGGCGCTGGAAAAATCCAAAGGTAATGGGAGCAGGAGCAGCAGTGCTGGGTTATGGTTAAAGTTTGCTTTTTTTTTTTTTTCCCCAAAGAGGGAAAATTGAGTGTGAAGTGGTAATGGTGGAGTCCATGCACCTCTATCAAGCCTTGAATGCGTTTCACCAAATATTTTCATGCTGGATTGAGATCGGAGAGCGTGATGGAGCTTGAGCAACACCCCCAGGTTCCCGTGCGAGGGGTGGCAAACTGGATTCCTGGGCTGCAGGAATTCAATCGGGTCGGGTCAAACCCTCCGTGCTTAAAACCCATCCTGCAGGCAGAAGGGAGGTGAAGATGCCAAAATTCGGGAGGAGCTTTGCTGCACAGCGCTGGAAAGCTGCTGGAAAGCCCGAACGGATGGGTTCAGTAGGCGTTTTGGGTTCGGGTCATGCGGGAACGCCGTCCTTCCTCTCGCTGACAGCCTCCCCTCCTCGCCGGGCCCTATTTATTATTTCACTCGGGTTATGACTTCCTCGTCGGCGCATGGGGGTGTGGGAGGTGGGGGGGAAGGAAACGACACTTGCTTTCTTTGCAGGAGGCTCGGAAGAGCTGCAGATTAAAGGCTGGGTGCTGAAATTCCTGCAGGTACGGGGTAACCCGAGACCCGGCCTCCGGGGCGCGGCGCAGGAGCGCTGCGGAAGATTGCAACCCGGCCAGTTTTGCTTTGTAACGTAACACACCATGGAAAAAAGAGCTTGGCAGTTTATTTTTTTTAAAACCTTTTCTTATTTTTTATTTTTTTTTAGCTGCAGCAGGGCGGCACCGGGCGCTCCCCGGCCTTGGTTCCTGCAGGGGAACGCGCGCAGCGAGCCTGGAGGGACCCGCGCTTTGTTTGCTCAGTCGCAGAGCCCTGGTTCCTTTCTCCTGGTCGCAATGGAGCAGGAAACGGGCTGCTTGTTCCTTGGGCCAGCCCGCTTTGCTCCACAGCCCTCTGGCACCAGCTCCCTCCTCGCTGGGTCCTGCCGGGAAGGGCTCCAGCTCCGCCGTCCCTGCGCCTCTCCCCGCGTTTCTCCTCCACGGCACCGAGCCGGAGCTTTCGCTCCTACCTGGCTCTGCCTCTTGCTCCTTCACCTTTTTCTCCATTCTCCCCAGATTAAAATCAAGCAACCAACCACCCCTCGCCTGTTTTTTTTCTTTAAATATCCTTATATAAATTATATAAAAGGTGGCCGGCACACCCACCAGCTTCCGTTTCGCTTTTGCCCGGCGCTGCTTGTGCTCGGGGTGCCTCGAAGCAAGGGTTTTGTGCCGGGCCGTGGCAGCATGAGCAGACTCTCAAATTCAGAGCTTGAAAACGCTGCAAACAGCTTTCCGACAATAGCTGGTGTTGTTCAAAGGGCGGCATAAATAATCGAGAGGGTTTTGTTGGGTTTGTTGTGTTGTTTTTTTTTTTGCGAGGAGAAGAAAATCTCCCCGGGCTTGCCTGCGAGGCAGCAGTCTGTTTGCATTTACAGGGCCGTGAAAATGTTGTTTCGAGGGGAATCTGAGGCAAAGGGTGAAATCAAAAGGAAGGGACTGTCGTTATCTGGAAGGTTTTTTCAGCATCCGGGTGCGGGGATGTCTCGTAGGGGATGGAACCTCTCTTTTCTTGCATATGCTTTTTTTTTTGCAGTGAGTTACACAGAATAAAATCACTCCTCATCCAGTTACGGCAGCACGGGCTGGCTTTATGGCACGAGCTCTAACAGATGATGAGACACCCAGGAAGGTAGGGTCACTGGTCGCTCAGGTTAGCTGAAACCTCTGGAGGTCTCTGGCCCAGCCTCCTGCTCAGAGCAGGGTCACTGCAGGAAAGCTCCTAAATTCCCAGCTTGGTGCTGGGGAAGAAGGGAGAAACATATCTTGGTGCAGCCAGCAGGCACCTGATGTTTCTCCTCCTCATCTTTCCATTAATCTGTGCTCCATCCTGCCTCCGATATGTTCGTAGATCAAAAGTGGACAAAATGGGTTTCTGTCTTCATTTAATCTGTGCCATTTTCTCCTGGTTTAGGCTGGGATAAGCCACAACACTTTCTCAGCTCAGAATTGACTAAATCAGTATTCTGCTTGAGCTCTAAGAAATAAAAGCACCCAGTATTTGTTGAAGAAGCTACCAACAATCTGGACGAATTTGGTTGGATCCAATGATTTCTTGAGGTCCCTTCCAGCCCCTCCAGCTCTGTGAGTCTGGGGCTTAGCAATCGGGTTGCATTCAGTCTCAGTCATTAGCCCACATGTTTGGTGATGAGCAAATTCTCAAAAAATCAGTAACAAATATGCCTTTCTAACATTTTTTCACTTCCACTCTTGACCTGCAGTGCTGCTGATGCACCCAGGAGGTGAGCAGATGCTGCTGCATCTTTTGGCACCGAGACATCTTTTTGGGGCCGTGGCCTGAGTATTGGGCAGAGAACTGCTGAAATCATTATTTTCAACATGATGTCGAGTATTTATCTGTTCTTTCTTGTAATACTTTTTAAAAAAGTTAAGAACGGGAGCATTAGAGCAGCTTATTTCCTGGGAATTTCTCCAGCACTATGGAAAGAACAGACCAAAACACATTTCTTTTGTGCACCGAGTACGTGTGCTGAGGAAAAAGCTTTTGTGCTTCCTTTAGGCTCAAACCAGCTCCCTCCTCGTCTCTTAAAATTACTTATTTGACCAAAAAAAAGACAGAAATCATTAATAAAAAGAGAAACCCTTCTGAAACTGAAAGGAGAAGGCAGCGGCTGCGGCCGTGCCCACGCTCGGCCCGACACGTGCCGCGGGTAAGAATGAGGCCGGCGGTTTTGTCCCCGCGCTGGATTAGGCACAGTTGCCACTGGTTACCTCCGCGGCTCCTTTCTGGCAGCTCTGCCTTTCAGCCTGCCTCTCTTTTGCTCTCCAAAAGCAGCACCGAGCCCGGGGAAGGCAGCGGGAGCCCAGCGGGGCGGCGAGGACGTGCCTGGAGCCGGCGTCCCCGCGGGGATGTGCTGCAGGGTCCCCGGCACCGTGCACAGGAGGTTTTTCCCTCTGGGCTCAGCTTTAGGGTGAAGTTTTCATCCTTTTATCTACGTGACTTATAAATAATACCAATAGCAGCCTTTTCGGGCCGTGCACGAAGCAGAGCAGTTGGGTTTTAGCCCTACCACGTGCACGGGCACTTGTTGGTCCCGGAGCAGCCCAATTTGGATTTGATGGGACCCAAAAGCAGCTGGGGGGCAGTTCCTGCTCCGAGCCTTCCTTGGGGCACCCCATCCATGTGGCTCCTGTTGATTGTGGTGCTTTTATGCCGAGTACATGGGATAAGGCTGCAAAATCTCTCCCGTGCAGCAGTTTTGGGATGGTGACTGCGTGGCACAGGCTGTCCCCGTGTGTCTCTGTCCATGTGCAAGTCCCTGGCTGCCTCTGCTCAAAAAGCAGCGGTGTCAGGGAGAATAATTCGGATGGGGAAGGAAAAGGGCAGGATCACACCCAGCACCCTGTGTCTCCATGCTCTGCAGCAGCTCTTGGGTTATTCCCCTCCTGAAAACAGCCTGAGCGTGGGGACCCCAAACCCAAGGTCTTGGTGTGCTCTGATAAAAACAGTTTTAAGGGGTGACGGGGTCTTGGGGGGGGCATGGCCAGCTCCTGGCATACCCCAAGCTCCTGTGTGAGGTGATTTGGACAGGGATTTGATCCCACAGCGAGACCCCATCACCTCTTCTTCCATCCCAGCAGCCTTTCAAAGCCGATAAATGCCCAGGTAGCGTGGCCGTGGGCAGTGTTCAAACACCACGGGGGAAATTCAGGGGTACAGAAACACCAAGAGGCAACGGTTCCCAAGTGGGAATCATTTCCCAAGCCATCCCGTGCAACACGCAGCGGGATCCCACCTGCGTGCCCCAAAAGCAGAAGAGGATTTTGGTGTTTTTTTTTTTTTTTTGTCTGCGTCGCGGTGGAAAAATCAAAGCCGTGGCTGGGGGAACTTGTGGTCTGACTATCCAGTTGGGCAAGCTCGGCTCTCCCTGCCATTTAAATACACTCGCCCAGAATTTTAATCGTGCCCGTCTCCATAACTACGTTTTAACTCTTTAGGGGCACGCGGGGTTTCCGAGCCACCGCCGCTGCTGTTTAAACCACTCAGCCTCGGAGGTTGGGTCATTTAAATCCATTCAATGTGGATTTAAAGCCATTGAATGGATTTAAATGACCCAACACACTTAAATATAACACATTTAAATATATTAGTTCTCTATTTTTGGGGTTTGCTGGCACTTGCGTGCTCAGGAGCATGGCAGTGTCCGAAGTTTAATCGGAATAAATAATACACGGAGCGAATTTGTTGTGGGTATTGACGGTGTTGGAGTTGCTCAGAGCAGGGAAAACGCCGCTGGAAATAGGAAAAAGGGAGGAAAAAGATGAAATAATCTCAAATTTCAAGTACCTGTGAAAGAGAAGGGGCTGTCTCGGATGTTTTTGTTGTGGCGTTGTGGGACCGCGAGCGCATTTAGCCGCAGCTGGGGCTGCTGCAAAGCCTGCGCCCAGCTCGTGCTGGGGGCTTTGCTGCTCGCTTCTGTCACCTCTCCGATTGTCCGAGCAGCAGGGAAAGTTTCCATGGTTTCTACCTCATTTTAATCGACGGGATTTAGGGTGGTGAGGAAAGGAATAGAGCAGGGATAAAACAACGTGGTAGCGGAGCCAGAAAAAGGAACTCAGCTTCCTTTTTGCTGGGAGCCTGTCCTGCTCGCAGCACATACCCACCCTAAATGGATCTCTTCTTTTTTCCTTAGGGCTGCGGAGATTTTGGGGGGAAGAACAGTTGTGTGAGAGCTAGATTTAGCTGCCTTGCTGTTGTCTTAAAGCTCGTTGCAGGTGCTGGTAGGCTGGAGACATCCCGCTGCCGAGCCTCGGCCAGCATCCCGGGCATGCCCAGCATGTGATCTGCAGGAAGAAGTTTCGGTTCCTCGTAGCACAAAAAAAAAAAAAGGGATGATACAGGGGGAAAATAACCCCTGCCCCAGAGCTGTGCCGGCACAGCCTGCCCCATGCAAAGCACCTCGTGCCTCCCGCCTGCCTCTCTCCGCGTGCTCAGCAGGAGGAAGCTCCAGGTGGGCTGGCAACGTCGTTGTGCAACTTCACATGGAAATTAGGACAAAATTATCTCCAGGGTGTCACGGAGAGGAAGGAAAGGGGGAGGCTGTACACAAGGAGTGCTGGTAACCCGGGCTCTGTGCTGGTGGCACAAGTTTAACCCAAAAGCGACCAGGAGTCCTACGGGTTTTGTCCTGCCATCCCCAGCACCTCGCCAATGAATTTCTCCAGCAAAACTCTTGTGGCTTGCACAAAAAGAGCCAGGTTTAGGGTTTCTGGCCCTCTGGAGACCCGCTGGGTATCTGTGTTGTTCGGTGGGTGCGTGCCCAACCTCTCCAAATCCCTCCACCCTCAAAGCCGCAGCAGAGCCAACGTTGGGACTGGGGACAGGGTCGGTTCCGTGTGCTCCCGGAGTTACCCGGAGGGAAAGCCCTGTCACGGGGGGAGTGTTTCAAGCCAGTTATAAATAAACGCCAGCAAAACCAACTGGTGATGGTTCCTCGTCCTATAAAAAGCTGGTGGATGCACTCAAAAACCACAGTTTATTTTGACAGTGGCTCTAAAATTGGAGCCCGATGGTCAAGCCCGGAGGTGGAAATCTTCCCTTAACGCCCCGAAATTGTAGGGTGCGAGTGCCAGGAGTGAAAACCCTGCTTCCTTTGGCCTCGGCTGCTGTGGCTTAATTTTTTTTTTCACTGTTCCAGCTTGCTTTTCTCTCGAACCTTTGCTCTGCACCACCACAATCTGCTGAGGGATCCGTCCGTCATTCAGTGGGACCGGGATGCCACGGAGGTGCTAACGGGGGGATCCCGATCAGCACCGCTAACGGGGATAAAAGATGCGATTTGAAACCCTTCTCCCAGCATAAAAAGGTGCTGGGGAACTCGGGCATTTATGACAGCCCTAAAGGAGCCCTTGTTTTTGGAGCAGCTTTTCCCCAAGCTCTGAACTTGTGACCCGAAGGAGGGCAGCGCAACGTCCCGGCCGCGCCAATGCCGTATTTATAGCCGGAGCTCAGCAACCCGTCTGCACAGAGGGACGAAGCACATCCTATGGCAGCTTATACCCATTTTTAGAAATCTGGCTGGAGTTTTCTTTCTCCAGGCGGCTTCCTGAAAGGCCGCTCGGCTTCCCTGCCCCGCTCCTGCGTGCGAGAGGCTGCAGGAAATCACGGGAAGGGCTGAAAGCGCCGCCGGGCGAGCTGCTGCGCCGCAGGGACCTGCCGAAAATGCGCACTCCAGCGGCTGTGCCTCCTCTTGGCAGTCCGTGGGGTGGGCTTTGACGAAAGGACGGGGATGTTTTAGGAGGGGAACCTTTAGAAACTCTCGAATTTGCTGGCTCCTGGACCCTGTAAAGCCACAAACTTTTTGCAGAGCAGGTTTCCGTCGCGGCACCGGGGATTTGGGAGCGACGCTGCAGCCTTGGCCGTGTCAGCCCGGTGTGTGTGTGGCAGGAGCAGCCCACGTTCTCGCTTCGTCGGGAACAGGAATCCCTGAATTCGAGAGCTGGCAGGGAAACAGCCAGCTGGGGCCGTGGGATTTTCCTCCAAAACATTTGGGGAATTGAGGGGTGAGAGGCACAGCCATCGGTTTGGCGTGTTTGTGCACTCCAAAACCTTCCTGGAAAGGGAACCAGCCCCGAGCCACGGGCAGGAGCCGTGCACAGGGAGCTGACCGAGTCATGTGCGTTTTTATTTTTCCTTCCTAAGTATTTACGTTCGTTAAGGAGCTCTCAAGAGGAAGAGGAATTAAAAGGTTGCAAACATTTGAGCTAGAAACGAGAGCTCGGCTGCTGCGCTGCGCGTTGCCCTCTGCGCGAGGCTCTCATCAGCCCTAACACCCATGGCACAGAGCTCAGGGGCACCGTGCCGCCCCAAAATGTGTTTGGGTAGGGTCACAGCTCGTCTGTGTATCTGCCAGTACCCAAACTGGGTGCTAGCACCTCTCTTTTATGGCTGGGCCATCTCCCTGCGACCTGGCCCTCGGTTTCCGTGGCCACCCCTGCGGTGCCTTTGGTTTCCCCCCCCCCTCCCAGCCACATCGCTTCAATTTATAGACGATGCCCTTTTCCTAAAGCTTTGCTGGGTGTCCTGGAGGGGTCTCCTGGCGTTTACCAAAATCCCTGAGAAGGAATGAGGTCGGAATTTGGCCAGCAGCAGGAGGGGCCCGCCGTGTGCTGCTGCACCGGGCAGCGGAGCTGGGCAGCGTCCGTAGGAGCGGCGCCGGGAGGCAACGAAACAGGGCTGAGCAAACACGAGGGCACCATTTCGGCGTCCACACGCAGGTCTGGCGAGGAAAGGAAAGCAGGAATATTTGCCCAGAATATTTGAAACGGTCTCTTTAGGCACAGAGCCTTTGCTTTAGGGATTTGTTCCCCCCTCCCTCGCTCAGGGCGCGTAATGGAGATTTGGAGGCTCGAGCCCTGGGGCTTTATCTCGGGGTGTGGCGGTGCTGCAGCCTCTTATCAGGTGTGTGGCGGCGAGCCCAACGGCTCAAACAAAACCCTCAGCCAGAAGTTTGGGTGCCCCTTCCATATAATTCTGGGTGCCAGCCGCTGGGTTAAGGTGTTCGGTCAGGGCTCGCTGTTTGCCCCTTCTTAATTCCAGGTGGGATGCACCCACAGCGAGCGTGGCTCCAGGAAAAGTACCCAAAAAAAGAGATTTTTGGAGAGGTTTATTAAGGGCTTGCTGGGGGAGGGAAGCTCTAGAGCGGGTGAGGACAGCTGGGTGGAGATGAAATACCGGGGGGGGGACGGACGGCAGGGCTGGCACCCAAGCGAAGGCGGCTGCGCGGCGGCTGCTGTGCTTGGAAGCGTGGTAAAGATTTAAAGATTCAAAGATTTACCTCCCGCCGGCTGCCAGCTCGTTGGGGCGTCGGGGAGGCAGCCAGGTGCTTTCTTCCCTTCCCTCCCCATCGCTCGTTCGGCTCTGCCATGCTTTGTGCTCGGCTGGAAGGAGAAAAATCACCGGGCAGAGCCGCGAGGAGTCCCGGAGGTCGTGCCTGCGCGGTTCCAGCTCCTGCACGGGAAACATGCAGGTGTCCAGGTACAGAAATACCTGCTGGGGGGTTGTCTGTTGTGTTTTTTTATCATTATCATTATTATTTTTACTCGAAAGGGCAGCAATTGTTTGCCAGGCATTGCCGTGGCGGCAGAAGGGGGCTGGGAGCTCAGCCCTGGCAGGGGCTGGCCCCAGGTCTCCAGGTTGGGCTCCTTTAGAAGCAATTAAAGAAATTGTTCATGATGGAAACAAAACCCAGCTGGTTTTATGCTTTAAGGGGCTCTGCGGAATCATTTTATTGGACCTGTCTTTTGAAATCTCACTGTATTCTGTTCCGAGCAGCTCCCAGCTGATGGTGCGGGCAGCGCCTGTTTTGTGTTTGCCTTTTTTGCACCGATTCGTTTTGGAAAGTCTCCGGGCAAACCCTTTAGCATGGATCTTTGGCTCAGCTGCCATCCCGAGCTAACGTGCTAGGGGCAAACCCAAGCTGATTGTCACCCAGGGGTGGGGAGAAGAGCTCTCCGAGTGCCTGACACTGCTGCTGTGCCAAGGGATTTTGTGCCTTGGGGGGGGGTTTGGGAAGCTCCAGCAGTCAGGGTGCTGCTGCTGGACCCTGCCAGGAGCCGTAGCACTGCGTGGAGAGGCAGAGATGAGTAAAGATGGGGAAAAAATAATAAAAAAAAGCCCCAGTTCCAGCCTGCCACATCCCTGTCCTTTTAGGATTTCCCCCCTCCGAGGCAGCCCTTGCTTTTGCATCCCCACAATAACCCGTTGCTGCTCCTGCTTCCTTTGCCGCGGGTCGATTGGGGTTTGCTCGCTGCGCCTGGATGCAAGCAGCATTTGTGGCTCTGATCAGTGTTCATCCAGGTTTCTCCGTGGGATTTTGTCACATTTGCAGCCTGCAGGGTCTCGGGGCTATGCCCTGCCTCTGTACCTTGAACGTTCAGTTTCTGGGTGCTCCAAAACCATCCTCTGATATTTATCCCATCAAAGCAGCAAAGGGATGTGATAGTGCAGGGACGCCGAGGCTGAAAGCCTTTAAAAACCTTTCACTCAGGCTTCCCTTCCTTTGCTGCTTTGGTGTTTAGGCCCCGTTATTCTCTGAAAATTCAGCATTTGGTATTTTTGAAGCACTTCTAGCAGCGGGTCAGTGCTCGGGGCTCTTCTGCAGCGTGCTCTGTAGCCAGGCAGAGCGCCAGCACGACTGTCAGAGGAAACGCTCCTGGCTGCATCCCGGAGAACAGCCCGAGCTCGGGTTCCCTCTGAAGTGAGAGCGAGCCCGAGTCCCCCAGGTAGGATTTTTCCTCCTAACCATCCTGTTTGGCTGCTGAATTGGTGAGAGGTTCTGGCAGGGACATGGAAGGAGCTGAGGAGCTGCCCTGGTGCCGGCCGGGCAGGAGCAGAGCAACCCTCGGCAGCTCCCATCCTGCTGGGGATGCCTTGCTCCTCTGGGGCAGGTCAGATAATTAAAGCACCGCGGGTTTGAGCCTCCTACCCTTTATTATTTTCCTTGCACATCGGTGTTTGCACCCCGGTGGTTCATTTTTCGGGCAGCCTCCCCCTGTCTCCATCCAAAAATCAGGCGGTGGGGGCTCAGGGGATATCTGTAGGAAGGGGAATTCAGGCTTCAGGCAGTGCCAGCGATCCCTGCAGGTCTCCTGCCCCTTTTTGGGGGAAATGTCAGGTTGCAGACACGCTCAGCACATGGAAACCACTGTAACCACACCTGATTTACACCCAGATTGCCCTGATTTATGTGCATTGATTAAATCACGCGCAGAGAGAAGCGGCTCTGCCTTCAACCCGAGCGCAAAGCTGCCCACACCACGCTACATCTGAAGCATCCAAAACTTGGTTTTTGTTACCAAAACGTTCATTCCCATGTCTTTTTGCCCCCGAAACCCTGGCAGCACGAAGGGGCGTGCGGCAGGAAGAACCCACGGCGGGAGGCAGGAGGATGAAAGCTCCCTGCACCGGGATCTGTAGGGATTAGGGGCAGCTCCGATTTCCCTGGAAACACTTGGCTTGCAGGTGGATTACGCGGGCGGTGGGATTTGCTCTGTCTGGCCAACTAATACCTGGCTTACCGCTCCCTTAATTATTTTAATAAGCAGCCCGAGATCCGTAAGCCACCTTTGTCAGCCCCGGATGAGCGGGGAACAGATCTCGAGCGTTTTGTCCTGGACTAACAAACCCAGTGGAGATGTCTCGAGCCCCACCATGTGCTGCAATCCCAAAGCACTTCGTTAATGTGGCTCTTCGATAGCTGCCCTCCTGGTCCCTGAGCCCGTATTTCTCATTTCCACGTGGATGGAGCTGCAGCGAGCTTGCAACCCCCCAGCTCTTCCTCTCCTCCGTGTGCATTTCGAGAAACACGAGGCCAATTTGCCTGGCTTCTTAGCAATAAAACTTCCTTCCAGTGAACCTAAAATAGGAGAGCACGCAGTAAACTTTGCCTTCACCTGCCCTCGTTGCTTGCAAGGCGTGCAGAGGGATCTTGAAGCTTGAAGCGTTGGCTGGGAGATGTTTGGCTGCGGAGTCCTGGGGTCTTTCTTGTAGGTGAAGCTCCTCCTCGAGCTTTGTGTTGCTGTGTTCTCCAGGAATGCTTCGCCCCCATCAGTGTTGGGTTTCCTGGTGCTCTGGGAACTGGAAAAATGAATTTTGGCTGTAGAAAATGGATGCTCCCTCATAAAGCCAGCGTATCTTCCTTGCTGTTGATGCGCCCTAACAGAACACGTTTACCTGCTTGAATTGTCTCCATCCAAACGGACACAGAAATAACATGCACGCTAACCCTGACACCTACAAATAACCATTACAGACAATAACAGTGCTGTTTTTGAGGTGGGCTGTCATGCATTTGCCTTTTGGCCATCGATATTCTCCTGTCTGTGCCACGAGGAGGTGTTTGTGCAGGCACCCCCTGAGCTCCCAGCCCGTCGGAAGGAGCCAGGTGCCCATCAGGAATCCCCTTCTGCTGCTCCAGCTTTACAGCACCTCACTTCTGCTTTCGTTCTGTCTTTGCATTTGATTTTTTTTTTTATTCCTACCTCCCGGTGTAGGTTTTTCCTGCGGCACCACGTCAGCTTCCTCCTGGAAGGCGATGGGAGCGCCCGCCCCATGCGTCGCTCTCCAAACTTTGCCAAAACTTTGGGTTTTTTTTTCAAAACAGCTTCGCCGATTCCCTTTCAGCCCCCAGATGATGCTGATAACCTCAGGGGGCTGCAGCTTTTGTCCCGGCCCCGCTTCCTAAAGCTGGAAATGCCACGGCGTGGGGTTGTCACAAGCCTTGGGGATGGATTTGGGGTTTGGTGGCCTCCGTGCTTGGGGTGGGAAAGATGAACAAATACAGAACCGCTTCGACACGTATCCCTGCTGCCCTGGGTGAATGCACACTCCTATGGCACCATGAGCATGATCTCTCTCCTTTTTCTAGCTGTGGTTTTCAAAATGCTCATTTTTCATTCCTTCTGCCCCCAAGCCTGTCTCAATAACAAAAATGAGCGTTTTGCTTGTAGATTAAAACATCGCGGAATTGCCTCGCAGTGGAAATTCTGCTGGTTTGGGGTTTAAAAGCTCTTTTTTTTCTTGGTTCATTTGCAGGGGGCACCGCTGGAAGAACCTTTATGGGCTCCTAATGACATGCAGGTGGACGATTTACTGACGATAATTAAGGTAGGGAGAAGCTCTGCGAATTTTGGCCTCTCGGAATTCGCCCTCTCCTCGAAATAAATCCCGGCTCGCCGGCAGCAGACCGCTCGGAGCTATTTTAGGGTTGGGTACACAGTACGGAGGGGCATTAAGGCATTACCTCCTTGTCCCTTTAAACACAGGGGAAGGGAAATCTTATTTAAGAATTACCTGGGAACGTGGCTAAGTGGAAAAAAACCCGACTTCCTCCCCCAAAGGATAATGCAGGCTCTGTTGGCGTCGGGCTGCAAGGGGCACGACTCCCGTTTGAGAGCGCTCAGCACAGGGATTTTTTTGTTCTGCTGAAGCCTCGTGGTTGAGTTGGAATCCAGGTTCTAGCTTGCCATATCCCCCCCCCCAAAAAAAAAAATAATAACCTAAAAATATATTTTATTAGTTTATTTTCACCGGCTCCAGCTTCTGTGGAAAGCTGGTCCAGCTCCAGGTGCCGTAAGGGAATACTCGGTTCTTGATGAATGAAACGGAGGAAAATCCCTGCTGTGAAAAGCACCGAGCTGTTGCACAACACTGGGAAAGAAAACCCAAGTGTGCACGGAGCTAAAAAGAAGCAGTTTTGGTGATCCCTGCTCGAGAACCTGGGGTCTGGCCTTGCTGACGCTGGCTGCGGAGCGCATCAGGGAGCTGGAGGGCACTGTTTTGGCACCTAAATGTGAGCAGAACTTTGCAATGGATAAAAAAAAGTCATGGGAGGGTCTTCAGGAGCTGGAGGAAGGGATTTTTGGTGCTTCAGAGGTGATGGATGGGTGCCCGTGGCATCTCCCCTGGTTCCTGCTCTGGGTTTTCTGCCTTGGGGCTTGTGTGGGTGCCCGCAGCTCCTCTGCTCCCTCTGCATTTTGGGGTTTCTGCACCCTGGGACACCCTTTTAGCTGGCTCTCCACAAGCCACCTGACTGTACCTAACACTTTGGGACCCTCCACGTACTCCTGAGCTCTTAAAACATTTGGGTTGAGCTGCTTGGAAAGGTTCCAGGCTCCGAGTTCCCACCGGGGTGGCAAACACCCCAAACCCAGCAACGTTTGGGGAGATGCTCGGGAGCCCAGATGGGACGAATGCCACGGGCAGGATTTTATTCTCACTTTTTTGGGGGGGCTGTAAATGTTTAAGAAAGTCTCTTGAGTGAGTGTGGGTTGCGTTATCTCTCCATATATCTCTGGCCCTCTACCACAGGCGTTGCTTTACATCGCGGTTGGGGTTTTCGTTTCCTTTTAGCACCCCTGGAATTAGTGGTTTGCTCGGGGTTTGGCGGTGCTGGAGAGCTTACCGGCAGGGAGAGGGGGAAATTCAAGCCGTAACAAGAGCAAATTCTTTTCGTGCAGGCTTATGGGTCTCAAACGTCTCTCTGCTTTTTGTTTGGCTTGCGATAAGATGCGCGGCTGTGGAATGTGCTCGGAGCAGGGATTTGCATGAATTATCATTTCTTACAAAACGAACAGCTGGGCGAGCCTTCTCCCCGCGCTCCACGAACACCCATGGGTGTTTTGCAAGGTTTGTGCGCCCGGGGGACAGCACAAAGCTGCTGAAATTTGGGGAAAACTCCTTCCATCCGGGGCGCACGGGGCCGTATGACAGCATCCTGATGCCCATGCTCATTTTCTCTGCATCTCATCAGGATTTTCCAGCTCGGCATGATTTTGGGAAAAACACTCTCCCAGTTATAGGGAGAGCCTGGGACAGTTGTTTTTGACCTTTGTGGGGTTCAGCTCCATGGCTGGGATGAATAAGTCCATCAACAGCAGGAACTACAGCCCCAAATTTGTGAAAGATGGGCGTAAACACCCATTATGGTCTCTCGGTTTTGCACTTAGAGCGTTTCGTCTGAAGGGTTTTACGTTCTCTTGGAGAGATCTTCCCGTAAATTACTAATTAAGCAAATTAGCTCCAGTGCCATCAGTCTGTCTTCAAAGAGCGAGAAGCTGACGTTTCGAAGAAACCTTCAGGCTTGCAGCCTGGAATTATCCAATATTGCAAATTACGCCGTCTCGTAGGAATAGGAAGAGCTGCGAAAGGATCACTTGAAGCTTGGGTGGCTTAAAAGCAGGCTTCTCGTAAAGAGGTTGGCTTAGCGTTTTAGCTCAGAATTCTGAATGGATGCTAAACCCATCATCGTCACTTAAAATTTGACTAAACTTGCTGGTATTAAATAATTAGCCGATAATCCTCTGTTTTTCTAGGCAGTGGGGAAGTACACCGTAGAACAGATGAACACGTTGGGCTGTTGGTCTAAAAGGCCTTGTCTAGAATGTACTTATTTCCTCAAAAATTGCTTTTGGTAGGGGAAAAAGGGAAATCTCTTCATTTTGGAGACCAATTCAGGATGTCAGAGGTGTGGGAGACGAGGGTGGCAGTGCACGCATGGTCCCAGCGCTCGCATCTACGGCGTTGGGTTGGGAAGAGCGCCGCGGCGTGCCCAAAGCAGGAGGCTGAACGTGCAGACCTCGAAGGTCTTTTCCCACCGAGATGGTTCTGTGATGAATAATGGTTCTCTACGGCAGACACAGCTGGGCTGTGTGGGGTTTTTGAGCGGGTTAGGAGTTCAGGTTGAGCGGCGAGCTGCTCAAAAAGGGGTTGGCGAAAGTCATATCGACACCAGAGCGCCTGCTGCGATGTTTTGGTGAGGGTGGGGGTCCTAAAACCACATTTCTTTCTCCGAGAAAGTCCACCAGAAGCTGCTCACCTCCTCCAGATCATCCCTGTCCTTCCCTGAGCCTTTCCCAGCCGCGTTGCCAGCATCCTTTGGGAGGTGGGGAGTGAGGCGCCGTGCCCCGGGGCGTTGCGCGATACTCAACGCGTGTGGTTTTCTTCTCGCCGTCTCCAGCGGTGCTGATCACCGAGCTGATGTTTTCGGCTCTACCCACAATAACTGAAAGATCTTTCCTGGCAGATAATGGTCGGTAATTGTGGTTGGCTCGCTCCGCTGGTATGCGTTCCCATATTAACCCGAAATTTAATTTGTTGTTGGAGCGCTGCTGCTGCCAGGGAGGCTGCGCGGAGGCACCGGCTGCCCTCGGAGGGGACCGAGGAGATTTTCAGGAGCTGCCCTGAAAGATAAGCTCCTTGGAAGGCACATTTGTGCCATCATTTCGTCTTCTCACCGATCACACGGCAGCTGGGAGCAAACTGCAGAAGAAGCAAGGAGGAGATGACCCAACCCTGGCACCATGTCCCTTCGCCATGCGTCCGGTGGTCGGGAAGACCTTGGTTCTTCTGCAGAGCTCTTCACCCTGGTGGCTTCTGCGTCAGATGGTGGCCAAGAAAGGCTTTTCACCCCGCTTAGAAGATTGATTTTGATCTTAGAAGATGCAGTTTTGATCAACGCTGCTGGTGGGTGAAGTCCGTGTCAAAGTTTTAAAGGCTGCTCTCAGATTTTGGCTTTTCCTGATGTGCAGCTTGACTCCTGGGGGACACTTCAGACCCACCAAGGTTGCCCCGAGGCCAGAAGTTCCAGATCCCTGCTGCTTGTGCTCCTGAGTCCTGCAGGCACTTGGACCAGCCCTCTGCTCCATGAAGCTTCAACCTTCCACCTCGAACCTCACCTTGCCGCTGTGAGCTGACCTCGTGGCCTGTTCGTGCCAAAACCACCCCGAGGTTCGGAGGACCCATTTCATAAACCATCGGCGCTGAGCACACGTCGCCAGCGCTGAGGCTTTGGATGAGACAACCGGGTACAGAAACCCCACCAGGAAGCGTGCAGGGACCTGCTGGCCCTACCTGGAGCAAACACCTCCACCCTCCGTCTCACTGCTGGCAGCCGCCTCCTCCCTCACCAGTAGGGTTTTTTTTTTCTGGTGCCTCGTTCTGCAAACAGGTTTCCCCTCGCAGGTGTTTGGGAAGACCTCATCTTTACTCCTCCTGCAGCCCGTATGCTAATTCTGCATAACGATCAGCACAGAGAGATCTCGAAACGGGTGATGATTTATTTTTTTTTTGCAACACGGTCTTGAAAAACTGCTGGCAGCAACTGCTGTACCTGGCACCTGAGCGGGACGGGAAGCTGCGCCGGGGCGTAGCAACCACAGCCCAAACTTTCGGGAGGCTTGCAGCTGCCATCTGCATCCTGTGCTCGGCTTCTCGCTGGGTTTTGAGGGTTTCCTCAACATTGTGCCTGCGCTGAGATCGAGCAAGGCTAATTCCATCACACTTATTCCTAACGCTGGTGGAGCTGAATCTGTAGGAATCTTTTCTTTTTTTTTCACATCAGGGACTTCAGACACATCTCTGCTTTGCTTGCCTTTGGTCCCGCGAAAGGGCTGAGCTGCTCCGCGTCTCCTTGCAAAGAAAAAGTCCTTCAAATCATCAGGTGACATACGAGGTGATTCAAATGTTTGCTTTCCCAGCTCACACCAGATCTTTTTTCTTACTGCGCCCCAGCGAAACCTGCGCTCCTCTGCGTGCACGGCGTTGGGTAACAGAGGTGAGCGCCCGCTCCTTGCCAGCGGGGAGTTTATCTAAGCCTGGGGAGAACAATGGGAGGAGATGACAAGTCGAGGAAGTGAAAACACAGAAGGGAAGACGTTCGGACTCCTTAGTCATCGCGGGAGGCCGGGATGTGCCTCTGAAGGATGGAGCGCTGCGTGTTTCCTTTGTTTTAAGCCACCTCTGTCTGCTCCTGCTCTTCCAGGGCGTCCTCGGTGCTGATGCTGTTCCTTTTCCCTGTCCCACCGTCACAGGGGGATGTTAACAAGTCAGCTCCCTGCTATCTGATGATAAAAAGCCAACAAAGAAGCAGAGCAGATGAAAGGTCTGCGGCAGGAAACCCCCAGTGACCATTTTCTCCCCGGAGCAAAGGAGGCTGCCAAACGTCAGGGGGGATTTGGAAACCCCGGGGATAAACTAGATGGCAGAAGAGCCTGGTAAATAACAGCACGGAAAGGAAATTTAACCAGTTGTCCTTTGGGTTTGTTGGTGAAGAGATGAGTGCAATTTTATGGGTTGTTTAGTGAGAGATTCGGGGCACCCTTCCGACAAACCTGCTCACGGCACCGCGCGGAGAGGACACCGAAGGCGGAGGGATGGATGAGAACACCCGGGTCCGCCTTCTGCAAGCTGAAGGCTGTGAAATGACGGAGTCGCACCCACAAGTTTCCTGCCCCGGGACCTGAAGGCGTGACACAAAGCTCACGGAGCGCTGAGCGATCCGTCCGGGCTGAATGCGGGTCAGCAATGCGGCTCAGCAGGTCCGCGCCTACCGCCACGGCAAGCTTCACCTGGCTCATTGACTGCAGAGCATTTCTCGTGATGTCATCCAGGCGTTTTGTAGCCCAAATACCCCAAGTTCACTGCTGAAAGGTAAATACAGCAACCTACCAGGGCTTTCCAGCAGCGCCACGCTGGAAACCCCATCCTCAGGCTCACTCCATCACCGCTATTTTCCCCTTTTACGAGGTATCGCCCCCCTTGACCACTGCCCTTTCCTTTCACGTTGCTGTCTGAATCTTCTGTGGCTTCTGCCGTGATTAAAAAGGACAAAATGATGTATGCTACAGGAATTTGGCAAGCAGCACGTGGAGCTCTGGCAGTTCCAGGCTGCGGTCGGGCGGCTTTGTCATACCCGCAGCGCGCGCACGCATGAGCTGCTCGTGGTTCCTCCCTGCTCACTCGGGGACCTGTTCCCTTTTCACACCGAGTCGTTTTTAGGGCAAATAGATAACTGTGGGGCGTTATATGAGGATGGAGACGGGGGATGAGGCAGGCTGGAGGCGGTACCCCCTGGAGGAGCAGTGTATTCGCAGTGCTGCGATGTTCCACGGAGATGGTCGGCGATAGACGCGGTTTTCGGGAAGCAGGAGCTGGTAGCAGGTAAGCTGCTGCAGGTGGGGAGAGGCAGGCGAGCTTTTCATGCGTAAATCCTCCGGTTCTGAGACAAAAACCTGTATCAGTCTCACAAGCAGAGCCAGTTGCTCTCAGCCTGGTCCAGGCATCACAGCAACCTCCACCGAGGACAGGCGGCTGCTACCTGCGGCACACTCGCTGTGGAAAGAGGTAAATTATTCCTGATGGCTCGAGCAAGGATTATTTGGAGGCTGAGGGGGAGGAAAGTGCTAAAGTGCTGCTCGGTTTTGGGGGACTGTTGCTGTTTGAGTCACAAATTTGACTCCCAGGCTTGCTTTTTGAACGCAGCGTGTAGATACCCGTCAAGGCTGGTGCATTTGTGAGATGTGCACCCACTCTCCTGCCCCTTCTCTGCTCTCCAGGTGCTTCTCTCCTGGGTTGGGGTTGGTTCTGGTGTCCTGTGGGGATGGTCCTGTTGGGTGGGATGCTGGCTGAAGCCTGCTGCATGTGGGGAGAAAAATATTTCAACCCCTGGGGTTTTGCTGCTGCAAGAGCATTCGCTTTGATGCGCAATTCAGCAAGGCCAGGGGGCTCCTTGGAGAGCTGGCAAGAGGGAGGGAGCTCTGTAAAGTAAAATTCTTCATTAGGATGGCATTTATACTCTGAAACCGTGCTTTATTTCTGCGTGGCTCTTCCCTTTCTCCACTGCAAAGTCCCCTGCAGGTGCAGCGTGCTGCTGTGCCTGCACCTCCACTAGGAGATGCCGTGGGCTCTGCCCTCGTGCCGAGCTCTGAGGAAGCACGAGGCCAAAGAGGTGGAGGTCTGCCAGCAGAAACAGATCTTGTCTTTAAAGAGAAATGAAGAAAAACCACCAAAAATACAAAAGCCACCCTAAAATGTTAACGAGGACTGCTTTCAGTCCTATAGGGGGGGTTGGAGAAGTGACCAAAGTGAGCGAACAAAACGGTGCCGCTAGGGAACCGAGGGGCACCCAAGTTGTTGCAGAAGGCTTTGTATCGGGGAAAAACCAGTTCTGTGCATTAACTGCTGCTGCTCCTCCCCAGATGAGTGGATATTACAGCACCTAAACCGCTGGCTGAGCTGCTGAGGTGCAGGGGGCAGGAGCAGGAAGGGCTCTGCAGCCACAAACCACTCGGGTTTCGTTACCGCCCGCTGCCGCGCGCCGCTCAGCCCTGCGGAGCCGCACGGGGAGGGGATGTGGGCTCTGCCTGGGGAAAGGGAACCGGTTGGGGATGGGACAGAAAGAAAGGTGACCTGAGGAAGGGCTGAAGTTGAGAAATGGGGTTGGGTTTGCCAGGAGAGGTCGGCCAGACCCCGTGATGCTGGTGGGCAGGGGTGGCATTACCAGGATGCTTTCGCTTGGCTTTGGATGGGCGCACGGCTGGAGCTGCCGGGGTTCACAATTGGAGCTCTTCAGGGGTTCAGCCCCCCAGCAGGTGTCCCCGTGAAGGCACAGCTGAGCCTTGCCCGAAATTACAGTTGAAAAACCGTTCTGAGCCCGCCGTTGCAAGGGCTCACTGCCTTCAGCTGCGCGGGCACCAACCACGTGCTCACCGACCCGTCACCACCTCTGAGAAAACTGGGAGCCGGGCAGGGTGCTCGGGTGCCAGAAGGTGCCCGTGGGATGTCGCTGGTGCTGCTCTGCCTCCTGCAGAGCTGTGAGGAGGCTGAGATCTGTTGGACAAGAGCTCACACACGCCTTCAGAAGGTTTGTTTCCCCAGAGGACCGAGCACAAGAAAGGGATCTGCTGCTCAGCCGCCAGCCTGTGGGGTCACAGCGATGCCCCAGCTCCTGACACAAATCCCTGGCTCAGGGGGCACACAGCCGGGTGCCCACAGGCACAGAAACTCCCCGAGCACCCCAAAAATCCCCGTCCATCAGCCAGGTGCTCAGCAGAAGGTGCTGGGTGGGCAGCCCACATTCTCTTCTGCATTAACTGCTTCCAAACATCTTCTCCCCGGCTCAATTTTATTTGCCCTTTAATAAAAGAAGGCACTAGCTGCTAGCCACTACTTTGCTCACCCCTCAGGCAGGTGTTTAAGAGTTTTCTACTGTTATTGAAGTGCCCGTTTCTGTGCTTTTCGAGTGCTGTCAGCTGGCTGGGGACGATGATTCATCTTTAGCAACTGCTTAACCGAAAATGCCGTGAGGGTGATGTGATGCGGGTCGTCACCAGCACGCTCAGGATCACTTTTGGTCCCCATTCTGGGGTTGGTTCGAGCATCACTGCTTGGTGCCACCACGAAAGCAGCTGGACTGTGCCCAGCAGGCTCCTGGTGCACCCCTTCATGCATTTTTCCCCCCGAGATCCGTGCCGGGGAGTACGTAAACCCCAGCCTTGGCCATGAAATGAGAGCAAAATAGTTTTATTTTCTTATGCCTGGTGAGATCTGCACCCACGGTGGGGCTGGCTCCATCTGTCCCCAATAGATGTCTGCAGAACCCGTTGTCAGAAGGGATTCCCCCTTGATTTAACATTGAATTAAACATACAGATCTGTTAAATCACAGAGGCCTTGTTGAATAGTTTTGGTGGGTTTTTGCCCCAGTGCTGGTCTTCTGGTTTCTTCCTTAAATCGGGTTCTGAGCATGCTTTTCCCAAAGCTGTCGGGTATTGCACGAAGTACGGCTGTGCCATCAAATGGAAGGCAAAATGAGGGCAGTCCTACATTTAACTCCCATCCTAGACCCCATTTTGATGAGAGCTGAGCAGATCCTTCAAAAAAAAAGGCTCATTAATGCTGCTTCTGTGCAAGGGTGACAAGGTCGTGGTCACAGACCCAAGAAATGACCCGTCCTGGAAGCCACCACCTCCACCAGCCGGCGATGCTGTTACCTCCACGCCAGAAAGCCTCTGAATACCCCGAGCTGGAACCAGCTGTAGGGCTTCCGAGGAAGGTGTCAGAGATGCAGAAAGGAGCAATTAGGCATTGCTGGCCTTGTGGGGGTGGGATTTTCCCCCCTCCTGCCCGGCAGCGCTGTAAATTAGCGGTTGGCTCGAGCCCCGCGGTGCAGCTATTTGTACATCTGAGCCTGAATTATAGCTGCGCAGATTATCTCATCCATTTGGTTAATCCTTTTTTCTTGTTTTCGGTCATGCTTTTGACCTCGGTGATGTTCGGAGCAGCGAGCTGCATTCAGAGTGGTTTGCTCGTGATGGAGCAGCCCGGTGGTTTCCGCGTGCGGGGAAGGGGAAGAATTGGGCAGCTTTGCCTCAATCGCTTTCATTTCTCTAATGCTTTCCCTCTCCCAACAGCCAGGCCGTTTCCAGAATACCTTTTCAGAGGTATTCGCATCGCTGACAGCGGTCGTGGCCTTTCTGAGGCTTTTTATTTTCCCTGGGAGGCTTTGAAACAAGGCGTACAGGGCTGGGGGCCAACCCTTCCCATCCTGCGCCTCCCCTAAAAACGCCTCCGGTGCCAATTCTGATTTTGGGCATCAACAATTCCCCAAAAAACAGGGGAAGGAGAGGAGCACCTGTCTTTATTTCAGTCCGTTAATAAGCCTTGGAGCTCTCAGAATACATATTTATTCTTCCAGCCCTCCGGAATGTGCATTTTTAACACAAAAAGCCCAGCCTGGCGCCAGGCCAGCGGCTGCAGCGGCTCCAGGATCTTGCCACGCTTGCTGCAGCCCGGCCACCCGCCTCCTGCCCCTCCAGGAGAAGCCGTTGGAAAAGGAAAGGAGGAGATGTGGGCACGTTGAGGCCGGCTGCATGTTTGGAAATATTCGACCAAGCTGCACAAAGGTGGGACCTGAGCTTTGGTGCTAACGCGAGCGCAGAGCCCTAACGCAGCGCCCGCTTTCCGGCCGCCCTCCTGGAGGGGGATTCCTGCACGGAACACCAAAAACGTCCCCGTAACTTCCAGATCCTTGGACGGGAAGATGTTTTTCCTTTGGGAAAACACTAAAAGGTGAAATGTTTGGGGTGAGAAGGTATTAAGGTGACCAAATGTTAGCGCGTCAAACCACGTCCAGCGGTGTGGGTGAGCTCTTCGTGGCAATTCCGCCCCGTTGCCTTCATCTTTCCCCCAAATCTCCCTTTTTTTCTTTTTTTGGGTGACTTTTGTGATCGAGGCTTTCCTTGGGATGTTATTATTTGATAAACCCAGACCCTACATCTACAACTGGGTCAGGAATATTCATCAGAGCCTCGATTTTCATACGTGCTGGGACTGTTGTAACCACCTGGACCGCTCCGATGGGCTGGGTCCCTCTCCGTTCTCCCCCGATCCCACTCTTTCCCCTTTTTTCTCTGCCTCCCTCCTTTCTCCCCCAAAAAAGAGGGGGGGAGGAAAGCGAATGAACTTGTCTGGGTAGAGGGGAGGTGTAATTATGAGCAGTGGGACCAATTTAGAAATGGAAGATGTCAGAGAGGCTCGAGACTTTGTTTGACACGCCGGTCCTTTGCGCAGAGGATAAAAGGAAAGCACGCTAATTTATTCCTAAACTGCAATTCCTTTTTCGGATTAATCTGTTTAATTAGTGTAGCTCATAAACGCACACGGGCAGGGGAGAGATGGGGGCTGCAAACTGAAAAGGAAGAAGTTTTCAAAAGGAAAATCCAATGGGGACGGCTGCCAGGCGGGGAGATGCTGTAGGAAACATCCCACGAGGAGAGGTGGAAACGGCGCTGCTCTGGGCTTTCGGAGGAAGACTTGGAGCATTTGGGAAGTTTCTTGTAGGGAAACATCTTCGTGGTGGGTAGGATGAGATGGTCTAATGGGTCCTGTCCCCGTCCAGGCTGTGTGGTTTTCATTTTCTCCTGCAAAGAGGTCTGGAAGGGAGGAGGACTGGGAATTGCAGGAGGGAGCAAGTGGTTGTAGGGCCCCGGAGGAGCTAAAAACACAGGAGAGCGTTTGGTGAGCTGACCCCAGCGAGGGTCATATGGAAAACCTGGCCAAGGAAACCTTTTATTTTAGCCTCAGCGGAAGCAAGATCTTTCCTTCCCTCCCCGAGGAGTGTCAGCAGCCCTGCAGTTGCTGACGGCAGGGTTATATTTGTCCTCCAAGCACGGATGCGTGCGCACGGCGTGTTACCCTGCTGCCCCTGGGGCTATTTCTGAGGCCGTACGAGCTGCAATGCCCACCTTTATTTGGTCCTGAGCGACAGGGCTCGTGTTTCCCTCTCTGAGTGTGAGAAATGGAAGCAGACCGGGGGCGTTTCCAGCTCCGGTGTCCTCCTGCACGAGAATCCCCGGGGACTTCGCTTGGATCCGCGCTCTTGGCACATCCGTCCCCTTGCAGACCTGATGGATTCGCTTATTCTCCTCGGGAAGGGAGCTGCTTTTCCAGGAGGAAAGGTCCTTTCTCCTTCACAGCCATTTCATCCCCCCGATGGCTTTAATTCCTTTAATTCCACCAATTATCGGGGGCAGCAGGAGCGTGCTTCCCAGTCCTGCGCGGTTTCCGCATGCCTTCTGTCCGTCGTGATGGCGAAATTTTGGCTTAAAGGACACCTCAATCTCCTCGGGCGATGGGAGGAGTATTTCTTCTGGGACTACCCTTGTGTGAAACGTTGCTCCCTGTTCAGGATTCCTATTAAGAATTACAATAACACGGACAGAAGGGCTGCTGGGGCGTTTTCCTCCTAAATTACCCCCAGCAGTTCCAGCTTTGGTGCTACACAAGCTCCAAAACGTGAATATGATCAACGAACACCTGGAAACGAACCCATCCATTTTCTGCTCTCCTGCATGAGAAGCCAAAGCGTGCAAAGTGTTTAGGTTCCCCTACAAACGTAGGGGAACCTAAAGCCCGGCAGAAAATACCCGTGGGCAGCTCTCGCACCGATCGCTGGGGCAAGGCGGCGTGGTCCTGGTGCCTTGCCTCAATTGAGCTAATTCCTAGCAGCACAGCGTTGGCTTCGAGGCAGTTATTTCAGCTGGTATCAGAACCGAAACACAATGCAGATAGATTTCTTCGCCCGATAAAGGTTTCGAGCGAGGTTCCCTTTTATCCCGCGGCTTCAAAACGGCCGTCCCCTGCGCTCTCTGCCCTCATTGTGCTCGGGGTATTACAGAGCCGGATTGTTTTGTAAACTGCTAATTTTAGACACGTCGTGACGCTTTATTGTTCCCTTTATTGCTTTTTTAATACCGCGGCAGAGCAGCGGAAGTCATCTGCGTCCTGGGACTTTTAAGTCTAGACTGGATGAAGGACGAGAAAATACAGCTGGAGCGCTCATCCACCGGCCTTTTGTGCTCCCAGCTCCAGCCCCACGGCTAATTCCCTCTGCCGAGACGGAAGCTGGCGGTAATTGGACAGAAATCATAAATACACCAATATCTGAGGCTGAAATGCTGCTGGCTTTCCAAACCAGTGGCTCGATACAATCGCCAGTGCGGGCGGCGTGGGGCACAATGGAGTTGCTCCGGCAGGGCTTTGCAGGAGAGCCTTGCACAGCCCCGTGTCGTCCCATTATTCCGCTTCAGCGTGGCTTAACAATGAGGGGGAGATAAAAGCTTGGCCCCTGGTTGGCTTAGAGGGCTCAGTTCATCCCAGCTCTTTGTGATTTTAGGCTTTTCCACGGCGGGTAACGCGGTTCCTCCCCCCGCGGGGACGCGCGCCTGAATGGGTCAGGAGGGGACGGCGCAGAAAACGTACCTCGGTTCATGCGAATCGCTGCCTTTTTTTTATTTTTTTCAACAAAAACGAGAGGGTTTTGTTCAGTTTGTGAGAACTGGGTCAGTTGGACAAGTCGTGGGCTCGGCTTGTGCCAGCAGCGTGCCGGTGCGCTGCGCTTGGGAGGGCAGGGCCGAGGGTTTCTTCAGTAGCAAGGAGCGTTTTTTTTTTCCCCTATTAGGATTTTTTTCCCCTATTAGGGTTTTTTTTTTTCTGACATAATACGTAGCAGGTGTTTCAGCTCCCTGAACATCATTCTGATGCACTGGGCTCATTTGGCATGGGTCCTAAAACAGTCGTGGGGCTCTTTTCTTGGCTCCAGTACCGCTGGGTGACCTTGGAGCTCGTCTTTGGAAGTAGCTCAGTCCTCACCCCGAAAAGAAGGCTCTCGGTCTTCTCTGACAGCTCCAGTATTTTCTGATACCGAACGAGCTCCAGCTCTTGGGCATGGCCAAGGTTTGGGGTACAGGTGGCAAAAGAGCCAGGAGTCACGGGGTGAGGTTCCTCGTCTCTCCGCGGGCGGGATGCTCATTACTCGGGGAGGAACCAGAGGAGGAACGAGGCCGAGCCAAGGTAAACAGAGCTCGGGCCCTGCCTTTAACTGACTCAAGGCCATCGGGATTACACGAGGAGTCCTGCTTCCAAGCAGCCAGGGCGGCGTGGCCCGAGGAGCACAGATGGCTTTGAACATGGGCTGCGAAATCCCGGGTGCGTTCCTGCTCCCCTCGGCGCGCGAGCGAGCAGCAGGCTGGGACCTGTCCTCCCGGGGCTGTTAGGGAGTGGTCGGGATCAGAGCACTACGAAAGATCAATGAAAAAATCAAATAAAATGCGTTTCTGTCTGCCTCAACCTGGGGTTTGCTCCAAAAACCACGTGTGGGGAGGGTGAGAGGGGGCTCTTGTGCGCCGATGATGCTCTGGTTACACGGCCAGAGGCTGTGGCACAGAGCGTTTGGGAACTCTGCTTGAGCCAGGAGGGAATTTGGAGCTGACCCCTCGACCCTCTAAAACCCCGTACCTACAAATTCAGCTCCCTCCCCGCTCCTGCCTGGAGCCACCTTTGATCCCTGTGCTGGTTTCCTCCATAAAATGCGTGGCAAAAGGTCCCTGGCTATCACCCATCTGCCAAGCTATCAAAATCCCGGGTTTTGTGCCCCAAATCAGGGCTCTTTTACCATTTTGGGGCCTTTTAAAATGGAAGGCAAGCAAAAAAAAAGCTTTACACGAAGGTGCTGGGAGGACTTTGTGGGACCCAGAGACAAGGTGTGGGTCCGGGTAGGGCCAGCCATGGGGACCTCGTGCCAAGTCAATTGGTGTTCCTGTACCTGAGGGTGACATTTATTGGGGTTGGATGGATTTGACTCATCTCTGCTCGGGCTCCAAGCACCAGCCTGCAGTGGGGGCAAAATCCTGCCAGGCAGCAGGCTGGGAGGGTGCTGAAAAACCCTTTACACTTGGACGGTGAGGGAGAGGAAGGGGTCAGCGCATGGATTTGTTGGCCAGCCTCTCGTTTTCATGTTACAGCCGCTGCGTATGGAGGTTTGGGGAGGAGGAGCACGGCTGCCCTGTGCCGAAGGCACCATGGGGTGTCCGGGACACGGTGTCGGGGTTGGGATCTCCCCGTGATCCTCTCCTCTTCCTCCTCCTCCTTCGTGGCCCAGCTGCTTCCAGCCTCACACCCACAAGGAGCTCACCCTGCCGGGGGAACGGCAACCCTCTAATCTGGCGGAGTCAATCAGATGCAGAAATGTTGTCCTGGTCAGCCGAAAGCTCTGCTGCTTCTCTTCCAGGGCTTCGGCTTCTCTCCCTGTCGCACAGGCCCCGCATCTCCAGGGACACCACGATCTGCCCAACGGGGCTGGGGTTTGCCCATCAAAGCCTGCTTCATCCCGGCTGCTCGGTGAGCTCACACCCCGCGAAGGGAGAGTTCCCAGCTCTGCCCTGCTGTTTGCTCGACACCTTCCCTTTTTCTTTTTCTTTTTCTTTTTCTTTTTCTTTTTCTTTTTCTTTTTCTTTTTCTTTTTCTTTTTCTTTTTCTTTTTCTTTTTCTTTTTCTTTTTCTTTTTCTTTTTCTTTTTCTTTTTCTTTTTCTTTTTCTTTTTCTTTTTCTTTTTCTTTTTTTTCTTCCTCTTCTTCTTCTTCTTCTTCCTCTTCTTCCTCTTCCTCTTCTTCTTCTTCTTATTTTTTCTTCTCTTTTTATTTTTTATTCTTTCTCTTCCGTCTTCATCTTCTTCATCTTTGTATTCTTCGTCTTCTTGTCTTCTTCATCTTCGTCACCTTCGTCACCTTCTTCTTCTTCTTCTTCTTCTTCTTCTTCTTCTTCTTCTTCTTCTTCTTCTTCTTCTTCTTCTTCTTCTTCTTCCTCTTCTTCTCCTTCTTCATCTTTGTCTTCTTCATCATCTTTGTTTTCTTTGTCTTCATCTTCTCCTTCATCTTCTTCTTCTTTGTCTACTTCTTTGTCTTCTTTTTTTCTGTGTTTTTCCTGAAATCCATTGAACCTCTTGCCCATAGAAAGAGAAGAGGCGAGTTTATAGGTAATACAGGGCATGGGGAGGAAGCAATAATGCTGTCTGTGTTCAGTGAAACTCTGCCTCGCAAGCACTTTGTGACTTTTTTCCCCTCCAAACACGCAGACCTGATCTGAAAACCCTGCAAAAGCCCAGAGGTTTGGTCTGACACAGACAGGGAACTCCCCAGGTTTGCCCCTGCTCGTCGGCAGAGCAAAACGAGCTGGATTCGTTCAGTTTGGCCACCGCCGAGAAAAATCCGAGGTCGGGCTCCGACAACAGGGTTTGCCTTGTGCTGGTGCAGCGACAGAGGCCGGCTGTGCTGCCCTGCCCGCCTGCCCCTGTACCAGGGGAGCCTCGTATTTAGGGGCGAGACTGAAGAGCCTTCTGTGCATTGTGCTGCCGGCCGGGGGGTGCTGGGGACGGGCCCTTTTGTGGGATCGCTGCTTTTCAGAGCCCGTTCACAAAGCTGGGACAGAGCTGGGGACGTCTCTGTTGCTGTCCAAAACGTTGCTGTTGTGTCGAAACACAAATAACCCGGGTGCCGTTCTCCGTCGTCCCCGATAGGTCTGAAATGAGTCGAATTTGGCATCGTTGGGGTGGCCTCCCCCCCCAAAATCTGTGCCATCGGTGAGCGAGCTCTGCCTGCTCACTGTTTCTCTTTGATAATTCGATGAGGTGCAGCCCTCGCAGAGCACGTACGGCCAGAAATCCCGCTGAATTGGTGTGTTCGCAAGGGGAATATTTCAGATTTTTGGATAAAGATGGAGGACAGCTTTATCTCCAGCCACTTACCCCATCACACCCAACTGCAGCCACTGCTCCGGGTGTCGGGGCATCGTTTTGGGGCTGGGAAGTGCCCAGCGAAGAGCAAAGGATTTGTCCTCGAGGGCAAGCGTGGCAGGAGGGGATAACAGGATAACGGGTCTGGCAATTTGCTGCCTTTCACCCCTTCCAGTCCTTTTAGCACCAAGGGGAGCAATTTGGGGACAACAGGACTGGCTTTGGGAAGGGACCTCAGGCTTCTCCTGGAGCTCCATCTAGAGGGAAGGAGGCTGGGCTGGTCCCCAGGGTGTCCTCGGGATGAACCCCACAGCTCCAGCTTGCCCAGGCTGCTTTTTTTTTTGCCTTTTTGGGGTATTTTTCTCAGGCTGTGCCTGTTCTTTGCGGGTCACCATCCTCCACCTGAGCGTGTTGAAGGCTGACGGCGAACGCGCTCGCTGCCGGTGCCACCATCACCTCCAGCCTTCTGCTGGCGAGATTAAAATGCAGAAAGAGTTGTGCTCCATCCCACTCCCACCCAGGTCTGTGTGCCTGAACCCTCCTCTGCGGTGCTTGTAGTTTCCTAATTTGTGGGATTTGGGGTTTTTTAAGCGTTACCTGCACACAGATTATTCCTGTTTACGCTAGGCTGCGAGCATAAAACTCTCCTCGAATATCTGCCTGTGTTGATGTGCTCATCCAGGTGCTGGAGTTGCATTTGGACATTTCCAAAAGCCATACTAAGATATTTATTTCAGGAGAAAGGTGGCAGAGTGAGCATCGGGACCTCTCTCCTCCTGGGACAGCCTTCCTGCCCCGCTGCCGTGCCCCTAATTGGCAGGAAGTTTGTTAATTGCCCACAAAAGCAGGTGTTCTCTCCGTGGTTGCACCAAAACGGCTTACCATGCTACGTACACAGGCACGCAGCATTAAAAGACTAATTCCTGTAAAAAAAGCCTATTAAAGGGTCAGAAACAAAGCCTCCAATAAGACCAAAACGTTCAGCTCAAATCCCCTGTGTCAGTGCCAGGGGGGCACAGAGCTCCAACCTGGACCCGCTGCGGCACGGCTGGGTCGGGGCAGGGGGCTCGGCGAGCTCGGGGCACGGCAAATTTCGGCTCTGTGGCATCAAAACCCCAGCGTTGGGTTGGGCTGAGCTGATAAAGCAGCATCTCTCTGGGTTTGCAGCTCTGGATACACCCGTCGAGGCATTTTTTTGGAGATTTGCGATGCGCCCCGGTACCCTGCTTGCTTGTAGGGACAGCTGGGTGCACGTGCACGTAAGGACTGCTCCTCTGACTCTCATCCATCCGTTTAAATGGCAAACAAACGAGCTGAATTTGCAGGGTGGGGATGCAGAAAGCTGTAAAACTACCCCAAAAAGCTCTTTTTTTGGGCGGGCTGCCCCCCGGTGCCAACCAACTCCCCGTGCTCGGCGGCGTCGCGGCGCTCGCGCGGAGCCAGCTGGGCGCTGGGGCGCACCCTAATTAGCAGCCTCTGATTTTTCGAGTTTCATAATCAGCGATCTCGGCTGCACCAGGAGGGTTACTGTGGCAACAGGGCCGAACCGCTCCGCCGGTGCCGCATCCCCGCAGGTAAAAATTCCTTTTTTTTATTTTTTTTTTTACCTTTCCTCTGCACTTTTCTTAGCCCAGGGGCTGCGCCCTGCGCCGCGCCGCTGTCCCGGGACGGGGTAAGCACCATCGGAGCTGCGTGACCGAGCGCGTGCCTTTTAATCAGGGCTCAGCCTCCCTAACAAGATTTTAAGGGAACGATCCCCTCCCACACCTTTGTCTCAAAGGGGATGCTCCGTGGCTGGGTCACTGGGAGCATCCCGCAGCTGGGAGGTTCTCTCGGCCCCGCAGAATGGGCTGTACCCAAAGCTCAGCTCCGTTTATTTTATTTTGCTTTCATTCATTTTATTTTGGTTCCCTCTTTTCGCCCTTGTTTTCCCTGCCCACGGACCGTTTGCTCACTCTCCAGGGCACATTGTGTCGAGTAGGGATGCAGGTGGGCTAAATAGTGGCCGGGCCTCATCCTAAAGCCATCCTAAAGCCATCCTGAAGGTCCTTCTGGAACGGAGCTGTGGGGCTGAGCGATTCCTCTCCATGTGCTACAAGTGGTGCCTGGAACAAAGAAGGGGAAACCCGAAAAGATGCTCTTGAAAAAACAGATGTATTTCTGTACCACCTGACTTTTTTTTAATCGAAGCTCAGCACCGCTCCTTCCCTGCACCCCTGGGCCCAGCAGCTCCCTCCTGCTTGGCTTCACCATTCCCATTTTTCTTAACATTTCACCTTTTTTTTGGCTTTGCGCCTCGTACCGCTCTGATCACCGCCGGGTCCTTTTGGGCCCCCCTCTGGCTGCTCATTCTCCAGTGCTCCAGCTCCAAAAAGCCCTTCATCCCCCGTCATCCCCCTCCACACTTTCCCACCGACGTACCCACACCTTACATCCCCTGTAGAGTTCATTTTACCAACCCTACACGGGACAGGAGGAAAGTGGGGGTGCTGCAGACCCGCTGGGCACGGACCCATCCCAATTTGTGCTGGCGCAGCGGCGCGCGAGCCCCCTGCACGGGTCCATCCTCAGCCAGCAGCAGGCAAATTAAGCCCAGCCTCATTAGGAACATTATTAGGAGAAATATTAATAGGAAAATAATCATCTTTGTATCTCCATCCCTCCAAAGGGCTCCACTGGGGCTTTTTCCCCGAGCTGCTCGCCGTGAGCACGTGGTGCCGGTGGCACCCGCGGTGCTGCTCGCTGCTGGGGGCTCCTTCCCGGCCCCGAGGGTGTCCTGGATCTGAAATCCCTGCAGGTTTCCCTCCCGAAATGATCACAGGTTATTCTTCACGGCGGCCTCAAAGGTCCTCGTGGGTATTTGTGAATGAATTAAGCCGGTGTCATTCATCCAGGGAGTAAAAAGCCGATTTGTGAGGCTGTGCGACAGGAGATGGGGCTGAGCCTCGGGGTGTCCCACTTGGCAGCAGCAGAGCTAGGAAGGGACCTCGGGGAACAACCTTCCTCCCAGCTCAGGTTAGGGAACCCCCGATCCTCTTCTCCTAACCCACCTGGGATGGTTTCACGTCGCTGTCCCTAATTCCCTGCGCACGTACCTCGGTGTTGCCCCCTCTGTGCTACCAGCTCTTCGAAAGAGGGCTCCGAATTCCCTCGTGCCGAATAAACAGCGGGAATTTGGGGGATGGAGCTTGGGGACGGGCTCTCGGGGGTGGAGAAAGCAAAGCCCCGAGCTCGTCCTTCCTCCTGGTGCTGGAGTGGAAGGCGCCTGTTTGTTTAAAAGGGGGGAGAAAAAAAAAAAAAGAGAGAGATGTGCATTTTAAGGAAGGGCGAACGGTCGCTGTCGTGATTCATCTTTTCTGTTGAGGAGTGGAAAAGCAGAGGGCGGGGTGGGGGAATGCTGCTCACTGAGACATCAAAGCCCTCGGTGTAGCTTGGGAGACACGCGCGGGGGGGATTAGTCACTCCGGGGGGGCGCAGCAAAACGCCTTTCCCCCCCCTAAAAGCAGCATCCCCTCCCCACGATAGCAGCAAAACGCCTGGGCACTCGTGATCCCGCTCCTCTGCCCCAAAAGGAGCTGCTGGAACTGCCCCATCTGGGCCAAAACCCCCAGCAGAGGGGTTTGTCTCGGCCTTTTGGGGTGTCCCTTGGGATCCAGGAGGGCTGTGCCACCACACAAAGCCGGTTTTCCCCCTTCTTTTTCCTCACCCTTGCTCCTGTCGAGCCCTGCTGTGAGCTGCCTCCAAGGGCTCGGCACTGAAACCTTGGTCGTGCCCTCTCCCCTGCCAAAAAAAAAAAAAAGGAGGGGGAGAAGGGAATAAGTTTTTATTTTTCATTGTGGGTGGAGCTGGCACAGGGCAGCCGGGTGCTGGCGGCTGTGCCGCGGCGTTTCAGCACCCTCCAGACAGCTGTAAAATGATTTTGGGGATCCCGGAGAGCCGGGCAGCATCGGGGTCACGTCTCCTGCTTGACACAGACCGGGATCGCCTCATTCCACAGGAATTAGGAGGATGGCAGAGGGGATAAGGGGATAAATCCCAACAGTGCTCGGTGAGTGCCCGGCTCCGGCTGCCTCTGCTCTCCGGGAGGTGCTCCTGCGGCCAGATCCCCCTCCTGGCAGCACTCCGATACCATTTTGCAGCCACTCTTTACCTCCTCAAGCAGTTATTTCCTCCCCAAAGGTGCCAGCACCAATCCTCCCCACGAGCCCTGCAGCTTTCTACAACCCCAACCCCAAAGCTCCGAGCGCGGCGGCTCCGGGGGCACCCTCGGCGCGGCCCCGGGAGCTCGGCCAGCGGAAAGCTTGGGCTTTGGGATCGTTCCCAAATCCCCTCCGGCTGAACCCGAGGAGCTGCAGCGGGCTCCTCGCCCCTTGGCAGAGCCGGAGACGTGACGTCAGGGTGTTTTCGTGGCGCTCACAGGATGCTGCAGGCAGCCAAAGGGCTGATAACATGACAAGTATTTCCTCCCCGGCTTCCGAACCAGCGGGGAGGGGAGCCGAGGGGGAAGGGAGCCTCGGGTCGCTCGGGCTTTTTTTAGGGGGTAAAACCCACGAGGGTTTTTACGGGGAGGGACTCAGCAGGGTGACGTTGGTTCGTGCCGCCTTTGGGGATGAGGATTTTTAAAAAGCAGGGGCTGGGAGCGAGCCCCCCTCCCCGGGATGGAGCCCCGCGTGACGCAGCGTTTGGGCACTCCCCGGCTCCTCCAGATCTGTTTTTGGGGATGAATCCAGTGGCTGGGAACCGAAACAGCTCCCAGTTTTGTTTTTTTTTTTTTTCCATGTTCTGGTGATGTTTGTGGGGCTGCCCGGGGTCCTTTCGCTCTCAGTGCTCGCGGCTTTTCCCTAAAGCCCTAAAAAGCTCCAGAGCTCACCCAGGATGCGCAGGGAGCGCGTGCATCCCTCTTGTCCATCCTTCAGCCTCAAAACCCTTTATTTTCACACCCCAAACCGTCCCATTAACAGGTTGCACCGAATATATGGAGCACCGAGTGCTGTGTGCCAGCCAGACGCTGCCTCTGCAGCATCCCCGGGTAGCCGTGCCCATCCTTAGCGCATCCCATGCAGGAGCAGGACCTCGGGGAGGCTTTCCGAGGCCAGCCCTGCTCTATCCAGCACCTGGAAACCCAAAAGGGTTCAAGGTGATGCCGGCAGGCACCACAACCTGCATTTAAACCTGCCCCAGGGGTGGCTGCTCCCATTTTTGGGGCCCCTCGGAGCCAGTCCTAGCAGATGTGGGGCCGGCCACGTGGCACGATGAAGGGAAGCTCTTACATCTGGGGCTTGGCTTCCCTCTGCTTCCCTTCCTTGTGGCCAAAAGGGGTCTGTCCGGCCTCCTGACCCCTGAGCTCAGCGAAATATTCAGCCAGTTGGTCATTAGGGGGGAGGAAGAGATCGTAAAAGGGAGGTGGTGGTGGTGGGAGGACGCTTTGGGGCCGGCTGGGGCTGGGAGGACCCCGTGTTTCTGCTGTTCCCACTGTGGGTGACTTCAGCCTTGTCCTTTTGCCCAGATTTTGGGATGGGTCTCGACCGAAGCGTCTTCGGATAAACACGACGAGAACGAACAATGAGAAATGAGTCGAAGTACCTGGGCTTTAGGAGCTTTTTTGGGGGGGAAAATAAACCAAAAACATAAAAACTTGGAGTGTGGGATTAAAGGGCTGGGGTAGGAAGCCTGGGGGTTGTTCTGGGAAAAGCGACGTGACTGGTGTCATCATCCTGGGATTTTGCAGGGCTCTTCCTGGGAAATTTTGCAGGGCACGGTTCCATGGTGAGCTCCTCTGTGTGGGTTTTTATCACCTCCATTCCCTGCCTCGTCCCTTCCCACCTTTCCTGGTCCACCAAGCCGGGATTTCTCCGTTTGGGGACGTGTGGGACATCCAAATAAACCCTGCCCACGTACAGGGACCCCAGCTCTCCACATCCAGGACCAAGCAGCATCCCCACTGTGAACTGCTTTGGGACACAGCTGGTGACACTTTCAATAACTCCTCTTTGATCTTTTTTTTCCAGGTCAACATGGATTTGTGGTTCTTCGTCCTGTTGCTGGGAAGCGGCCTGATCAGCGTAGGTGCTCACAATGATACAACAGGTAAGCCGTGCTCCTCGTCGCCTCACCGTTCCCCTAAACCATTTTGAGGGTGAAAGCAGGGCTCGTGTGCTTGGTATCTCACCTCTCCTGCCTTTTGGATAGCTGAGATGTGGTAAAAGCACCTGAAAAATTGTTGTGCTCATAGATGGGACCTGCAGATTTTTATCCTAGTGAATACTGAACCTCTCTTAAGAGGGATAGGAGCTCTGTATTTTGTGCCTTCCCCATATCATATTAGCTACTAAAGTGAGCTGCTTTTATAGGATTCACGTCTCCATGACGTGCAGAGCTCTCTCTGCCCTGGACGTGGGATTTTTTTGCTGGCTTTTCCCCTCATGTGTTACACCCCTGCAGTCACAAACCAGCCCCTACACCCCTACACCCCACAGAAGGCTATCTCAGGGTGCTCCTTTCTGCTTCTTCCCTCTTCCAGAGCGCCCCACGACAGCGCCCACCTCCTCCAGGAGCCCCAGCCCATCTCCCACGGCCGCCCCCGAGGACGGCAGGACGACGAGCGCCCGCGGCCTCAACGCCACCTCCCTGGCGCCTGCCTCCACCCCTCGGTCGGAGCCGCCCACCACCACCACAGCCCCCCAAATCCCCCCCAGCTCCACCGTCCTCGTCCCCAACGCCTCCTCCATCCCGGGGACGTCGGCGTCCACCCCAGTGCCTCCGGCCACCCCGCTGCTGCCCAGCGCCACGACGCCCACCCCGCGCACCGCGGCCCCCAGCACCCCGGCGGAGGCCACCGAGGGGAACGTCAGCGCCACGCTGCCGAGCCAGGAGACCTCTTCTGCTTCCCACAACGGTAAGGCACCTTCCTCACCCCCTCCTTCTGCCATCCGGGCTCTGCTCCTCTCCTCCTTTCTCTTGTTTTTTGGGGAGGAGTAGGAGCGAGAAGGTGCCGTGGGGCAAATTGAGGAGGGATGTGGGATGTGGGATCCGCATCTCCGCAGCTCGCTCAAGTCGTGAGGTCCAAACCCATTTATCCTGCTCTGTTTTTTGCAATTCAGGCAGGGAACAACAAAACAAAGCAGCAGCAGCTTCTTGTCGAGATTCTGGGTGTAGCAGGAGTCCCAGGATCTCATCTTGCTGCTGTCACAGACGAAATCCATCCCTTTTTGTACACAGCCCTGAGGTGCTGGGTGAAAATTTGGTGCTCAGGGGGTTTGTGGAAGCCACAGCAATAAATGACACCAGGATGGTGCCGAGCTGAATCACCCAGAGCGTCGCTACACAGCCCTTTTGTTGCGTTTTGGTGCCAGCCGTGGGCTTAACCCACACTCTTTAATGCTGCACAAGGAGATCCCAAAGGATTTAAGGCTTTGGTTAGAGGTGACCAAGCAGGGGTGAGAGCTGGCTCCTAGGAGAAGCTGCCTGGTGGGCTCATCAACCAAAATCAGCCGAGCTGGGGATGTGGGATGATGCAGACCCATCTGGCAGGGTTTATTTGGGGAGGTGAGCTGGTATTCCTCCATCAGGGATAGTTCAGGTCCCAAAGGAACAAGGCTGGGTGCAGCCTGAAGCCCAAACCCAAGTGCCCCGAGGTGGTTTCCAGCTTTGTGCCTCCCAGGACGTGCCCACCAGCCTTGTCCCTGGGACAGAAAATGCCCGTGCCACGCTCCACAAGATGCCATCCTGCTCCCCTTCCCCTCTTGGCGCTCATTTTTCTCATTTGAGCAAAAAATGATGAGAGGAATGAAGGCAAAAGCCTTGAGCACAGCCGAAACTGGGACTTTATAACACGAATATACAAATACAGGGGGCTGTATTTGTATATTTTTTTGTCTTTGCTGTGTTTTTATGGCTTGAGTTACAATTTGTGGGGAGCTTTTCGCCCTGTGCTGTGACACGGGGGGCATGACAAGGCTGGAGGTGGCTTCCCACTTGGGGCCAGCCCCCTGAGCAAACGGGTGAGCCGATTCCCCCTTTATTTCCAGAGATTTATCAAGGAGCAGAGTTAGTTTTAGGGCTGCCCTCTCCATTCATCTGCACGGATTGGGGTGTAAGAGCTGTAGGAATTACACACTGTATGGACAGCTCCTGCTTCTCCAAACCTAGATATAAACCTTCTATAACCAGCAAAGCTACAAATGTGCATTTTGTTCCTTTTCCCTTACTGCTAAGTGAAACCTGAAGTTTATTTCCTCCTGCCTTTAGTAGCTGGTGTTTTGAAAGCAAAACGTGCAGGAAGACGATGACAGTTGCTAAATCTGTTGCTATTTCAGGCTTTGATCTTATTAAAACGTCTATTTCTTCGTTGCTAAGAGACTTCTGTTTTATTTTTCTGCAGGTAACTCCGACAGAAGAGGTAAGAAATTTATTTCATCTTTATTCAAGCCCCGTGTAAAGACATTTCCAGAAGTGTTCTGCTAGCGGAGGGTTCTCCTCACACGCTTTCTAACTCACTTTTACAAAGCAGATCTCGAGCTCTTTCCAACAGCTGCTAACGTGTTGGTGTCTTAGCAAGTGTTGGGCTCTTGTTTTTAAAAATAAACAATTTGGGAGCGGTTTGTGCACACCCTGTGAGATACGAGGAGCTCCTGCTGCACACGCCGAGTCCAGCAGCATCGCCTTCTGCACAGTGACTGAGTCCCGAGCAGCTGCTCGAGAAATTTCCTCCTCGTTTCCTTCTGAATTCCCTTCCTTGACTGCCACCTACCCTATTTGACCAGGATCCGTTCTGCAAACGATGTGAACAATTATTGCTCCCACTAATTTTGCTGGAAAGAAGGAGCAGCAGGAGTGCATTTCTGGTAAGGTGACAGCACTTACACCCATGATGGATGAAATTATGGAGATTATGGTAGATTTTGCCTCTCAGAAGCACCAGCCTTGGCTCTTCGTTCCAAAAAATCACCTCTGCCAGCTGCTGGTAACTCAGGGGCTTCACCAAAGACGTGTCTTCGATGCGACGTGATGGGGATGTGACACGGTGTGCGTATAACAGGATGCAGATTGATTTGGGTTTGCCCTCGGGTTAGTTTCACCTCGGATTTTCTCCTGTCTTGGTTGGATTTTAGAGAAAAAAGGCAGATTGGGATATCCCCTGGTTGGATCCTCCACGTAATGCGTTCCTCTCCTTGGAATTTCAGATGAAGCTGAGGTTTTGGTGCAAATGCTTCGATCCAAATGAACTCGTCTGTGCTGGCTGTGGTGGAGATAGGATTTTCTTTCGGCTTCGCTGCAGTTTTTATAAAACCTTTATCCCAAACTTTACCCCGAACCACGCCGTCTGTCCTGGCTTCTTCTTCCTCCACCTCCCAGACACTGCTGGGAAGGAAATACACCAAGAAAATAAATGAGGTTGCATTACCAATCTGCCCTTGTGGGCTCTTTATGGCATTTGCAGAGAAAATAGCTGGCCTGGCTGCTCAGGACCTGGGGACAGGGCCAGGCACTTCCTTCTGCTCCCCCTCGTGACCGTGGGCCAGCTTTGTGGGGTTTTCTTCCCCAGCATCTCACGCGCTGTTCCCTTTCCGAAATACTGACCCTGCGTCTTCGCTTCTGCTTCTTTGAACCCCGTGATCCTGCTTGTGCTCCTGGTTTCTTGGCACTCCTCAAAGCGTTTGCCTCCAGTTTCGTGGGCAGCCGGTGGCAGCGATGAGCTCAGCACCGTCCTGCATGGTGTGATAAGGAGATGACAGCCTGCAGATAAGAGCCTGCGGTGCCTCGAATCGCAGATGTGGTCCTGCCAGGATGAGATTTAAGCATCTCGATGCCTTTCGCGCCGGACCTACACGTTTGCTTTGGCATTTCAAGTCCCTGAAAGCAAAGGCTGGAAGCCCTTGTTATCCTACAAGTGATGCCACCCCAGCTGTAACTCCCCAGGGCCGAGTTTTGAGCAAGGAGCGAGCAGAGCAGGAGCTGCAGGAGCGTTGGCACCACTCACCACATCTCCCAGAGGGAAGGAACCTGCTGGGGCCCTCGGGCTCGTTTCCTGCCAGGGCTGGGCAGCGAGGAGCTGGTGAGTGACTGCACTGGAGAACCTTTAACTCCTCGAGCCAGATGTGGCGAAAGAAAACGCTGCGAACCCCCCGGCATCCTGCTGCCAGATGCCAAAACCCCTGCCCGTAAATCACAGCAGCTGCCAGCAGCCTGCTCCTGTCCAGGCACTGGTTTGTCTGGGAAGCTTGGCAGGCACTGAGAAGGGTTTTAAAGCAAGCGGGCTGGATAAATTCCTCCCTCTGGGGAATTTAGACTGGGGGAGTTCTGTTTTTTTTAACTCTGTTTTCAATGCTAGGTGATCACCTCCAAATCATTACCCCGAAATCACACATCTGTTGGTCAGAATAACATTTGGAGGCCTCGTGGCTGCAGAAAGGGAAAATGCAGAAATAACCAGAGCGTGCCTCGGTAGCTCTGTTGTTGGAGGATTAAATCCTGCTGGGAAGACGTGCTGGCTGGAATTGCGCAGAGGATGCTCAGCAGGTGGAAATGGGAGTCCCAGGAGCTGAGACATGGAGACACAGCCCAGTGGCCCATGCAGATTGACCAAGCTGCTGGAAAATTAAAATCCCCCCTGCTGGCCTCGCTGCAGTTTATCTGGAACATGCCCTTTAGGGCCGTTTTCCTTTCTGGTTAGCGTTGCTTGTCTTCCAGCTGCATCTGGGGGATTTGCTTGCTCGGTGTCTGCAGGGGGAGAGAAGTCCAAGCAGGGGCTGAAGGCCACGTCTGCTGCAGCTCAGACACCGTTTCGTGATGAAGCAGGCAGACAACCAGCAAATAACCCCCAGCCTCCCCAAGGAACCTCAGCCCCGGGCTGAACACAGTCAGAGTCAAGACTTAGTGTGGAAGCATTGCCTCTTACTGGACGTGAAACTGGAAGCAAAATCATGACTGTTTTAAATAATACACAGTATCTGTGCGGTTTTACAAAAGCCACGGTTTTCACCTGTTTTTATTATAAGGATCCTTACCGTTTTTTCAGAGCTCATGGGCATATTAAGAAATTTCACATACAACACAGGCAGAAGATGCTACGCAAAAACTTCCACCCTGCAGCAGGTGGACCACTGTGGGCACTTTGAATTGTGCAGAAGGAACCCCTAGTTTGGCTCATGTCTTCCCTCTTGCAGCTTTCTCAACAGCAGTTTTCATCTCCAGGGTCACAGTTCCCAGCTCTTAGAGAAAATCAAGGTGCTGCGAGTGGTGCTGACAGGTTTTAATCTAACCCTAGCGTATCAGTACTCCTTGAGTGTCGGGTCGGGGACCTGTCTTCACTGCCAGCCTTGACAAATGCAACCCGAATGAGTAGCTGTGTTGTTTGAAAGCAGAAATTGTAGAGCTCTGCCCCGTTAAATTGTGGCTCTGGATGTTTGTAGATAGCAGCTGGTAACTGCACCTTTCTTTTCCCGTTGCAGATGAGACTCCAATTATTGCTGTGATGGTGGCCCTGTCTTCCCTCCTAGTCATAGTATTTATTATTATTGTGCTGTACATGTTAAGGTAAGAAATGCTTTAATGCTGGCTTCTCTTACTTGACAGAAATGAACTGCTGAATGAACAGGAATAAGCAGGAATAAGCAAATGAGTGGCTGCTTCCTATCGTGAGCCTGTTGTTCCGTTTTGTTTTGTTTCCTAAGCTATGCAAATCGACACAGCTGGTGTTAGAAAAAGAAGTCAGTAAGGATAATGAAAATTATGTTCGGGGTTATTTAATAAGTGCTGCTTATTCCTTTCATTATAAAGCTATTCCTTACGTGACATAATACTTGTTGAGTTAGTGAAAATGTGCTATTTGGTAGGACAGGCTAAACTAAAGTCCTGGTTGTGCAGTTACAGAGCAGGTAAGGTTTCCTTGCAAGGCTCAGGGTGGTGGTTTGAGTAACCTGGGGAAGCTGCACGCAACTCTTGAGCCAGAAAGTCCTTTGTGTGTGAAGGTGCATTATTCCTTCATTCCTATCTTGATATCAAACATGATCCAACACCCGTGGAAGCCAAGCTGTGCCTCGTGTACCACACCTGTACGTTGTGGAAGCAGCTCTCCCACTGCATGGTGGTGGGCACTGGAGCTTGGCAGGAGCACCGGGTGATGCTGCAGCTGGAGCTGGAGCCCAACAAAGCCTTTTTAGATCCGTTTAGAAAAAATCCAAGCATTTGGGCTGCTCAAAACCATACCCTTAATGAACCCAGCTCCTGAGTGCACGCCTGTTAAGCTGGAAGAGGGTGTTTATTCACCTGCTGTGAACATTTTAATTTACTCGACGTTCTGGTGATTAAATAATTAAAAAAAAAAAAAAAGGCAGTTTCCTTAGTGGTAGAAAAATTCCCTTCGTCTCTTGGCTCAGGGCCTGCTCTCGCAGCAGTGAACCCGAGGAAAGTTTTGCCTCAGGAGGTCGGCAGCAGCAACATTTTGAGTCCTCCCCACCTGGCACTGGAGCCAGCTCCAGGCCTGGAAGAAAAGAAAAGGTTTCTGTTTGCCTCGCTCCCCCTGTGCCTTCCCAGTGATTCAGCAAAACACTTAACTTCAGGGAAATGGGGAGTGAGCACATGCTTCCAGTTAAAAGCACACGGAGAAGGGCTTTGCTGAATAAGGACGGATGAACTTAGGTTTTATGGGCTTTGCTGAATCAGCCCGCAGCGCAGGAGCTCCTTGGGGTGCTCTCTGTAAAAACCAGCCTTAAAGGCCGTCCTCCTGGCCTGCACCTTGTGCCTGCAGCCTTTCTGCTGGCAGCTGGCTGGAAGCTGTGTCCGTGGGCAGGATTTTACAGGTCCCCTTAGCGCTGTTTGCTTGTTCGCCTCTTGGATCCAACAGCGAATTCATAAAATTCCCCTCACTGCCAGGGCTGGGGCAGCCCCAGCTCCTCGGGGTGGCCTGGGCAGGGCCTCACCGCCCTCATAGTGACAAATTTCTGCCTTGTATCTAACCTAAATCTGCCCTTTTTCAGTCTAAAGCCATTACTCCTTGTCCTATCACTACACCCCCTGACAAAATGTCCCTCCCCAGCTTCCCTGCAGCCCCCCTTTAGGTACAGGCAGGCCGCGGGGAGGTCTCGCAGGCCCGTTTTAGCAGAAGCAGGTTTCCAGGCACAACCCCTGGTGGCTGACTCCTGATTTTCTAACTCCCTTTTTTTTTTGTTTTCCTTAGGTTCAAGAAATACAAGCAGGCAGGGAGTCACTCCAACTCCTTCCGCTTGCCCAACGGCCGGGCAGACGATGCAGGTGAGGCCTGTGCTGCCATGACAGGGGGGACAGGGGACAGAGGCTTACAGAGCAGGCCAATTCCTCCTTCAAACCACAAATGGCTTGTTTTAGTTGCTTTAATTAATTAATTTATTTATAAAACCGAGGCCTGTAGAAGTCCAGGAAACCCATGTGTTTGGCACTGTAGCAGTCTGAGCCCAGTGCAACTTCAGCAGGCAGGGCCCGCTGCGGCCAGAGGGCTGGGTGCCCTGGCTTTGTTTCCCCTAATGTTTTTGCAGGAAGATGTTTTTCTAATCTGTGTTTTCCTTTCTTTCTTGTTCGGAACTTTCTGTTTTCCATGATTCTGACACACTTTTATAAAAATGAGAATTCTCTTCCCTCCTTGAATTCCAGTGACAAATGTTTTCCCTCAAGTGTTTAGTAATGTGATCGCTTCCAAAACTGAACTGCTTGCAATTCCCGTTGAATATCCACAATATCCGTTTGACTCAAATAAGCACCTTTTTTGAAAAAACACAAATTTGTGAAATAATTCGACATCCTTCGCCCCTTTTAAATTAGGGGATTTAAACTCTTGTGGAGGTCTTGACCGTAGGCACCCAGTTAATGTTTCAGAGAGAAAGCAGGGAATGCATTGGGCTTTCTTTATAAAAACCTTTTCAGACTTCTGAAGGATGCACAGAAATCACAAATGCAATTAAAAAGTCTTGTGGCAACCTGCTGTAATGTGAGCAGTGTCAGTAAGAGCTGAAGAGGTGCCTCCACCTCTCAGACCCAGTTCCCATCCTTCATTTGAGCTCCCCCATACGAAGCAGACACCTTACGAGTGAGCGCTAACTGAAAATCAGCACCTTTTTTTTTCACGTTGGCAACTAAGGCTTTCCCAGCCTGAGCTTTATGTTGCTGTAAGCTAAGGTGTGAACTTTATAAACCGTCAGTCGTGTTGATATAACCCTCACGTGGCCTTTCTTGGCTTCGCTTGCGTTGCGCGGTGAAACCACAGGCGAGAGCAGCCCTCGTTGTGCTCACCTGTGAGTTACGTCACGGTCATCCTGCCAAACTTTCGGGGTTAACGAGGGTGAAGGATGAATTCAGATGAGGTAGCCTTCAAAAAGGCAAGGGATGGTTAAGGTTGGAAGGGACCTCAGAGCCTCCTGAGCCCCCAGCCCAGGCTGCCCCCAGCCCCATCCAGCCTGGCCTTGGGCATTGCCAGGGATGGGGCAGCCACAGCTCCTCGGGGCAGCCTGGGCAGGGCCTCACCACCCTCAAAGTGAAGAATTTCTTCTTAATATTTAACCTAAATCTGCCCTCTTTTAGTTTAAAGCCATTCTCCCTTGCCCTGTCACAACAGACCCTGGTGTCCACCCCCCAAAAATGAGGCTTGGGCCTCATTTCAGCATCCTGGCTGTAGGAAAGAGTGATGCTCAGCCCCAGGGTGATGACAGAGTTCCCCCTTATCACAGCATCCCCACATTTTTGCCCAAAAGAGGAACAAAATCCATGAGCAGGGTCAGCAGGGTGGCCCCAAACACGGACAGCCCGGGGCAGGGGGGCGAGGATGAGTGCTGGGATGGGTGCCGGGCACTGAGGAGAGGCTGGGGGACACCTCTGATGCCCGGGTGTCGTTGCAGAGCCTCAGAGCATGCCGCTGCTCGCCAGGTCCCCCAGCACCAACAGAAAATACCCTCCTCTGCCCGTTGACAAGCTGGAAGAGGAGATCAACCGCCGGATGGCAGATGACAACAAGCTCTTCCGAGAAGAGTTCAACGTGAGTGCCTTTGCCTCTCCCTCTCTCCCGCAGCTCGAGGGATGGATGGGAGCGGGACACTTGAATAAAGGGGTTTCTTCACTCCATGGCAGTGTTTTTTTCCAGTGGACACAACCAAGCCGGTACGGGGTGGTGGTCATTTTTCAGATGGGTCCAGAAGGCTTCTCTGCTCCTCTGCAAAGCGATGGGTGTTTATTGCAAGGGGGGCAGTGATTATCTGCAGCCCCAGAGCAGTTTCACAGCTGATGAGATGAAGAGCGTGATGGAGAGAGAATTTAAATCTCTGCCTTCTTTCCCTGAAATCCTGCAGCTCGGGCAGGCAGCTAACAGTGTAGGGCGTGTGACACACAGCAGAAAAATCCCGGTCTCATTTGGCAGAAGAGTGGAGACAAAACAGCTGGTACATCAAAGGGGGAGCTACTCGGAGACTTTTACATATTTATTGCAAAATGCACGAAGAGGTTTTTACCCTCGTAACTGGGTTGTAGGATCTCTCTGTCTCTTTGCCTGAGTGGGCCTGCCTGCCCACCCACCTGCTCTCATTTTGCAGGCTTTTCTTGGCATCTTCCGTCCCATTGTCTAGGTTCATCTTGTGTTTAAAGCAGGTTACTGAGGCGTGGTGGCGATTTGCAGGTATGCTGAAGGCTCTTCTCCCACCTGCAGGGATCCCAGTTTTGGGGTGTCACACGAGCAAAGGGGATAATTGAGTTGATAAATAATGAGCAAGGTTATTGCATTCACTACAAAACGTAGAGAGCTTTGCTAGCAGGCTGCACTATGGGGTTTCAGTTTTTGGGGCCAGGACGTATCATGAATGTTTTGAGGTGGAGGAGCTCTGGAAGAGCATCCCAGGCTGCTGGTTTCCTCCCCGGTGCTGCCTCCCCTCCTCCTGATCCTCGTGGCTGTGAGGGAAGCACCGCCAACACGAATTGCTTCTAAAGTTGTACCATGGTGGTGTCCCAAATCCGCAAACAGCCAAAACAAGAGCTCTGACGGAGGGATGGAAATGACCCAGTCTGCTCGAGTCAGCTGTTAACCTTTAGTCTGAACCATGACGATTTACAGAACAGCACCTGGCCTTCAGCACTGATGGATTTTGGCAATAAGTCAAGTATCGTGCTCTGATCATCTCTTCTAAGATTTCTAAAGCCTCTCCGTGGTTCTGCAGCCCCTTGTGATGATGAACCTCGTACGGTTTCATCTCAGCCAGGCAGTAACTGAGGGATGTGATGCTGAGAGAGGTGATGAGGCAGGGGACGAAGCTAATAACTGTCTGGAGCATTACACCAGAGCTGCTGGGCTAGCTGGATTCCCCACCAGCCTAATTAATGAAAGAAAACCCACTGCTGGGTTGCACAGAAAGCTTCCTGGTGAGAACAGTACCCTGCAGGTACTCAGGCTGTGGGATTTTGAAGCTGGGGCTTCAGTCTGGTCACGTTTGGCCTGGCTGTTAATGGAGGAAATCTCAGCAGGAGCCTCCCTGCGTAGAAACGAGCTCCCGAAACCCGTGCTGGTGGGTTTGGTGTTGGAGGCTTTGCTGCCACCTCGTGTTTGTGGGGCTGGAGGCTGCAGATGGAGCCTCTGGGAAGGGATTTGCTCAGCCCAGGCTGTCTAAATGGTCACCTGGAGCTGTGTGGGGGCAAGGAGCACTGCAGGGATGAAGGTGAGGGAGAGGAGGTGAGGGTTAGCAGAGCTGGGGCAGGCTGGTGGTGTGGCTGACCCATGGATTTGGGAGAGCTGAGCACCCAGGAGTGATGGTGCTGCCCAGAGAGCTGCAGGGCAGCCCCTCTGTGCTCTGATTTTCTTTCCCTGGACAGGAGCTGCTACTCACCTACCTCCTGGAGACCAAAGAAGGGCAAAAGTTAATATTTGCCCCTCCTTTTTGCCCCTCAGATGGGATGCTCAGACGTGGCACGCCTGACCCGTGCCAGAGCCCTGCCTCCTTCATGTTTAGCAGTGCCACGAGCCCCCTGGTGTGGGACGGTATCACCCCAAACCCCATTTTGTGCCGTTGCAGGCTCTCCCAGCGTGTCCCATTCAGGCCACGTGTGAAGCTGCTTCCAAGGAGGAGAACAAGGAGAAGAACCGATACGTGAACATTTTGCCCTGTAGGTAGCAGAGCGGCCGGTGGGGCTGGGGGTCCGGGTGAGGGAGGACACTGCTGGGGTGGTCTCGCCTCCCCGAGGGGCTGCTGCAGCTTCCAAAGCTTTATACACACAAAATCCATCCTTGGGTAAGGTCCAGCACCTCCCCAGGCATGTTCAGAGAAGAATTTGGGGGCACAAAGTCATTTATTCATGCAGCGAAGCCGGGATGGGGACCCACCGAGCCCAGTCTCTGCTCCAAAAAATATCTTTTCCAGCCCCGCGGGGTTTTTGTTTTTAATGCCCACTTGTCATTTTTCCCCAGATGATCATTCCAGGGTTCACCTGACTCCCGTCGAAGGGGTTCCTGACTCTGACTACATTAATGCCTCCTTCATTAATGTAAGTGGCTGCTTTCCCCCACAGCAGGGCCCGGCCACGTGTGTGGCTTTTGTGGGGTGCGACTTTTGTCTGGGGGAGGACCCTCGAGGACAGGGGTGAACGTAAATTCCGCCTGGAGCTCTGCCATTGCTCAGCCCCATCCCTTCACACCTCGCTTTCCTCCCCCTTCTGCAATAATGCAAAGCTCCTGGGGGTGCTATGAAGCCCAAGCCGGCCGCTTTGGGAGGGATTTGGGAGCCGTTCCCAGTGAGCAGAGGATTTCTGATTAACAGCTGACGGCTCCTGGGGCTGATTAATCACAGGTACTTCCCAGCTTGCAGGGCTGGAGCTGAAAAAGAAATCAGGCAGTCTGGCTAAAATGTATTGAGAAATATCTTTGCCCTACTCGGCTCCTAGGGGGCAGCAGGGTCTGTGCCTTCTGGTAGTGAATTGATGATTTTGGAGAGTGGGAGAGTCAAAAACTTCACTTTATAGTGCTCATATGAATACAAAATCCTGCTTTTTATTAATTTGATCTCCTGTTTCTTGCCTTGGGCAAATGCTGGTCTTTCATCTCCCCTTTTTCTCCTTTTCTCCGCAGGGGTACCAAGAGAAAAACAAGTTCATTGCTGCACAAGGTAAGCACCCAGTTGTGCTGCTAGCTGTGCCCCGAGGGATTTGGGCTGGGTCCTTCTGCCCTGTGTGGACCCTGCTCGGGGTGAAAGGAGGCTGGGCTGGCCCACAGTTTGGCCCCAAAAAGGATTTCTGCGGGTGTGCCACAACTCTTCCCAAGCTCCCAGCAGAGCCTGACAGCAGCTCTCCTGTCACCCAGCCGGGGCAAAGCTTCACCTCTCCTTTTTTCCCCTGGCTCGCCCTTAGCCTCAGGCTTGGCAGGGGATGTGGAGGTTGAGTCAGCTCCTTGCCTGGCAGGCGGTGGAGAGCGATTCCCGTGCCATATTGAAACAGGATCCCGTGGTTAAAGCACAAGGCTCGGGGGCAGGACTCGTGCGTGCTATTTGCGACGGCCACGGTTTCCCCGTGTGACCTTGGGCAAGTTGTTTCCACGCTCCGTGTGTCTGATTTCCCCTTTCTGGGGCTAAAAATGGAATTCCCGGTCATAAAAAGTATCCAGTCCCTTTTTTAAAAAAAAAAAAAAAAAGCCCTGCTATTGTGTGTGATAGGATTGTTGTTTGGGTTAGCCAACCTACCCGGGGACACATCCTGTGCTGACATCTACCGGCAAAAACCATCTCGGCGTCAGCCACGGCTTCACAGCAGTTCTCGTGTGGCTGATTCCTTTCCCTAATAACAACCCCATCTGTTCATTTTGCCCTTAGGACCAAAGGAAGAAACAGTGAACGACTTCTGGAGGATGATCTGGGAGCAAAACACGGCAACGATCGTGATGGTGACCAACCTGAAGGAGAGGAAGGAGGTGGGTGGCAGCTTTTTGCCTCTCTCCACCCTCTTCTCCTGGTTTTTTCTCCCAATCTCAGCCGCCCGCCTCCCGTCTCTCCCCGCAGTGTAAATGTGCTCAGTACTGGCCGGATCAGGGCTGCTGGACCTACGGGAACATCCGCGTGTCCGTGGAGGACGTGACGGTGCTGGTGGACTACACCGTGCGCAAGTTCTGCATCCAGCAGGTGCTGCACCCCCCCCAAATCCCTCCCCGCATCCCTCCTCAGAGCCGGTGCCCTCTGCAGTCTCACCCCGCAGCATCCCCGCCTCCCTTTCGACCCAGAGTCATTACAAACGTGCTCACCTCAAGCGCCTGGGACCCCATTTTCCACTGAAGGCAGGTAGCAGCCAGGTCTGGCGTTCAGCCCCAAAATCCTCCAGCAGTCGCCGTCCCTTTCGGTGCCTCCACAGGAGCCAGCTCTGCCTCACGAGCCCAGACGAAACCCAGTGCTGTGCGCGTTGCTTTTCCTCGCCTTTCCCATCCGTCATTCCCTCGTCCCACCCTCCGAGGCTCCGGCTGCCTTCGTCACTGGTTGTTTTCCCCGTGCTCCCAGAGGCAGGCGACAAAACTGGCGGGGGGGGCATGGGGAATGAGAGAGTCAGGTTGGGGATGAAATTGGGCAGGTGGCATCACCTGGGTGATGGTAGGAGCTGCTCTGGTGTTTTCCAGCTTCAAGGCCACCCGCAGGATGCAGGATGTGATGCAGAGCAATTAAAATAACAGCTTTTTAGAGCCAAATCCGGCCCTGGAGCTTTGGTTCGACACTTCCTAAGCCTGATAAGTTCAGCCTGGGGGCCGTAGCTCCCCCTCTGCCCCCTGCTTTTGGGGAAAAGAAAGTAAATCTAAGTATTTGGGATGAATCCCAGCCCGCCTTTCCCCTGCAGGTAGGCGACGTCACGAACAAGAAGCCTCAGCGCCTCGTCACGCAGTTCCACTTCACCAGCTGGCCCGATTTCGGGGTGCCCTTCACTCCCATCGGGATGCTGAAGTTCCTGAAGAAGGTGAAGACCTGTAACCCCCAGTACGCAGGAGCCATAGTGGTGCACTGCAGGTGAGCACTGGTGACAGCTAACCTCTGCCTCTCCCCGCTTGCCTGGGAAGCATCTTCTAGTTAATACCAAAAGGATGTTTTTTTCCATCAGTTTTTTCTTTTTATTTTTATTATTTTTTTATTATTATTTAATGCTGCGAGCTTCAGCCTGTCCACACGGGAACATTCAAAAAAAATAAAAATAAATTGATCCGAGTGAGCTTCTCGATCACTTGGTGCAGCTCGATTCAGTGGGAGCTGAGCTAAAATCCCCTCCAGTGCTTTGGAGCCACCTCCCTTGGTGCTCTGGGCCCGCGAGGGCAGCATCCTGAGCTGCAGGGAGCTGGTGCTCAGCCTGCGAGGGGGAAACCACGTTGTTTATGCGAGATTCAGACTCAGCACCACCCCTGGGGTTTGCAGGAGGCTGTGTCCCTTTCCGAAAGGGAAAGCCCCACGGTTAAAGGCAGAGGTTAAAGGTTTGGTTTAAGGTTTGCCACCTCCCGAGTCCAACTTCCCAGCTTCCTTCTCAGGAGGCAGCAGACAAAAGGGCTCAGGCTCTCTGTAGCATCATCCAGCCTCATCTTCCATCTCTCCTTAACACCAGGCACAAAAATAATGTGTGTGGAGGGTGGAAGGGCAGCGGGTAGAAACCTCTCCCTCCTCCTAAACCCAATTTGCTGTTTTCTACGCAGCTCCAGGCTCCAACACGGGGCTCTCGGTGCTGCTGCAGCGACTTATTCCTTGTCCCCTCTGCCTTTTCAGCGCCGGGGTGGGACGCACGGGCACTTTCATCGTCATCGATGCCATGCTGGACATGATGCATGCCGAGAGGAAGGTGGACGTTTACGGCTTCGTCAGCCGAATCCGGGCGCAGCGCTGCCAGATGGTACAGACAGATGTAAGCACGCCGCTCTGCTCCCCTGGAGCTTCTCTCTTTTGGGTTTTCCTTCGTGCTCTCGGCCCCACAGCCCCCTGCAGCAGCTCTGTGTGCAGCTCGAGGTCGTCCCCGGGTTTGGGAGGAGCGCTGAGACAGAGCTGTGTCGAGGGAGCCTTTCGTTAGGTCCCGCTGGTTGCAATCACCAGCTTTCCCTCGCAGCTTTGGGTCAGATTCCTGCAGGAATAGCAAATAAAACCTCGGAGCCCTCACGGGGTGCCCGCTGAGGTCCCCCTGGGAGCTGAGGGCCTCTCCTTGCACCCCTTTCCAGATGCAGTATGTGTTCATATACCAAGCGCTGCTGGAGCACTATCTCTACGGCGACACGGAGCTGGAGGTGACTTCGTTAGAAATCCACCTCCAGAAGATCTACAACAAGGTGCCAGGGACCAGCAGCAACGGCCTGGAGGAGGAGTTCAAGGTGAGCCTGGCTCCTGCTCTGGTTTGCTCAGCCCGTGCCGGGGCAGCAGGGAGCCTTGTGTGCTTGGTTTTCCTTTGGTGGCCCCAAAAAGCTCTCCCTGCTTTCCTTTCTTCCTCTGCAGAAGCTGACTTCGATCAAGATTCAGAACGACAAGATGAGGACGGGCAATCTGCCGGCGAACATGAAGAAGAACAGGGTGCTTCAGATAATTCCATGTAAGGCTGGGCTGGGTCAATGAGGAGGGGGGACAGAGGCGTTTGTGGGGGCACAGGGAGGCTGAGGTGGGAGGGGGACTCGGTAGGACTTTTGGCAGGGACAGCATGAAGGGGCAGGGTCAAGGTGAGGTGGGTTTTCAGGGTCCTTGCACCCTTCTCCCTGCTCCAGTCCCCCAAAACCACAGCATGGCAGGAGGCAGAACCAAGTCTTCTGGTCCTAAATGAGCAGAGGGCTCCCATCCCATATCTTCCTGTGTCTCATTTAGGGCTTGGTGACTTCCCAGCCAAAGGCCACGCGTGATTCTCAATAAAATTCCCCAAAACTCTGATCGTTTTGCTTCTGTTTCAGATGAATTCAACCGAGTAATCATTCCAGTGAAGAGAGGTGAAGAAAACACAGACTACGTAAACGCGTCCTTCATTGATGTGAGTCTTCTCCAATCTTCTCCCACCTCACACTACTCCCTACAGGAACGATTTGTCCTGAAACCCTTCTCCTACAGGTTTCATAAGCTTCCTTCCACTTCTCTTTGCTTTTTTAGCACTGGTTTGTCTCAAAGAAACCGTGCAGGCAGCGGGTTCTCTGTCTGTACCCCCAGTTTCTTCGTGGCTTGAGTGGGAGAGGAGATGTAGAGCCTAAGCAGAGCCTCCAAATCCTGCTCTCCCTTCTGCAGCTCCGGGCTTTGACGATGGCCTCGGAGAAGCAGATGCCCAAAGCCATGAAAGTAATTGCTTCATGGCTCGTTTGGTCAGAAAACATCCCCCAGATTAGTTAACGGAGTGGTGCACAGATCCCAAAACCCTGGAGAAAACCAGGTCAATCCCATTACACCTGTCCCGGTGGCTGCAGGAAATGAGGCGGGGAGGTTAAGTGCTTTCCTCCCTCCGAGGAGGACAGCAGTGATTGCACAGCCTTTTTTCTCGTGAGTAATCCTGTTGACTTCAGGGGGCCGTCTCCCAGCAGTGTTTATCTTTCTGCAGCGCTGGGTAAGTGACAAAGAATTAGCCCAATCTCTAACACCATTTATTTTTTTTTCTAACATCATTTCTCCCAGCCCAATTTCTAATATCATTTCCTCACGGCAGCGGGGCTTTTTTTTTTTTTCCCCCAAAGGGTAATTACTGCCACGGGCTGAACTCGTAAAATCAATGCATTCCCCAGATACAACGTCCCAAATGAGCTTTTCCCCCCCCAAAAATCCCTCTTGTCAGGTCCCTGCATGTGCTGTGGCTGCGTCAGCTGCTGCCGAAAGGCGGATGCGAGCAGCCTGCTTGGTCTAGATCAGAAAGCCGAAATGTCAGGCAGGCAATTTTGTCGAGGGCTCAATTTCCTGCCTCCGCTGAGCTTCGTTTCGATGACGAGCCCCGAATGACGAAACATCTGCAGTCAGCCTGCCGTGAGGTCACGGAGGGGAGCGGTGGAGGTTTTCGTGCTCTTCTGGCGGAGCGGAGTCACCCTGACTTCTGACAACGCCTGCTTTTGCTCCCTTCTTCCCCAAATCCCCGGGAAGAAGCAGAACTGGAGCACTTAGCCATGATTGCCACGAAGTTCAGACTTCTCGACGTGTCTTTAGGAGTTCTGGAAACCCAAACCTTTCTCCTCCAGCCACGTAGGGCCACGCACACCTGGGGAATTCGAGCCTGCCTCAGCTGCACTTGGCACAAACGAAGGGCTCGCCGTGGCAGAGCTTTGTCTGGCGGTGCCTCAGCTGCCAAGTTTTTGGGGCTGGTCAGACCAAGGCAGATGGCTCTGCCCGCGCCCAGGCTGCGATTATTTGCACAGTGCTGCACGCAGTCCCCACTTGGAATAAGCCAGAAAGCCCCAAAATCCACCGGATTTACCATTTCTTGGGTATTTTGGAGGGGCGAGCTCCCACGCGGACCTCAGCTGATGGAGCTGAGCGTGCGGAGAGCCTGGCACGGCGCAGGGAGCCACGACGAGCAGCCTGGGCACCGCAGCCTCTCCGCCTGGCGTGGAGGAATAGGGCAGAGAGGGTTTGCTCATCTGGCGTGCCCTTTCACTTGGCACTTCCAGGCGGGATGACGAGTGCCTGCGCCACGCTCTTTGCAGGATTAAATCACACGGAGAGCTC